>NC_080459.1:754166-1056250 GCF_028018845.1 Melospiza georgiana | reverse complement strand
CCAGCCTTGGCTCCCGGCTGGGCAGGGGCTGCACTGGGTCCTGACTGGGCCTGACTCTGCGCCCTGGGGCTGGGGGAGCTGTCATAGGGCAGGGAGGGCCGGGGCTGGCAGTGGCTGCTCAGGGATGGGTTTGGCCCGTGTCCCTCCAAGCAGCGACTGCCCAAGAAGCTGCACAGCCCCCGGGCTCTCCTCCCAGCCTGCTGGGCTTTGTTGGGTGGCACAGCCTGTGCCAAGTGGCGGAAAGATGCCTGCAGGCCCCAGCTCTGGGGGAAATGGAGAACATCCTGCCCGCAGACACCGTGCTGCCAGCTCAGCAGTGCAGCACAGCACGGGCTGGTGCTCCCCATTGCTCCCACAGGTGCAGCTGGAACCACAGCACATGTTCCTTATGCCCAGAAGGGCCTTGGAAGAGGTTTCTGTCAAGGAACAGGCTGCTGGCTGGGGTTCCTGGCAGGCCTGCTTGTTTTGGAGCTGATCTTCATCTTAGGCTCTGATCGAATTTGGACATACTGGAAGACAGTGAGTGTTTAGTTCACCTTTCCCTCAAACAGCTTCTTTTGAAAGTCTACTGTACATAGGAAACATTCCCAGTGAGGCTGCAGTGTAGGTGTGGCCAGTCCTTGATGTTCCAAAGAACTCTGCTGAGGGTTCTGCTGCTGCCCAGAGCTTTCATTGGCCTCCTAATTGCTGGGCCTTGTCCGGGGGGGCCCACTGGGGCTGCAGCCAGTGCTGGCTCCCACTGAGGCTGCCTGGCCAAGAGCAGCCCCAGGGGCACAGGGCGGAGGCAAAGCTCGGTGGGGATGAGAAAGAGCAGGGATGAGATTGCCCTTGAACGGTAGGGGAAGGGAGAATGTCGCTTATCCGAGAGAGCCCCAAAGAGCGGCTGGAAGGGGTGCCGGCTGATCAAGGACCCCCGAGAAGAGGGAGGGCGTATCAGCTGATGGAGTGTCCCGAGGAGCGGCTGGGGAGAGTGTGGGTGTCCGTGGGTGGGGAGGAGTGGCCGGAGCGCTTGCACAGTCCAGTCGTGGGGAGGCCGGCAGGGCCTGTTGGAGAAGGCTCAGCCTGGCTGGTGGGCACGGCTAACGCCGCCCGCCCGCAGGACCATGGTGCAGTTCCTGTTCGAGGCAGACCTGCACGGGCTGCTGAAGCTGGACACGCTGATCCCGAACGTGCCGCCTGCGCGATGGCAGCGCAAGGCCAAGGAGAGCGGCCCCAGGCCCAGCCCCATCGGCGTGTCGCCCATGAAGCCGGCCAGTCGCTCCCACAGTTCCAGCGAGACGCTGTCCAAGACACCCAGTGAGCACCGGCCACCAGCGGCAGAGGTTGAGTGCGGGAGCCTTGCCCAGGCTGCTTGTCCGTAGCCACGGGGCTCTGGGCTCCCTGCCACGCTGCCCTACCAGCTGCTGCTCAGGCAGGAGGAGGTGGGCTGTGCTCCTGACAGCCACCCACCTCCTTGCCAGCATGAGGGGTAGAGCTCTGAGCACTGGGGCTGGCGAGCTGCTGTTCGCCCAGCTGAGCCTTGCTGGCACAGCTGTATGCTAGGACGAGTGTGGGCGGGAATTGTTACACTAGACCCAAGGAGTTGCTCCACACAGTCCCTAACCAACTTGGTGGCAGGGAGGAAAATATAAGTTAGTTGTGACTGGGTGGCATGAGACCTCAGAGTCCTACTTGTCTGGTGGGTGTGATGTGGAAGTGTGTTGGGTTTGCTCCCATGAATGCTCTAATACAGGCTGTTAAATAGCTGTAAGACAATATTTTCATATGTGAATGCAGGTAAATCTGGATCCAAAATTCAAAGCACCCCCACAAAGGCCGGGGGGAATCGCTACATTCCCAACCGCAGCACTCTGCAGATGGAGATGGCAAATTTCCTCCTAACTAAAGAGAATGACCCTGCTGAGGATTCCCCTACCAAGAAGGTGAGCATGATGCTAAGTTACAATTATTCCAACAACCGCTACTCCTTCCTGCCCCTTTACAGAGCAGTAAACTATAGGTTCTATCAAGTGGGCACACAGGACTGACAAGTCCCAGCCATCACTACTTGCAGCTCTGGGCTTCAGGAGCTTAGGATGAGATTGAAGCTGTAGAGACTGCCATGCACTCTAAGCCTATGCTGCTTCTGGTAGCAAAATTTAGCTTTTGATTAATGAGGCTTTAAAATGTAGCAGGCAACAAAAACACAAAGCTGTAAGCCTATGCGAAGTGAAACTGCTGGTGGTAGCTATTCTAGGACAATGTCTCCACAGGGAACACTTCTGGAATGTTTTACACTGTGTTCTGAAATCTGTTTATGAAGCATTTGGTCGCTTTGTGGCTGTGGCTTTTCCCACTGGCAATAACACTGAATTTGCCATTGTGTGAAAAGTGAGCAGGACTATGTATGAAAGTCTGAGGAAAAACTCCTTTGACCTGCCCTGTGTGACTGACCCTTGCAGCACAGTCAAACATCTTCAGATTCTAAGAGAAGGGGGCTTAGGTGTCTGTTTAAATTGCAGTGTGGGAATTGTTTTAAATGCATTGTACTGAGGGTGATTTGTCTCTGTAGGAGCAACAGAAAGCCTGGGCAGTGAATCTGAATGGTTTTGATGTAGAAGAGGCAAAGATCCTCCACCTCAGAGGAAAACCCCAGAATGCTCCAGAAGGTATGATATAGGCTCTGTGTGAGCTGAATCAGCAGGAGAGATCAGGTCAGGGGAACAGCAACACAAAGGCTCTGTGTGTGGTCACAAGAGAAATCAACTGGTTTCTGAGAGCTGTACTCTCAGGAGTACAGGCTGGAGTCTCCTTTCTTAAGGTTCCTGAGGTTGAGGGAGGGCATAACAGTTACAGTGAATTTATTTAGGAGAGTTGCTATGACTGCCAGTTGGTCACCTGTTACAGGGCTTGCAAGGGTCTTCAGGGAGAAGAGAGAGACGAGAATCTTGACCTCATGTTCAGAAGGCTTGATTTATTATTTTATGATATATATTACATTGTTACTATACTAAAAGAAATAGAAGGAAAGTTCTCAGAAGCTAGCTAAGCTAAGAATAGAAAAAGAATGAATAAACAAAGGGCTGTGTCTCAGCAGAGGGTGAGACCCAGCTCTGCCGTTAGTGGTCAGTAAGTCCAAACATTCACCCAAGACCAATCTCGCATCCACCTGCTGCATTCCCCAGCAGCAGATAACCATTGTTTACATTTTGTTGCTGAGGCCACAGCTTCTCAGAAGGGGGGAAAATCCTAAAGAAAGGATTTTTATGAAAAGATGTCGGTGACAGTCACCTGTACTGCAGGTTCCAAACCTTCATGAAGTCTGTAAGAGCATCAAACTCTCTGCTGTGCATTTTCTAGCTTAAACTGCAACTAAATAGAATGGGATTCAAAAACCCAAGTGTTTGTTAAATTTGTTTCCATGAATGAGGAAATTGTAGCTCACCCCTGTTCAGCAGTTCATACTGCCAGTGATTTTAGTGCACTGCAGGCTTGTGAGTGTTTCTCTTAGGGCTTTATTTTCACTCCAAGGGATTCCTAGTTGGGTGAGCAGCACTCAGCTGGGAGGAAACTAACTCAGGTTAACAAACCTGTTCCCCTGCACACAGGCTATCAGAATAACATGAAAGTGCTCTACAGTCAGAAAATGGCACCTGGATTCAGCAGGAAGAATAGCAGATATATTCCCTCAAAGCCAGAACAGGTCTTGGATGCACCAGCGATCCGCAACAACTACTGTAAGTAGGCTACAGGGTTGAGTGCTGGGCATCCAGAACATTCTGCACTGGATTGCTGTTCCTAGGACAGTGTAACTGGGCTGTCTGTATTATTTTGTGTACCCAGGCTAGCATAGACCACTTCTGGAGTGTCCCTGTGTGGCCTTACAGGGACAGTGGTCTAGGGCACTGTGTAGATGCCTTGGAGCAGGGTACCTGGCCCCAGCAGCTGGGCATAGTGACACTCAGAAGGCTGCCCCTCACCTGTACGTGTGTGTGCGCACATGTGCACCCACACCTGCTGCATCAACACGGGTGAAGGGCATGCTCTCTAGCCAAGCATGGTGTGACCTGCATTGCTCTTTCAAAGTGCAAATCTGAATCTCATAGACTGGAGCTCCCAGAACTTCCTGGCAGTGGCTCTGGACGACGCTGTTTATCTGTGGAATTACGGTACTAGGGAGATTATCCCCCTGCTGCAGACGGAGCATCCAGATGTTTACATTTCCTCTGTGTCATGGATTAAAGATGGAGACTACCTCGCTGTTGGCACAAGTAGTGCTGAGGTTCAGGTGAATGCAGGAGTAAAACTAGAGGCATTTTCAAGGGATTGACAGAACTGTGGGGCCTGGGGACAAAACCTTGGTTGGCAGAGGAAGGATGCCATGCACCTGATTTGTCTTCCCTGGTGTGGGGTGGAACTGCCCAGTGTGCAAGGCAGGGTTTGGTTTGGGGGTTTTCTGATAAGCAGCGTTACCTTCTATGCTATAGTCATGAGATACACATTTTCTCTGTTCCCTTACTGAGAAAGCTGAATGCCAGAGCCTGTGCAGTGAGGTTCCTAGGGCATAGAAACAGGATTGGGTTTCTTCTGAAGAACTTTTTGCTCTGCCTTTCAAGCTATTGTTGCATTTATGTTGTTGCATATCATATTTCTAGGGTCTCATACCTTCTGGGTGGTTTTCTCACAGCAGGTCTTCACAGCAGTGTTGTTGTTGCTTCTCAGCCAGGGCTCCTCTGCAGCCCTCCCTGAATGCCTCACCCCCTTTTATCCCAGCCACCT
Source organism: Melospiza georgiana (assembly GCF_028018845.1). Taxonomy (NCBI): domain Eukaryota; kingdom Metazoa; phylum Chordata; class Aves; order Passeriformes; family Passerellidae; genus Melospiza; species Melospiza georgiana. The sequence goes on along the minus strand of NC_080459.1, from coordinate 1,051,492 downwards.
CCACGGGCTGCAGCTGCTGCCCAATCAAGGACATTGCAACTGCAGCCCATTTACAATAACTGGAATCAGGGCAGGGTCACTTATACAGTACAGAGATCTTTTACTGCAATACATATATTTCCTCAGGCCCCTATAAGCTATGGGACATTGAGCAGCAGAAACGTCTCCGAACCATGACCAGCCATTGCGCCCGTGTGGGAACCGTCGGCGGGAACAGCTGCATCCTCTCCAGGTAAAGCAGTGGGTCAAGGGCAGTTTCCAGTTGTTGCAAACTCCTATCCCTCAATCTATGTGTGGCATGGGTTAGGGATGGCAGAGAGAAGTTTGTCCTGGCTTGGGATTCTTTCTCAGCCTTATCTGTTCGGGCTGTGAGGAGAAGGCCTCTTTCCTGTATTGCAATTTGTGCTGAAGCTGTGAAGAGCTTGTGTGGGTGTTTCACTCACACCAACAGACCTGTGTTGCTGGTAACACTGGTTGAAACCCAGTGGCAGGTATAGCAGTCTTGCAACAACAAAAATGGATTTGGGTGAAAATGTGCAGCCTGACCCTGCAAGCCTTCTCTTCTCTCTGCAGTGGTGCACAGACTGGGCACATCCATCACCACGATGTCCGAGTGGCTGAGCATCACGTGGCCACCCTTGCTGGCCACACACATGAGGTGTGCGGACTCAGATGGTCTCTGGATGGCCGCTACCTGGCCAGTGGTGGCAATGACAGTCTGGCGAACGTCTGGCCATGCACCCAAGGTGGGGGTGGCGACTCTGCTCCTGTACAGACCTTCACTCAGCACCATGGTGCTGTCAAGGTGAGCACAGAGCTGCCGCAGGCGGATATGTGTGTGCAAGGCAGGCATGCAGCACTGGCTGGGTGCAGGTTGCCTCTTGTATGTTTTAAAATGAACTCTCCTCTCTCAGGCTGTGGCGTGGTGCCCGTGGCAGATGAATGTTCTAGCCACTGGAGGTGGCACTAGAGACAGACATATCCGCATCTGGAACGTGTGTTCTGGCGCCTGCCTCAGTGCTGTTGATACCCGTTCCCAGGTGAGAGATGAACATCAGCTTGGAGACAAACACCTTCTGTGTAGGCAGCACACCTACACAGAGCTGCTGGCTCCTCAGGCCCAGAGGCACAGGGAAGGAGGGGGACCATGCTCGCCTCTGAGTGGTGAGCATCAGCCCATGCACCTCGCCTCACCTGTGTTACTACCTCTTTGCAGGTGACTTCTATCCTATGGTCCACAAACTACAAGGAGCTCATTTCAGCCCATGGCTTTGCACAGAATCAGCTGGTTATATGGAAGTATCCAATAATGACCAAGGCTGCAGAGCTGCAAGGTAGGTGGATGTTGTTATCTTGTTGTTGCATTTCTAAAGTCCCCTACTGTCGCAATCATATTTCTAAAGTCTGGTACCTTCTCGGTGATACTTCTTAGGGGCAGTTCTTCACAGCTCTGACTTCTTCTCCTGCTTGTTGCTCCTTCTTCGTCAGGGCTCCTTGTCAGCTCAGCTTGACTGGCCAATCCCAGCCCCTTTTATCCCAGTTATCTTCACTAGCTACAGATGCAGCCCAATTAAGGACATTGCAGCTGCAGCCCATCAAAAACAACCAGGACTTATCAGGGCAAGGCCTATATGCAGATATTCAATATACAATACAGATATTTTACTAAGACTCCTACTATGTTCCCCCTTTTTGTTTACTTACAGATACTAAGACTCCTACTATAGGTGGACAGGGCCTGGGTGGGGGCTGTTAGAGGTTGAGGACAGCTGCACTCCTTGGTTTTTGAGGCTGCAGCATCACTGATACAGGACAGTATCCAGGGCCATGCTGCTAGGAGTAAAGCATGCCCACGGGGCTGTGGAAGAGATACCGTTGATCCAAGTGTATGGTTGGGGTCTGAAATCATGCTGCCACAGCCACTGGGGAGACAGCTATGCAAGCTGGCAGGGCTCATGGGAGCATACAGGAGTAAATGTGCATGTGCTGATCAGCTCAGCCCTGATTGCACATTCCTTCTCCTCCTAAGGTCATACTGATAGAATCTTGAACCTGACCATGAGTCCTGATGGTACATCAGTGGCCTCAGCAGCTGCTGATGAAACAGTGCAGGTCTGGTGCTGTTTTGAGATGGATCCCATAAGGAAGAAGGAGAAAGAGAAGACAAACAGTGCCAAAAGTGGTATTCTTCACCAGAGCATCCGCTGAGAGCACGGGATTGTTGTGGGGAGGGGGATATTTGGTTTTACACACTGTACAGTATTTTAAATGTTAATGAACTGCTTAACTTGACTTTTTCTTAATGGAGTCTGATGGAAGAAAAAGCCATGCCTCTTAAACACAAGTCATTCTCCCTGAGGCTGGGGATCTAGGCAAGGAGTGGAGACCTAGGTCTTAAGGGCCAGTTTAGAGGCCCCTGAGCTTAGCACAGCCTAGCAGAAGGATGCTGTGCAAGGGCTGTACTTCTGTTTCTGTCTCAGCTAAGATAGATATGCCACCTGCCCCATCTAGATGCTGACTACAAGCACAGCAGCTCCACCACAGGCTCAACTGAAAGCACAGCATGGCTGTGGCCTCAGTTTGTGTTGTCCTGGCCTGTCTCACAAGCCCAGGGACACCTTCCTATGGCTCTGCAGGCAGATCTCAGTTTGTCTTGTTAGCTACAGGCAGCCATCACTGCCTGCCTGTGGTGCTAGAGTAGAATAGCTGTTGGAAAAAAAAAGGAGGGAGAGAAATATAGAGCAACAGCTGTAATCACCCCAAAGGCTGGAAAGGGGCTGGCTCTGGCATAAAGCCTAATGCAAAACAAAAGGTTAGCTTACATTGCCACAGCCAGCCTGGATGTCATGCAAGAGCCATGCAAAGCACCACCAACCCTGTGCTCAGCCTTCAGTCACGTATTCTTCCAACAACTCTGATCTCCCTTCCCCTCCTGCTGACAGGAGGCCCTGGTGCCTCACTGAGGCTTCATGCAGGGGAGCAAGCACCAGGGCTCAGATGACATTTATTGGAGCTTGACTCCCCTACACTTGGAAAAATGTCTTTTTTTCCAGGCCGAACTGTGATGGAGTAAGTTGCAGGAAATATATTTGAGCCCTTACCTGACCAACAACCAGCTCAGCCAGGCTGCTTCTTTAACAAATTTGCCCTAAACCAGGACAAAATATTGGCGCCCAACGTGAGGCTCGATCGTTGACACGTTGGGCAAATTTGTTAAAGAATCTGCAAAGGAGGGCCCCTCCAGAAAGCAAAACCCACATGGCCCCTCCCCCCAACCAGTTCGGGAAAAAATTCCTCGGAGAGAGGTGGAAAGAACCTGTTTATTTCAGGCACAGCACCCCCAGCACACAAAATGAACAATACCCGATGGCACCGCTCTGAGAAAGATGACAAAATCAGAAAGTCTCTTTTGGGGGTGGTTACTCTGTTCTCAGTCCCTCCGGTGCTGGGGCAGCTGCTGCAGGCCAAAACATCAAACTCTCGATGTTCCCGGGTCCCAGTCCGGAGCAGGTTCTAGATGGTCACAGAAACAGGAGAGGAGAAACAGTCCGGGAAGGAATTTGGACTGTTTAGCTAAACTAGCTAATAAGCAGAAGCAAAAGCAAGAGCAGAAGCAAGAGCAGAGAAGAGAGCAAGCAAAGCAGCAAGCTGAAAACAAGAAGGCAAAACAGCCCTATGTACTGCTCGTCTCTGTGTCCATGATAAGAGAAACCCAAACAAAACTTCCACTCTTCAGAGCCGGTCTTAAAGGCACAGAACAGATGAATGGGGATACAAGCATCATAACGTCACCCCAGGACATTCCACCCCTTATCCCCATATCATCAACATACTGCAACACATCATGCATTATTCATACAAAATTTCCATCTGTTCCCCCCAAAATTACAAGCAATACCCATTATGCCTTCATCAAATCCCCACACTGGACCACTGAATCCAGGCCCTATATTACAGAGCTGCAGGATTCTCCCTCTTCACTTTAGTCACTTAAAGCTCCATCTATCACTTGCTCAGACCTTCGACACTTACACATTTCCTTCTCCATCTTCCACTTGCCCAGACCTTCAACACTTACACATTTCCTTCTATCTCATGTCTGTATGGTTTAATGTACAGACAATGGCAGTAACATCCAATGAACAGTGATATTGCACATCATTCTTACCCCACAATCAGATCTCCCTGAGGTACACATCGTGTTGTTCCATCTCTTTGCATTATCCACCACGTGCAACCTGGTCCCTGAGCAAAGACAACCCCACAGATGGGTTTGTCTGTACTCGAGGCAGAATTGATCCACACAGTCTTCCGTAACAAACCTCTGATATGTATCACTGGGACTTTGTCTCCTTCTATTACATTCAGGGACTCAGACTGGGCAGGATCTGCTCGGTTGGTGGAACCTCGGGTGTTAACTAACCAGGTGGCCTTTGCTAAATGCTGCTCCCATTTCTTGAAAGATCCCCCACCCAAAGCTTTCAACTGGGTTTTTAGTAGTCCATTGTACCTCTCCACTTTTCCTGCAGCTGGTGCATGGTAGGGGATATGATACACCCACTCAATGCCATGTTCTGTAGCCCAGGTGTTGATAAGGCTGTTCTTGAAATGAGTCCCATTGTCGGACTCGATCCTCTCAGAGGTGCCATGTCTCCACAGAACTTGCTTTTCAAGGCCCAGGATGGTGTTCCGGGCTGTAGCATGAGACACAGGGTAGGTCTCCAACCATCCAGTGGTGGCTTCCACCATGGTCAGCACGTAGCGCTTGCCCTGGCATGTCTGGGGGAGTGTGATGGAGTCAATCTGCCAGGCCTCCCCATACTTGTACTTGGACCACCGCCCACTGTACCACAGGGGCTTCACTTGCTTGGCCTGCTTGATGGCAGCACACGTCTGACAGTCATGGATGACCTGAGAAATACTGTCCATGGTTAGATCCACCCCTCGGTCTCGTGCCCACTTATAGGTGGCATCTCTGCCCTGGTGGTCTGAGGCATCATGGGCCCATTTAGCTAGGAATAACTCTCCCTTATGTTCCCAATCTAGGTCTATTTTGGACACCCCTATCTTTGCAGCTTGGTCTACCTGCTCATTGTTTTGGTGCTCCTCATTGGCCCTACTCTTGGGTACATGGGCATCTACATGGCGGACTTTCACAGGCAGCCTCCCTACCCTGGTATCAATGTCTTTCCACTCATCAGCAGCCCAAATTGGTTTCCCTCTACATTGCCAGTTAGCCTTTTTCCACCTCTCCAGCCATCCCCACAGAGCATTGGCTACCATCCATGAATCAGTGTAGAGGTAGAGCTTTGGCCACTTCTCTCTCTCAGCAATGTCTAGGGCCAGTTGAACAGCTTTGAGTTCAGCCAGTTGGCTATATCCACCTTCTCCTTCGGTAGCTTGTGCAACCTGTCGTGTGGGGCTCCATACGGCTGCTTTCCACTTCCAGTTCATCCCTACGATGCGACAGGAACCGTCAGTGAAAAGAGCGTAGCGTGTTTCCTCTGGGGGCAGTTGGTTATAGGGAGGAGCCTCTTCAGCACATGTCACTGGTTCTTCTTCCTCTTCATCTGTGACACCAAAATTCTCACCTTCGGGCCAATTTGTAATGACCTCCAAAATCCCAGAGCCATTCAGTTTACTTATACGGGCGCGCTGAGTGATAAGAGCAATCCACTTGCTCCATGTAGCACTGGTGGCATGGTGAGTGGAAGGAACCTTGCCTTTGAACATCCACCCCAGCACTGGTAGTCGGGGTGCCAGGAGGAGTTGTGCTTCAGTGCCTATTACCTCCGAGGCAGCCTGAACTCCTTCATAGGCAGCCAGGATTTCTTTCTCTGTCGGAGTGTAGTTGGCTTCAGACCCTCTGTAGCTTCAACTCCAAAATCCCAGTGGTCGACCCCGAGTCTCCTCAGGCACCTTCTGCCAAAGGCTCCAAGACAAGCCATGGTTCCCGGCTGCAGAGTAGAGCATGATCTTTACCTCTGGTCCTGTCCTGACCAGGCCAAGGGCTACTGCATGAGCAATCTCCTGCTTGATCTGGACAAAGGCTTGTTGCTGCTCAGGGCCCCACTGGAAGTTGTTCTTCTTGCGGGTGACCAGGTAAAGAGGGCTCACGATCTGACTGTACTCAGGAATATGCATCCTCCAAAAACCTATGGCACCCAGGAAAGCTTGTGTCTCTTTCTTATTGGTGGGTGGAGACATTGCGGTGATCTTGTTGATGACATCTGTAGAAAATCTGACGCTGTCCATCTTGCCACTTCACTCCCAGGAATTGAATCTCACGAGCTGGTCCCTTTACTTTGCTCTTTTTAATGGCAAAACCAGCTCCCAGGAGGATCTGGATAATTTCCTTCCCTTTCTCAAACACTTCCGCAGCTGTGTTCCCCCACACAATGATGTCATCAATATACTGCAGATGTTCTGGAGCCTCTCCCCTTTCTAGTGCAGTCTGGATCAGTCCATGGCAGATGGTGGTGCTGTGCTTGAAATAAACAGGTTCTTTCCACCTCTTTCCGAGGAATTTTTTCCCGAACCAGTTGGGGGGAGGGGCCGTGTGGGTTTTGCTTTCTGGAGGGGCCCTCCTTTGCAGATTCTTTAACAAATTTGCCCTAAACCAGGATACCCTGCTGGGGAGGCTCTGACATTTCCTCTTCCCTGATGGAAGTGCAGCTGCTGCCAAGGGAAACGTCCCCACACTCACTCAGTGTTCCCTTTGCTTGCCAGATGTCCCATCTGCTGTCCCTGTCCAGGAGAGCTGCTCTGCTCGGGAGGAAGAGCCCAAGCGACAGCCTGGGAACATCAGCGGCTGCAACCCCTCCTGATCTAGCACTGTTTATGGATGTGTAGTTAGGTTTGGATAGTTACAAGTATAGGGATATTTACATACACTGATTGATATCTGTATAGGCATATTATATATGTATATTATTATATTGATGCGTGTATATTCATCTGTTTACATACTTGTACAGCTCTGTAGCTGTGCATTTCTATTGCTGGAGTTGTATGGATTGTTTTATTGGTCCACTGATATTTGTGTATTTATAGACAGGTTTGTTATGTTTGTATTATATTGTCATGTTATATGTCATGAAATATGTAATGCATGTTTACATCTCTCTATTGTTATGTCTATACATGTATTTATTTCTATTTATTATGTATGGAGTTGTATAGTGTTGTATTTATATTGTTACATATCACATTTCCAGAGCCTCATACCTTTTGGGTGGTTTTCTCACAGCATCTCTTCACAGCAGTGTTGTTGTTGCTTCTCAGTCAGGGCTCCTCTCCAAGGCTCTCCCTGACCACCCCGCCCCCTTTTATCTCAGTTACCTCCATGGGCTACAGCTGCTGCCCAATCAAGGACATCACAGCTGCAGCCCATTTACAATAACTAGAATCAGGGCAGGGTCACTTCTACAATACAGAGATCTTTTACTGCCATACATATATTTACAATACATATATTTACTCAGGCCCCTACACATATATTTACTCAGGCCCCTACATTTCCCCCTTTTCTTTTAACAATTATACAATTACCATAGACATTTTTGTCCCAGCTCTCAGGCTGCCACAGCTCTCGGCTGTCTTGAATACATACAAATCCCTAGATGTTCCCAGGCTCTTTTCCTCAAAGGCCATAGTCTTACAGCTCTCTGAAAAGCCATAGTCTTACAGCTCTCTGCTGTTACAGCTCCTTGATTCAAAGGCCATACTATATTCTAGAGTCCCAGCCCTCAGGCTGCCACAGCTCTCAGCTGTCTTTTCTTCTATAGTCCCAGCTCTCAGGCTGCCACAGCTCTCGGCTGTCTTTTCTTCTATAGTCCCAGCTCTCAGGCTGCCACAGCTCTCGACTGTCCGGGGGATTCCATACCTTCTTTCGATGCTTGGCTGCATGTTCTTAATCAAGTCGGGGTCACCAGATGTTGTATTCATATTGTTACATATCATATTTCCAGAGCCTCATACCTTCTGGGTGGTTTTCTCACAGCAGCTCTTCACAGCAGTGTTGTTGTTGCTTCTCAGTCAGGGCTCTTCTCCAAGCCTCTCCCTGACCACCCCACCCCCTTTTAATCCCAGCCACCTCCATCGGCTGCAGCTGCTGCCCAATCAAGGACATCACAGCTGCAGCCCATTTACAATAACTAGAATCAGGGCAGGGTCACTAATACAATACAGAGATCTTTTACTGCCATACATATATTTACAATACATACATTTACTCAGGCCCCTACAGTATAGTTCTAAAATTCTATTTATTTATGTTTGGATCTGAGATTCTTTAGAGGGGGATATTGATGTTTCTGTATTTGTATATGGGCTGTATGGTTGTAGTAATACGTAATAAATTAAATTGTTAAACTTCAATTCAGTAACTTCAATATTTGTGTACAGTGAGTTGTTGCAGAGGGTTGCAATAAAGTAATTTTTTTTTCACTGAAGTTGATATCTGTATATATTTACATAGCACAATTCTCACAATAAATTAGATTTTATTCATAAATTGATATTTCTGTGTTTCTATATTGGTAGCACGGGTGTTGCAATTTAAAATAAATTTCATTTTTAAACATAAGTTAATGTTTGTGTATTTGTACATTAGTAGTGCAGGTGTAACTATCTGCAATAAATGCAATGTTTCAACTGAAGTAAGTGTAGATTTGTGCTACCCAGAGCCATGGGCAGATGTAAATGCTGGAGGATTTTGGCCATGCAAATCTCCGGCCATGCCCAGCACATGCCCCACCTGCACTCGGGCTGGGCAGGGGAAGCGCAGATTTGGGCTGGCAGCAGAGCCCCACGTTGGCTCAGAACTCGCTGCAGAGGCAGCTGAGAAAACTCCGGGACTCCATGAGCACAGAATCCAAGCAGGAGCCACCCAGGGAGGACAAATCCCTCATCCCACGGGCAGCTCTTTAGGAAAGGGCTCCAAGTGTCCCCCTGAAGCTCATCCCAGAGACCAGAAGCCAGCAGGGATCCTGAGCCAGCTCTGCTGCCTTTGGCAGCACTTTGGCAAAAAATGAGCTGCAGCAAGGGGGAGGCAGCAGCGACTGTGACTGCTGCAGGCTGGGGATGAAGGAAGGGCCATGGACACAAATGCTGAGATGCCCCAAAATCCAGAAGGAGGCTGGAGAGCTGGGAATCAACTTGGCATTTTGGTGCCAAGCTCTCACAGGCACTGAAATGATGGAATCCCTTTGTGAGAAGTTACCTGGAAGAACTGACAGGGAGCTGCAGCTAGGATCAGCAGTAGCAGAAAGCAAAAATGTACAAACACTAGGAGATCATCTAATATCCCCCACAAGCAATGGCTTCAAAAATGATCTCATATATTCATTATTATATTATATTATATTATATTATATTATATTATATTATATTATATTATATTATATTATATCAATCGAAATATATAATATATATATATGCATGAAATTCAATGCACATGTATTTTTGGAAAATTTTATATTTTGATATAGATTTTCATTTAAGATATATATTTGAAATAGTCTTTCAGCTCAAGAGAGTGAAGATTTACAACAGTGCAAAACCTTCTGCCCACACAGCAGTCAGCCTCTGGGAGTGTGCATGCACACCCACCCACTGTGCTTGCTCTTCTCAGCATCTCAGGGCTGCTGTTTGCATAGAATTGGGATGAATTTAACTCGACAGAGCCATGAGTGGGGTGTCCAGCTTGTCATGAACACTCATGTGGCAATGAACAACACAGAGCTGTCAAATCACATTATCACAGGTCATTTCATTCCTGCTGGGCACTGAGGAACTTTAAAAGACACAGAAAAGGGGTGGAAAACATTGGCATCATGCTACTGCTGGTATCCCCTAGGGAGTCTCTCTCCACTGTAAGATCTCCTTTGTCACTCTACAGTGACAAGAGTTGGCTGCAGGAGGCATTTGCATGGGAGCTCTCCCCAGATAGGGGGAAGAAAAAGAAGAGGTGATTCATGTGGAGATAAAACGGCAACACCGTTTGGGAAGACACCAGTGTGAGTTTGCTACAACACTAGGCAAAAAATCCCATGAAGAAAGCAACATCCATCCATGGGGCAGCACTTTAGCTTTGATATCAATCCTGACAAAATTGCTGCCCCTTCCTGCTGCTGTAGCTGACTCCAAATCACAAGAAATGTGCCAACTCCTCCAAAGACAGGCAGACATGGTGAGATAAAAACAGCTAGTCTGCTGAAAAGGAGTCCAAATGAATGTTTTCTAACCCCTCCTTTCCATCCTTTCCGCAGCCAAGACAGAGCAATGTCCTTCCTCTCTGTCCCTGATGGTTACCCTGGCATGGGATGCAGCGTGGGGACAGTGCCCTTCCCTGCCCTTCCCTGCCTGCCTTGTCCTTCCCTGTCCTGCTGGATTCCGCTGTGCTGTGCCGATCCGAGCTGAGCCCGGCCAGCGGTCACACATTTTGGGAATGACCCTCCCCTGTGCTGCCCACCGGCGTAATGAACATACCACTTTGTAACTTTGACTACTTAGAGAGTCTTTGTCTCTGATTTTCAGTTTTAACAATTCAGGGAGCTTTTGTTTTCCCTGACAGAAGTGCAGTTGCTGCCAAGGGAAACACACCCAAAGACCAATAGTGACCCAGCCTTCCCTTTGCTTCCCTTTTCCTTCCCTCACTGCTACACAGCGCTCTCATACCAGGACCTCAGTGCTGCCTCACCTGAGGATTTAGAGCTGCCTCCAGGCCTTTCCAGGCTAAGTGCAGGTGCTCAGGACTCTGAAGTTTTCCTAGCTGCTTGGGAGAAGGTGTTTTCATTATCTGGACTTCTTGGGGTTTCATCGGAGGAGCCAGGCACAGGCAAATTCATCTCCACTGTGAGCTCTTCATTCTGCTTGTTCCCGTGGAGCTTAAATGCCAACCTGAGCTCATTGTTCCTCTGGTTCCCGTAGACCATCACAGCCCTTCCATGGCCTCTCCAGAGAGGAACTGCTGCACATCTTCAGAGCAGCAGTTGCCAGCCTGCATCCCATCAGGGAGGGAAAGAGCTTCTACCCTTGCTTTTTAGAGTGTTATTCTAGACAAGCATTAATACACAGATCAGTATTCTATTTGTCCTTGATTTTCTACAGTTTAAATAATTTTTCTTATGACCTATCTCATGACTGCTGCTTAGCTCTAATCACAGTTCTACTGCCTCTGGGGCCTTCCTTTTGCAGCTTTCCCCAAAAGCCTCTAATTTTGTGGATTCCCACAACTCCCCCTCTCTGTTCACCTAAAAAGAAACCTTCATAATTATGTCATTTATTACTTGTGTTTTGTAGCCTTACTATAACATTTCTGCTTATTAACTATTTAAAGCATTTTCTCGCTTGCACTAAGCATTGCTATATTACAACACAGCAATTTTAATGCTGTGGAAGTCCAGTCAGTTCAAAGGGCATAAATTATGCATGACAATAGTTACAAGTCATTGTTCAAAAAAGTCTTGTCGATTCCAAGGTCTTAATTCGAAACCTTACTCCATGTCTATACCTTCACCCACCATCTCTGTGAGATTCCGAGATCTCTCTGTGAATCCATTTCCTACCTCTCTCTCTCTTGTGTGATAAAAACTTCTTTGATCGTTTTGTCCATCATTTGTTGCACACACCAAAGTATGCAAGTTATTACTACTGGTATTACTCCCAAAACCCCCAATACATATAGAGACCTATTCTACAAAGTTCCCTTAGCCAAGGTGCAAAGCTCCATCCTTGGAACAAATCATCTAACCATGACCCACCATCTTCCTTAATTGGAGCTGTCAAATCCTTCAGCTTTTGTATGCTTTTGTGGATGGATTCAGAATGATCTGACAGGTTCATACAACACAGTCCTTCAAATTCCTCACAACCATGTCATTGTAGCAGTAAAAGAAAATCAATTGCTGCTCTGTTTTGAAGGGTAGCAGGTCTAACACTATTAACATCAGTCAACATATCCCTGATTGCAGTGGATGTGGCATTAGTTGGTTTACTCTGCAAACATCCAACCCAATCTTATTGTTTCAATGCCATTGCTGAAGCCAGTTGGGGTAAAAACAAACCTGCTAAAACTCTTTTTGCAGCCTTCCAAGGCATGAAATCACTCTTACAGTTTTCATTATAATGACGAGCAGATCTTGTTCCCCTTAGTTTCTTCCTAATGACTGCCTTGGCAGTAGGTGCTATCACAGTGAGCATTCCAATGCTACATGGGCCACCTTCAAGGTGTGATGGATTGCCTTGCCAAGCCCTATCTCCACAAATGAACAATATCCCTTGGGCAATTGTTGTGGATATTGGTCAGCCTCAGAAAGCACATCCCAACTGTTTGAATAATTACACCAAAAACCTAAGTTTCTGTGTGCAAAATAATGGGGAGTAACATTGTACTTTGCAGGACCACGTTCTCGCTAATCATTAGCTCTAAATGTAAGGCAAAAATCTATTGTTAAAGAACCAAGGACTTCTAATTCTTGGGGCTCAGATACTGCTTTGGAAAGTTCTTTGGACCAAACATTCAAGTTCAATAAGGATTGTTCCCATTGTCAATTTCACCAGGCTCACCATTGGATTGGTTTTTGATCAAAGGCAAATCTTTTATGGGCACACCAACCAGACAGGTTGAGAAAGGCTTTTCTGGTTCCAAATAAGACAAACATATGGTATCCGAGCCTGCTGCCTTAGCTAAGGTCAACCAAACATTTGGTTTTGGTTGTTCGACAGGCAAATCTGCACGACAAGAAGCAATTAAAACCCACCAACACCAGCATATAATTTGATTTTGCTCTATCTTTTTTATGAGCTATATTTTGGCAAAATCTTCACATATATATCAATTTTAAAACTTGGCTTTTAAACTTAAGATAAGGTGTCACCTTTCAGATGCAACAGATGGGATCTAAACCGTAACAAAACAAAAACAGCCCCGCAGGGCTCTGTCCCATCCCATCCTGTCCCATCCATCCTGACAGTCTCACAGGGCTGCTGTCCCATCAGCATCTGTTCTGCTCCAGTGTGAAACAGGGCCCAGCATGGTGCCGGGATCACCAGAGAGCTGAGGTGTGTGCTGGAATTCAATGCCCTCCCTATCCCGCAGCAGCCCTGCATTTCCCTCCTGCAGCCTTGGTCCACAGCACAGCCATGGAGGCTCTTTGGGCTCTGGACTGTTGCTGCAGCCCCCAAGGGCAGCTGAGCTCTGCCTTTGGCACAGTCAGGCCTGGCCAGCACAGGCCATGCTCAGCAATTGCTTGTGTGTGCCTGGCCTTGCTGTCAGCCCCGGCAGCGGCTGCGTGGCCCCTTTGTGGCCCTGTGCTGGCCCAGCCACGGTGGCTCAGCCCCTGTACAGGCCCAGCCCAGGCCAGGAGCATTGCGGCTGGGAACGGCCCCTGTGCCGTGGTGCCCACAGCAGCCTTGGGGCTCTGTGCCCCATGGCCTCCCTGCTGGGCAGCCTCTGCCAGCTCCTGCAGAGCCCGTGGCACCTGTGGGCCTGCACAGACAGCCCTGTCCCGGGCTCTTCCAGCCTCTGGGCCAGCAGAGAGGCAGCCAGGGCTGGCCATGGCCGGGAACAGGCCCTGAGCCCCGCAGGAGGCTGGGCCACAGCCAAACTGGAGCTGGGCCACAGCCAAACTCAACCCAGGCCAAAGCTGGGCTCAGCAGCCAGGGCTGCCAAGGACTGGGCACAGAGGCTGGCGCTAACAAATGTCCTGGGCCCCCTCCCTGTTCTGTCCATGCCACCAAGGGCACAGAGCAGCCTCTTCTCTGGGCCACTTGCCTGTTTGCAATGCCTTGCACAGGCACTGGCCCTGCCCCACAAGGCCTGGCCTGAGTCCTGCCCCTGCATGCCCAGCCAGGCTGAGATGGACACTGATGGTTTCTGGGCCAGGCTCTTGGAGCCCAGCCCAGCTCCCTGCAAGCTCTGCCAGCTGCCCTGAGCTCTGGGCAGCACCAAGGGCATCTCCCTAGCCCGGCCGGCTCTGGCCCCACAGCTCTGCTGAGGCCAGGCTGCTCTGGGCACTGCCCCACAGCCTCAGCTCCTGGCAAGGGCACAGCAGCAGCTGCAGCTGCCACAGGACTCAGCCCCACCATGGGGGGAAGGTGCTGGTCCAAGGCCAAAGGAGGCTCCCTGGCTGCCCTGCTCCCCTCTGCCTGAGGTGCTGAGAGCTCTGCAGCCCCTGCTGCCATCCCATCTGCCCAGGGTCTCGGGGCCCTTAAGAGCTACTCCTGCTCCAGGCCCAGGACCCATGCTAAAGCTGGGGCAGCCACAAAGCTGTGCCCATTTCTGTTCATTGCTGCTCTGATGGGGATGGATCCTCAGCCACTTGGAGGTTGCTGATGATTTTTACTACTCCACAGGCCACTTCTTTCTTGGGCTCTTCAGTTCAGGAAATCAGTGAGAAAAGCTCATAAACATTTGTTCTAAACACCCAAACAAGACAAGCTCCAAGGAATAATTCAAATCTTCAATCCTTCTGTGGTTAATTACACAGCTTTCACAACTGTATTCAATGTGAATCTACTATATTGAAAACAATGAAGAGAGAATTGTTTTGTCCTGTTCAGTTTTGTTTTCCTATTCATAGATTGTGATCAGCTATTACAGCGTCCTGAGTGGGTCGCTGCTGGTGAGAGAAAGACGGTGAATCTTGTTTGTAGATCAAAAGGCTGGATTTATTGATATATGATATATAATACATTATGACTATACTAAATAGAATAAAGAGAGAGGTTGCAGAGCTTGCTAGCTAGACCAAGAATAGAAAGAAAGAATCTATAACAAAGTTGTGTCCAAGGACTCTGTCCCTAGCTTGTGATTGGCCCTTAATTATAAACATGGGAACATGAACCTATCACCAATCAAAATAGGTGCATCCTATCGCATTCCACAGCAGCTGATAACAATTGTTTACATTCTCTTCTGAGGCCTCTGCCCTCCAGAAGACACAGAAATCTGAAAGAAAGAATTTCTGTGAAAAAATGTCTGCGACAATCAGCAATGTCCAATTGATATTGACCCCCAGCACCTCCTAATGCAGTTTGAACAGATATGAAAATCAAGACTCTTCATGGCTGAAAATCACTCAGACGTTGTCCCTACCCCCACCCCAATATTTCTCCCATCCAAGCCCTGGGGCTCAGAGCAGCTGAGGAATGGAGTCACATCCAGGGGTGTCCCCAGGGCTCAGGATCACGGCTAGGTCAGTTCAATCTCTTTATTGCTGATCTGGACAAGGGCATAGAGGGATAGAGGGCAGCCTCAGTTCCCAGGTGACACCAAGCTGGGTGGGAGTGTGGCTGTGCTGGAGGGAAGGAAGCTCTGCAGAGGGATCTGGCCAGGCTGGAGCCATCCATGGGCCCAGGACAGCTGGATGAGGTTCACCAAGGCCAAGGGCCAGGTCCTGCCCAGGGCTCACAACGAGGTTCTGTGATAGATATAAACACAATTAAGTTCTTGTATCAGGATGCTCATCCTGGAGTGGGGGCAAAACAGCTCAAATAATTCCTGATTTGCAAAGCTGTCAGTGGTGGATGGAGAAGGGAGGTCAAGCTGCTCTTGGTATTGAGGAAATGCTGCAAGCAGCCTGACTCATTTCATCTCCTCCTGTCCTGGCTGATCTCCCCTCTTTCCTCTTCCATCCATTGGCGTTTGCCTCCCCCCAGCCCCCGGTGAAGAGCCTGGCTCTGTGTTCTCCATCCCCTCCTCGCTGGCACTGCCAGGCTGGCATGAGGAGCCCCTCAGCCTTCCCTGCTCCAGGCTGGACCAGCCCAGCTCCCTCAGCCTCTGCTCACAGCCCAAGGGCTCCAGCCCCACCTTGGAGGCCCTTCCCAGACCCTGCTCCAGCTGCCAGACATCCTTCCTGCCCTGGGGAACCCAACCCAGGCCACAATGACCTGGATAGTCCCCATCCTTGATGTCCTGGTCACACAGCCCTGGCCCCTTGTCCCCTGTCAGGCTCTGGGGTGGATCCTGTGGAACATCCTTTGGTGGAGGCTGTGGCTCCAGGTGGGCCAGGGGGATACTGGGGAACAGGGACCCTGCTGGGCATGAACAGCATTGGACTTGTTGGGAGAAACTGTGAGGGGGAGCTGGGGCAGAGTGACCAACCCAGTGACCTGACACAGTCCTGCTGGGATGTCACAGCCAGCTGTGTGATGTCATAGTCTACTTTATGATGTCAGACCTCTGCCCTGTGGTGTCACAGCCTGCTCTGTGCTGTCACAGCCCATTCTCTAATGTCACGGATCTGGTCTCTGATGCCACAATCCACTCTGTGATGTCACAGAGCTGTCCTGTAATGTCACAGCAAAATCTGTGATGTCACAGCAAAATCTGTGATGTCATAGCAAGATCTGTGATGTCATAGTCTGATGTATGATGTCAGAGCTCTCTCCTGTGATGTCACAGTCTACTCTGTGAGGTTTCAGCTCATTGTCCAATGTCACACAGATGGTCTCTGGTGTCACAGCCAACTCTGTGATGTCACAGCCTGCTCTATGATGTCAGACCTCTGCCCTGTAATGTCACAGCTGGCTCTGTGATGTCACAGGCGCTGTCTATGATATCATAGCTGCTAAATGACCTCACATAACCCACTCTGTGATGTCATAGCCCACTCTGTGACCTCATGTTACCAGATGATAAATTGTCTCCACCAGGTGAGCTGACACCTGGAGCTTGTTCTCCACAACCCCAGGCCTGTGGAAACCAAACAATGCCCATTGTGTGAGAAGGGGAACTGGAAGTTCAGCAGCCTCACTGTCCTGCCAGCTCAGCCGGGCCCACTGGAACATTGGGGTCCACGAGCACCAGGGACCACCAGAGAGACCCCCAGGACAGAAGAATGCATGGGTTAAGGGGAGGGGAAATCCATTAATGGTTTTGGGGAAATGATTATCATATGTGTGTTTAGTCCAGGACAGTCAATGAATATGTGTACAAAATACAGAAAATAAACAGAAACTTTCCTGTGCTCAGCATGCACAGCTTTGGGAGGAGCTCTGCCCTGTGCATCCCCCTGAATAAAGAATGCTGCTTCTTGATGCTACACTGGGGTTAAGGAGTTTTCTATGTTACCAAATTTTTGGTAACACTCCCACTGCTAAGGAAAGCTCTTTCTGCTGCTGTTCACAAAAAGAAAGGGCTGGTGGCAGATGTGGGGCTCGGAGGCTGCCTGGGGCACAGTGACCATGAAATAATCAAGTTTTCAAAGTTCTGTGAAAGAAGGGGGGCAGCAACAAAACTTCTGCACTGGAATTAGGAAGGACAGACTTCGGCCTATTTAGGATGCAGATGTGGGGAGTACCGAATCAGGTTCTGACTATTTAAGGGAAACAGCCCTTAAAAACAAAGGTGTCCAGGAAGGATGGACACATTTCAAGAAAGTAATCTTAAGGGGGAAGGAGCAGCCTGCCTCGGTGCGGCAAAAGTTGAGCAGGTGAGGAAAATTACTGTCCTGGCTGGGTGTGGAGATTTTGTGGGAACTCAGAGGGAAAAAGGACCAGCAACTCAGGAAGTGTTTAAGGATATTGTTAGGCTATGCAGAAAGAAAGTTAGAGAGGTGAAAGCTCAATCAGAACTTAACCTGGCTGCTTTTGTAAAAGAAAAAAAAAAGTGTTTTTATAAAAAAAATATAGCAAAAGCAGGGAAAAGGCAAATGTCTATTCTTTATTGGATGCAGTGGAGAATATAATTAAAAATAAAGGGGTCACAAGCTCAGCTCTTACACAGAGAACTAAAGTAACTAAAGATACGGAAAAGGCTAAGCTACTTTACACCTTTTTTGTCTCAGTTTTCACCAAGAAGACAGCATGTTCTCAGGACAAGTGTTCACCTGAGTTGGTAAATGGGCACAGGGCACAGAACAGCCCCCTGTAATCCAGCAGGAAGCACCTGGTGACCTGCTCAGGCACTCCGATGCTCACAGGTGTAGGGGATCCATCCTAGGGGGACGAGGGAGCTGTGGATGAGCTCCCCAAGCTGCTCTCCATCATTTACCATCAGTCCTGGCTCACTGGGGAGGCCCCAGGGGAATGGAGGTGCCAGTGTGAGCCCATCCCCAAGAAGGGCTAGAAGGAGGATCTGGGGAACTCCAGGCCTGTCAGCCTGACCTGGGTGCCCAGCAAGATTATGGAACTGATCACCCTGAGTGCCATCACAGGGCACCCACAGGATGGCTGAGGGATCAGAGCCAGCCAGCGTGGATTTCAATGTCTGCACTGATGATCTGGATGAGGGGACTGAGTCCAGCATCAGCAAATTTGCAGATGACACCAAGCTGGGTATGAGTGTGGATCTGCTGCAGGGTAGGAGAGCTCTGCAGAGGGACCTGGACAGGCTGGATCCGGGGCCCAAATCCAACAAGGTGAGGTTGAACAAGTCCAAGTGCCGGGTCCTGCACTTTGGCCACAACAACCCCTGCAGTGCTACAGGCTGGGGACAGAGTGGCTGGAGAGCAGCCAGGCAGAAAGGGACCTGCAGGGACTGGTGGACAGCAGTGTCATGAGCCATGACAGGGACTGGACATGAGCCAGCAGTGTGCCCAGCTGGCCAAGAAGGCCAATGGCTCCTGGCCTGGATCAGGAATGGTGTGGCCAGCAGGAGCAGGGCAGGGATTGTTCCCCTGTGCTCAGCACTGCTTGGGCAGCACCTCGAGTGCTGTTTGCAGTTCTGGGCTCCCAATTCAGAAAGGACATGGAGGGGCTGGAGTGTGTCCAGAGAAGGGCAACAAGGCTGGTGAGGGGTCTGGAGCACAGGTCCTGTGAGGAGTGACTGAGAGAGCTGGGGTTGTGGACACCTCAGCTGAAGAAGAGGAGCTCAGGGAGACAGGACAGTGTCAGGACACGAGTAAGACTTGATGATCTCCATGGCCTGTTCCACCCTTGCTGATTCTGGGATTCTCTGAAGCCACCCTTGGAGCAGTTGCAGGATGTGCCCTGGGCCTCCTCTTCAGGAGCTCCAGCAGCCCAGGTCCCTCAGCTTCTCCTGCCAGTCCCAAAGCCCAAAGTCTGCAGAGCCTCTGCAGCTCCTCCTCACTGCCCAGCACAGGGAGCCCCAGAGCCAGACACAGCAGCCCAGATGTGCCCCCCTGGCCTGGGGTGCCTCTAGCAAGGGAACAGCACCAGGCACTGCAGGAGCCTGCAGACAATGCCTGCATCACTTGTAGGGTGATCCTGCTCCACAAGGGACGTTCCCATGGGGCCAAGTCAGGAACTGCAATGGGGAGTGGGGCCAGAGAGGAAAGGGCAAACAGGGATGGGCTGATGGCAGGGGAGGGAACAGGGGTGGGCAATGGGAAGACATTTGTATCAGGAAGAGTAAAGAACGCAAAGGTGAAGCCAAGGAAATGCTCAGGGCAGTTTGGAGGTGGCTGCCGGGCAGCACTGGCTCTGAGCAACAGCGTCTGCAGTGGGACAGGAAACTCCCAGCTGATGGGAACAAACTTTCTGGCTGACTGCAGAGGCCAGGACAAACCTGGGTGGTTTCCCTGCTGTCCCCCAGCCCTTGCTGGCTCCAAGGGCTGATGGCATTTGTGCTCCCTCAGGTTCATGTCCCCACACCAACAGCATGGGGGTGCTCCCCCTGCTCTGTGCAATGCAAACAGGGGCTGCTGAGCCAGTGCTGCCGTGTGTGTGCCTGCAAGGATGGGGCACCTGTGTGAGCTGGGGCAGAGGCCAGGGCTGCAGAGGGGGGACCTTGTTGGCAGCTCCATGAGGACGCTCTGGGACGCTGCCCTGGGCTGTGCAGTGCACTGGGGATGGATCAGCCCCTGTTCTGCTGCTCCTTCCGTCTCCCCCAGGGCCCTTGCAGAGCACCAGCTGTTGCTGCCCTCAGCTGCCATGGCTGGGACATAGCGGTGCCAGGGCTGTTCCAGGTACAATTGCAGTGACACTCGTTGGTGCCACCAGGTGCCATGGCAACGGCCACAGGGACCCGTTCCTTGGTTTGGTGCCACGGCAACCAATGCCCGGAGCCGTTGTGATGTTGGTGGCCATGGAAAGCTGCCCTGGGCCCTTGCTCAGGGCTGGTGTCAGTGCCCAGAGCCAGAGGGGATTCCTTGCTGGGGGCTGTGCCATGGCCACCTGCCCTGTGCCGCGCTGGCCGCTCAGGCACCAGGAACCAGCAGCCACCGGCACTGCCAGGGCCAAAGGCCAGGTCAGCCAGACAGAAAGGGGCAGGGTTGGGCACTGTTTCCATGGCAACCGGCACTGGGGGGGGGACACCTGGGTCACCTGGCCTGCCAGCTGCCATGGAAACCCCTGGCAGGGACTGAGGGCACAGCCCCTGGCACTGAGACACTGCTGGGCCGGGTGCTGGGCACAGCGCTGAGCACGCAGAGATGGTTTTGTTCTTGCTGAGCTGCAGCACAGCCAAGGCCTGTCCTGCCCCTCGTCCAGCCACGCTGGGGAGGGGCTGGGGCTGCGGGGGAGCTGGGCAGGGGACACAGCCAGGACAGGGGACCCCAACTGACCCCGGGCATACCCCAGACCAGAGCACATCATGCACAGGGTGTGAAGGGGGGAACAAGGAGGAAAGGGGGAATTTTGGAGGGAGTGCTTTTGCCTTCCCAGGGAACACTTAGGCAAAAGAGGGCCCTGTTTCACCAGTGGGCAGGGTCTATACCAAAGACACAGACACCAACTTAAAGAATTGTGTCATTTATATCATGCACAGCTGCAAAGATTTACAAAAGGATAAGCTCAGCAAAGCACATCATCATTAGCAAAGAATTACAAAAAAAACTCAGCAATCCATCATAAGCCATCATTACATTTTGATGACCAATCCCTTAGTGAAACACTAGAGGTGTTTTTGGCAGACAAAGATTCTGGCTGACTATCAAGGTACACTTTACAGACATCAGTAGTACTTTAGTGACACCGTTCTTCATTCTTTTTTCTCAATCTCATTGGAGTTAGGAACAAGAATCCTGTTGTGCATGGAGCTGGCACCTTTTTAATTCCACAATAATGCCCCCAGGCCCTTTACTGTTCAGCTTTACCATGCTGGCTGTGGCTAACAAGGCTTGGGGGGCCCTTTCCCCTCTGGCTGGAAGGGGCCGGGTCCCAGTCCCTGAGGGGCACCCAGGCTCCTGGATGGAATTCCTGTGCAAGTCCCTCAGTGTCACAGCAGCCTTCACAGGGAGCCCCGTGGATCAGAGCATTTTCCAAAGGGGCCCTTGGGGCAAACAGGGAGATCTGGTCTAGCAGGATGTGTAAAGCAATCTCCTGTCAGATCTCCTTGTTCTCACACAGAATCCTTGGCTGCAGGGACACATTCCCATTGTTCCTGCCCAGGTTTCAGGACTCTGAGTTGTCCTTCCCAAGAGCTGCTCCTTCAGCTGCCTCGGGAGGGCCTTTTGGCCTCTGGACCCACACTCTGGCTCCATTATTAGGGCTGCTGCATCCAAACCCTTTATTTCCACAAATGGTGGTGACTGGAGCTGGATCTCCTGTTTTCACAATCGTTCCAAAAATTGCAAGATCAATAATTGTGCTACCCTGTCACGGGGTTGAATAATCCAATCCTGGTCACTATTGTTTAACAGAATTACTGTAATTTCTCCTGGATATTCTGCATCAGTTCCTCCTGCCATGACAGGAACACTTTGCAAGGCCAAGCTCCAAGGGAGCAGTTACCAAAGCAAAGTGTCCTGGAGGAATCTGAATTCCTGTTTCAGAATTGACAGCTCTCATTTGCTTTGAATTTCTCCTAATGAATTCCAGTGCATGAAGGGCCAGTCTGGCAGCCTCTGGGCTGGCCCTGCCAGGGGCCATCACAGCCAGAACAATTTCCCAGGCAGCCCAAGTCTCACTGCCCATGGTTGGATTTGCAAACTGGGGGCAGCCGTGCACAGCCAGGGGGTTTCCATTTCCCCAGTGGGCCATTGCTAAGGGTATGGAGCACATCTGGGAGATGGGTTCTCCATGGGCAAAGGTTCCCATCTCCTCATTTTTCCAACTGTTCTTTTAACAACCCCTTCACCCTTTCAACCAATCCTGCAGCCTGTGCA
The DNA here is from genome assembly GCF_028018845.1 of Melospiza georgiana. Taxonomy (NCBI): domain Eukaryota; kingdom Metazoa; phylum Chordata; class Aves; order Passeriformes; family Passerellidae; genus Melospiza; species Melospiza georgiana. The sequence goes on along the minus strand of NC_080459.1, from coordinate 1,029,479 downwards.
TAGTCCGGTACATGAAAAACTCTGCAGGCAAAATCACTGTATTTTTCACAGGAACAGACAAAGCACTCTGCATCACAGTATCAGCAAACTCTATAAAAACGGCCAATTTGCTCCTTACTTCCTTTTTCATTGTATACAATCTCACAAAGTTGACCACTGACATTATGGTCCTGGCCAATCCTTTTCTGTAGGGTATTTAGTGTTACATCACTGAGCAGCCAAAGACACCAAATTAGTATTTTCAGCACTATTTCACATTATTATTATTTTATATGTACATATTGATATAAAAATATAGATATAGACATATCTACATAAATCTATAAATATAAATATGGTCTTATTTTCCTATAAATATGTATATAGTTATTTATTATATTGATATTTCACTTGCACAAGTGCAACTGAGCTCAGGATTAAAACCTTCTTTTATTGCTCCATGTGGGAGCATTCCAACAATAATTGTTCCTTCTGAAGGTGCTGTTTCCTATGTGCTCCCAGCAAATTCAGCTTTGTCTGCGCAAACCCACAAGGTCTTTTCCTTTTCCATGTGCAATTTTTGGATGCATTTGAAGACATCCAGGGGTGCAGCTTCTTTTACCCGACTGCCCCACTGCTCCCACACGGGGCTCTGACCTCAGCCCACTCCAGAGCCAGGGAACTCCAGGGAAGGGCTTCCCAGCTGGGAATTTCTGATGAGACTGATTCCTCACATTTACATTGAACAAGTGACATTTTGTTGGCATCTGGCCAGACTGTGCCAGTTTTGTTTCACCAGTGGGCAAAGTCAGCACCAAAGACACAGACTCCAACTGAAGGAATCAGTGTCATTTCCTGCAGTTCAGAGCAGCAAAGAATCACAAAAGGAGCAGCTCAGCAATGCACCCAACCATCCCCACCAAAGACTGCCTGCAGTGATTAAGAAAGATACAGCAGCATTTACCCTCAGCCTTTACCATCCCCCAGATCCACACAGCAACTGGGGAAGCTGTCACAGCCAAGGGCCGCAGAGCCACTCCTGGGCACTGGGAATTCCTGCAGGTGCCTCCAGCCACAGGTGAGGCTCCAACCCTGCTGGGAGAGGGCCCAGCTCTGACAGTGCGGAATGAACAAACTGACAGCACTGCTAGTGTGGCAACATCTGCTTTCATCCTCGTCTTGGGTCCCTCCCAAAGCCTGGCCAGGGCTCAAGGAGGAACCAATGGAGGTGACTTTGACCATACAGCCCCAAAAAGGGCCAGATGTCAGATTTCATGGCCTTGTCTGGCTTCTAAATACACAAAGGTCAATACATGTTTCACTAAGGAGTGGCTACATCTATCACAGGGCTAATGACCATGCATATTTCATTAGGGAGCAGATACAAAGATAACCTTTGCTTGGAAGATTCATCCAGAGGCCACCTTTGGCTCAGGGCCTGCTGTCAAGGCCTCACTCAGGGCTGGTGTCCAGGCCTTGGCACTTCAGGGATGTGCTTTAGTGCTGAGCTTGGCACTGCTGTGTGCCTGGCTGCACTGGGTGAGCTCAGAGGGCTTTTCCAACAGAAAGGATTCTGTGATTCCATGATTCTATCCACTGCATTCAGCTGGGGCTATTTTAGCAGCATTCCTTTGCTCCAAAAGTTCCCTCTTGCCCAGCTCCTGTGGCCTGAGGCTTCAGCTCCTTCAGCTCCTGGTGCTGAGCTGCTCATGCTGAATGAGACGGCTCGGAGAGAAGAACACAGTCCATGCAATTCCTTCTGGGACACGGAGAGGGGAGGCTGTGCAAACAGGAGCCTTGTTTGCTGTGGCCTCCTCTCTGCCCTTCACGCCTTGCGGCGCTTTGAACCAGCCAAGAGCTTTCTCCAAGAGTGCAACGGAGCAGCTGTTCCTGCTCCCAGGCTTGGCTCTCTCCAGTCTCTGCCCTTGCCTGGTTCTGTCCCTCTTGCTGTGCGCTCTGTTCCCCCAGGGCTCGCTGGCTGCTGCCCAGGACTGTGGCACTGGCACAGATCCAGTGCTCCAGAGCCTCCTTTCTGTGCCCTTGGAGCTGCCTGGGCACAGCAGCCTTTTCCATCTGGAAGCTCCCCATGGACAGGCAGTGCCCAGCTCTGTTCCCTGCACAGCCTCCAGGAGTCCAGGGCTGCCATCTCCAGTCCCTGCTGGCACTGGGGGCTCCCAGGTGCCTCAGGCTGCTGTGACACCACTGCACACAGGAGGGAAGAGGGGCAGGGGCTGTGGTCAAAGTCAGCTCCATGTGCTGCTGCTGCTGCTGCTGCTGCTGCTGTGGGGTCATTTGTGCAGCCCTGGCCCAGAGTCAGGGATCAGATCCTGCCAGTCTCTTCCAGCCCTGGCTGCTCAGAGTTTGGGCCTTGGAGCCTCAGGTGGCCAAAGACAGCTGCTGCTGGTCCCTCTGTGTGCCAGTGTTCAGCAGTGCTGCTCCATCAGTCTGTGCCCAGCAATGGGGAAAAGCCTCAGCCCTGCAGGGCCAAGGGCTGCTGGGCTCTGCCTGAGCAGCTCAGCCAGCAGGAAGGGAGCTGCTCCACACGGGAACCAGGAGCAAAGGACATTCCTTTGATAGGACATGTTTTCTGTTGAAAGGAAAAAAATGAAAAAGGAAAAAAATTGATAAATTGTAAAAGATAAGAATAAAATCCAAGTGTTAGTGAAAAAGCATAACATACAGTTAATGAAAAAAAAACCCAAAACATAAATGCCAAGTTACATTCTTTGCATTAACAGGTAAATGATCTTTTTAAAAAAACACCTCAGTTATTTTCATTTTAAATGTGCTGATGGCATGGATCCATCTTTGTGACCTCAGTAGCCTCTTAAAAGATTTTGGGCTTTGTTTTCAACATTGGTATTTGAAATTGTGCTCGAAGCAAGGGGAAATTGCTTTGTGCCCTTCCAGCTCCAAGCAGGACTGGGAATGGAAACTCTGTCAAAGTCCAAATCCTTTAGAAGATGACCTTTCTTTTTTAGCCTGGGAATGAGCTGCATATTCCTGTTAAAACTGTCAGGGATTTAATAGAGACACAAAGTCCCACTGAAAGCTTTTTGCTCTGGCTTGGCAGTGCAGAAGGGCAATTCTCCATTCATCAGCTCCAGACTGCACTGCCTCAGGAGCACGGCCCACTTGCCAGCTTTGGCCCATTCGTCGCACTTCTAGAGGAGGAAGAAAGTGCAATTGCACAATTCCAGCCAATAAAGAAGGAAGAATGGGACAGACAAAACACCCTGTACAGATCCAGGCGTTCAGCTGGGACTGTGGAGAGTTTGGGTCCTTGCCAGTTGGATGTGTGACCCCAGCTGCAATCTCTGGGCCTGCAGCAGAGTCTCACTCACCTGCCAAAGCACAAAGCTCAGGCGCTGTGCTCGCAACGGGCTCGTCTGATGCAGAGCTGTCAGAGCAATGTGAGGGCAGAGCCAGCCCAGCTGGGGTCAGGGCTGAGCCCAGCAGAGCCCTGACAGAGCCCAGAGCAGCCTCAGCACCCGCAGAGCCTGGCTGCAAGGAGAGAAAGCAGAAACCGCCCGTCAGCTGAGGGCTCCTGTGCCCTTGTGCCAAGGCCTGTGGTGCCCAGGCCATGCTGGCTGTGCTCAGAGCTGTGCCCAGAGCTGCCCATCCCTGCCTTTGGCAGCAGAGCAGGAGGGCAGGACATGTGCCCAGCCTGCAGCCAGCCAGGGCACATCCAGCACTCAGCAGCTGCCCAGAGCAGGATGCTCCTGTGCTCGCTGCCATCTCCCAAAAGCTCTGATCCCACTCTGCCAAGCACACAGGGACCCACCTCACGCCAGCCACGGCTGAAAGAAAAGCTGCTCCCAAACCATGTCCTCAGCCTTCTCCAAGGGCACGGCCCATCCACGCCACAGCTGCTCCCAAGCACTTCCCCATCCACACTGGACCACCTGGAACGCTTCCTCTGGAAAAACAAACAACACATTCTTGAAAAGAGATTAGAGACAAAAAGGGAAAACAAGAAAAACAGTAAAAACTCCCATCTCTGTCAGGGTCTTGAGGAAGGCCCAACCCCTACATGGTAGGGAAAAACACAGCCATGGGTGAGGGAAGCCCACACTTTCTCTCTTCCCCCTTGCACTGCCCCCCAAAATCACAGTGATCCCAAAGCAAACAAGGGCAGTGGAGCAGCCCAAGCCCGTCCTTGCCTGCACAGCAAAGCAGCCCCTGCACAAGTTCTGGAGTCCCACCTCTGCTCCCACCATGTGGCTTTGTTTGTGTCGGGCTGGCTGCCCCAGCTCCAGCCCGGGGCATGGTGGGTGCTGGGGGCTGTTGGCAGGGCCAGGAGCCCACTCCCATTTCGTACCCACCCCAGGCCATGCCCCAGCCCTGCCAAAAGGAGCTGGGGAGCGACTGAAGAATGAGTTGTATCTGCCCCAGCAAAGGGGGAACCTTTGGTTCCCAGCCAGGCTGGGTCATGCCCAAATGTGACAGAATTTCCCCAGGTGGGGACTCAACTGCAAATTCCCTGTGGAGTTTGGCTTTGAAGAAGGTGCCAGAATCAAAGTCCATCACCTTCAGCCTCCAGTGGCCAGGCTGAGGAAGAGCTTGTCATCCTTGATGTCACCCTCGCTGTCTCCAGCAGCAGCAGCAGCAGCAGCAGCATCTCCACCCGGTACAGCTTCTCCAGGGGCTCCTTCTCCTTCCCTGGGGGCAGAGCAGGCTCTCAGGGCTTTGCCCATGGCCCCAGCTGTCAGGGAACCGGGACAAGCAAAACCAGCTGGGATGGCGGCCACCAGTGCTGGGCAGAGCAGCTCAGCTCCAGCACAAGGGCTGCGTGTTCCCATCCCATGACCCCGGCGCAGTGACACAGGCAGCACAAAAAGGGCTGGGTTCCTTTGCTTCTCATTGCCACGGCATGTGTGGAGCTGGAACTTACCAGGGCCCTGGATACTCCAGGGACCTGGAGAATCATTCCCAGCAATTGGGAAAATCCTAGGTGCTCCATCCACCCATAGATGAGGTCTCCAAAATTGCCCCGAAATTGGGTCCAACTTTTAGAGGCCAAAAAGAGCAAGTCCAAGTGACTTGATAGTTGTAGCCCAGGAAGCCCTGCAGCTGATGGCACAATTCACAATCAGCAGGGGACACAGCTAGGCCAAAGCCCAGACCTCTGCTGGGAGCCTTTCTCCACAAATACCCTTCAAACAAACATCCATGGAAGTCAGTAGGGGAAGTTTCTTCAAATGATACATTTCTGGCACATAACTACTCAGGGTTAAGTGAAAGATTCTAAAGCAGCTGCTCTGGAGTCAAAGAGGCAGCACTAAGAGTCCCTGTCATCTCTTTGTAGCTATATCACACTTTGGGGGAGTTGAAGGAGTTTGGAACGAGCTAGAGAGTGGAACTCGGAGTTTTTAGATGATGCTATTGCTTTTTCTTCTCTTCTACATAGACAGGAAGGGTGAGTTTGACTCACATCTCCACTGCTTGGCTCACAAGGCCACAAGACTTGTAGTTACAAGAGCTATGAAGGATTTCTTGGCCAAGAAGGCACTGCCAATAAGGACATTTGTGTTTTGGAGCCAACCCTTCAATATTTCATCTTATGGACTCATGCTACAGTGTAAGCTTCCTTAGCCAATCATGCTATGACACACAAACCTACAGCACTGCATCCTAAACTTCTTGTTTACCATTGCAACTACTTTTATTTTTTCTAGATCTTGAACTCTAAAACTGTAAACTTTCCCCCCCGTGTCTCTGCTATAAACTAGAAATCTGCATTCTTGCTTCTAGCACCTAAGTTTGGAAGCCCTTTCCAAGGTCTCAGACCAAATCCTGTGTTTAATTCTAAGCTTTGCTGACAAGACCAAAGGTCTGAGATTTCCCTGCATTTGGGTTTCCAACAACACCGATGCTGTTGGTTGCAGAGTGCCCAGGATCCCTCTTGCATGTCAACTCTGGCAGGAACAAGGCGGCTGCCAGGGGGCTGCTTGTGGCCTCTGACAGCCCATTGACCAGGGCTTGCCAGCGCCCCAGCCCCTCAGGGGCTGCCCCAGCCCGGCCAAGCTTGCCGGCAGCAGCCCCGCAGCCCCACAGCAGCTCCAGAGCAGCCCCATCCAGAGGCACCTGGGAGCCCTCAGCAATCCAGCCAGCAGCACACGGGCCGGAGGACACGGATGGCCCTTCCTGCCTGGCACAGGGCTTGTGGCCATTGCCAGGCACCGCTCTGGCAGGGATCCCCGCAGCCCCGGCCCCTGCCCAGCCGCTCTGTGGGCAGCACAAAGGCTTCAGCAGAACCACCAAAGGCCAAGGGGCTTCTGGCCATTGCCCCTGCAGTGCTGCACGCCCGGGCAGCTGGCTGAGCACAACCACCCTTCTCCCCCTTCAGGGCCTCACCACTCCTCAGCCTGCTGTACTGCTGAGCACAAGCACCCTTTCCACCCTTTCCTGCCTCTTGCCCTGCAGACCCTGGGCAGCAAAGAAAAGCTCCTGGCAGTCTGTGTATCATACACATTCTAGAATTTTTTACAGTAATCTATAATCTAAATTAATATATATAATTCTATATACTCTATAATTTATTTCTTTACAATAAAGATAGAAAATGGAAAAAAAGAAAAGAAAAATCTTAAAGAAAAGGAAAATTACCCCTGGCTCCGGTTGCCCCAGCAAAGACAGCCTCCCAGATCAGCTCTCCTCCTCAGTCATCCGGCAGCGCAGGCAGCCGAGCCCCGACAGACGAGGCCGAGTCCTCCATGCCCTGCACAGCTGATCGTGCAGCCTCTGGATGGTGGAATATTGCCCACGCTGTATTGCCAGGAGGACATGCAGTGTTTCAAGTCCCAGCTGCGACACGGCACTGCTCCTGTCCCCTGTCAGGCGTTCCAGGGCTGCAAGAGAGAGGAACAGAGGCACGGTCAGAGCCAGATCTGCAGGGAGCCCAGGAGAGCCCAAACACGGGAACTTTGCAGCCTTGAGCCCACATGCAGAGCCCTGACTCCTGCACACTGGCACAGCGATCCCCTCGCTTGCTGCTGTGCATTGTCCTTGCTGAGGGGCAAACACTGCCGGGCCACCTTCCCTTGGGGTAGGATTCCTACCTGACCTGAGCACTGCACTTACATCTCCAGTGTTGCTTTCCTGTAAAAACAGGGGAAGGAAAACCGTGTGAGGCTCATGGTATTTTAGAGTGTCTAAACTCGCTAAGTCACCGATCGTAGCTAAGGCACCGATTGTAGAGGTGAGATGCATCTGGAATTACTGAGATGCAACATGGAAAAGGGGAGCATAGAAATAGATAGAGGAAAACATCTTTAATTGTTTCTTTCATTTTCATTTCACTTCTGGAAATGTTTCAGTTGTTTCAGTTATCCAGGAATCTTCTCCTGTCTGCTTTTCCCTCTCCTGGATCTCTCCTGGAGAACAACGTCAAGCTTCTGTCACAAGATTTTCCACCAGGAAATTATGCCACTGGTGAAGTTTTCATTGTGACTGTTTGTGCTGGTTTAGGGCAAATTTTGGGAGGAAATCTCCAAAAGGAGTTCGTCTAGTAAGTAAGTTCAAGTGTCCCCTCCCCCTACTAGTTCAGGAAAAGATTTCCCTCAAGAAAAGTGAAAAAACCCCAGTTTATATAACAAGTAAAGTATTCACAAGCATGAAAAATGAATAATATTAAATAAAACCTCTGACAGTGCTGAAGAGCTGGCAAATTCAGAAAGTCCTTTTTGTGGGTTGTAGTTGGCTCACTTGGTCTCTCCTAAGTCCCTCTGGTGCTGGAATGCAGCGTCCCAGAGCTCGGTGGGCCACAGGTGTGAGCTGCAGGTGTTTTTCTGGGTTTTCAGTCCAGAGCAGGTTTAAACAGTTCCAAGAAAAAAGGAAGTCACAGTCCAAGGAACTTCTCTGCCCCAGCTAGCTAAAAAACAATTGGTAGACATGGGCTGTGAAGGCATCAGGAAGTTTCCAAGTCTGGGCACTGGCAGTCCCAGCAAACACCAGATCTGGATGGTGCTGGAGCCAGAACCTGCAAATTTCCAAATTTTGGCTTTCTGTGCCAGCAAATCACTGGACTCGGGCTGTCCCAGCACCAGGAAGTTTTCAGATCTGGGCGCTGGCGCTGCCAGCAAACACCAGATCTAGGTGATGTCGTTGCCAGTGATAGAAATCTGCTGGATTTGGGCTCTTCTGGCACTGAGAAGTTTCCAAATCTGGGTTCTGGTTACATGAAACATAAGATGTGGCTGGAGCCAGACCCAGTAGCAGGAAGCTGCCACAGGTTTTTGATTTCTGTGCCAGCAAATTGCTGCACTTGGGCTGTGCCAGAATAGGGAAATATCCAGATCTGGGCACTTGCATTGCCAGCAAACAGCCCATTTCAGGCTCCAGTCTCCAGGCAGGACTGGATCTGGATGCCTTCCTCTTTGTCTTCCTTCTTTCCTTCCTTATTTCTTGAGATCCTGCTGCCAGCAAACTCCAGATTGTGCAGTGCTGGCAAGGGGAAATTGACAGGTTTTAACTTTCTTTGCCAGCGAATTCTGGACATGGGTGGTGCCAGAAGAGGGAAATTTCCAGATGTGGGCACTGGCAGTGCCAGCACACACCAGATCTGGGTGGGGAATGTGCCAGCACCAGGAAATTGCCAAATGTTAACTTTCTGTGCCAGCATATTGCTGGAATTATGCTGTGCAGGACCCTGAAAAATTCTCGATCTGGGCACTTGTGGTGTCAGCAAACACAAGATTGGGTTGCTGTGGGTACCAGCTATTTGCAAGGTTTTGGCTTTCTTTGCCAGAAAATTACTAGACTTGGGCTGTGCTGACACTGGGAAATTCCCGCATCTGGCACTGGTGGTGCCAGCAAACACCAGATCTTGGCATTGCCAATGACTAGCAGGGAATTGCCAGATTGTGGCTTTCTTTACCAGAAAATTGTTGGACTTGGCTCTGCCAGAACAGGGAAATATTCAGATCTGAGCACTGGCACTGGTACTGGCAGCAAACACTAGGTCTGGGCATCTGTATTGGCATCAGGAAATTGCTGGATTTTGGCTTTCTGTGCCAGCAAATTGCTGGACTTGGGCTGTGCCAGCACTGGGAAATTTCCAGATCTGGGCATTTGTGCAGCAAACACCAGACCTGGGTGGTGCTGGTGGCAGCACCGGGAAGCTGCTGGGTTCTGGCTTTCTTTGCCAGAAAATTGCTGCGTTTACATTTTGCTGGCACTGAGAAATTTCCAGATGCTAATTTTCTGTGTCAGCAAACTGCTGGAATTAGGCTGTGCAGGCGTCTGAAACATTCCCGATCTGGGTATTGGCGGTGTCAGCAAACCTGAGATCAGGTTGCTGTAAGTACCAGGTCTTTGCTTGGTTTTGGCTTTCTTTGCCAGCAAATTGCTGCACTTGGGCTGTGCCAGAATAGGGAAATATCAAGATCTGGGAACTGGCAGTGCCAGCAAACACCACATTTCAGGAAGGATTGGATCTGGACCCATTCCCTCTGTGCCTCCCTCCCTCCACAAGGTGCCAGAGTGGCTGGAGAGCAGCCAGGCAGAAAGGGACCTGCAGGGACTGATGGACAGCAGGCTGGACAGGAGCCAGCAGTGTGCCCAGGTGGCCAAGCCGGCCAATGGCTCCTGGCCTGGCTCAGGAATGGTGTGGCCAGCAGGATCAGGGCAGGGATTGTTCCCCTGTGCTCAGCACTGCTTGGGCAGCACCTCGAGTGCTGTTTGCAGTTCTGGGCTCCCAATTCAGAAAGGACATGGAGGGGCTGGAGTGTGTCCAGAGAAGGGCAACAAGGCTGGGGTGGGGTATGGAACCCAAGTCCTGTGAGGAGCAGCTGAGGGAGCTGGGGTTGTTTATCCTGGAGAAGAGGAGGCTCAGGGGAGACAAGGTAGTGTCAGGGCACAGGTTGGACATGATGATCTCCATGGCCTGTTCCACCCTTGCTGATTCTGGGATTCTCTGAAGCCACCCTTGGAGCAGTTGCAGGAGGAGCCCTGGGCCTCCTCTTCAGGAGCTCCAGCAGCCCAGGTCCCTCAGCTTCTCCTGCCAGCCCCAAAGCCCATCCTGTCAGTCCTGCAGAGCCTCTGCAGCTCCTCCTCACTGCCCAGCACAGGGAGCCCCAGAGCCAGACACAGCAGCCCAGATGTGCCCCCCTGGCCTGGGGTGCCTCTGGCAAGGGAGCAGCACCAGGCACTGCAGGAGCCGGCAGACAATTGATCTGAAGGCCAAAGCTCCTTAGCTCCTTCTGAAAGAGCAGGAACAGTTCCTCATTCCAATGTGGTGGAATGCTGGGCACCACAGCTCCAGGTGAGGACTGGACACAAGTTTGCTCCCACTGAGTGCTGTGATGGGTTCTGCAGGAGCTCTGGGCTCCTGTGCTTGCCAGGCACAATGAGGAGAGAAGGAGCCAAGTGCACTGATGTGGGAAATGGATATCTAGAAAGCTTTTAGGGCCTAATAGAAGGCCCACAAAGTATGAATCTGTATATAAATCTTGAGACAAGAAATACTAACTTAAAAATGCCATGGAATAGGACAGATATTGTTGAGAGAGAAATGGAGCTGGAAAAAAGTTTCAAAAGATGGCCTTGCAAATAAGACTTTGGAAAAACAGAGCTATGAAAGATGCATTGTAGTGGGGCCCATGAGGAGTAGTTTTAAATAATTGGCTTTAAGGCATCTACAACATGGCATGGCAAAAGGCTGATAGACCAAGAAACGCTTATTGTGTATTATAACTAGGAAGTAGCTGGCTTCTGATTGTGATGGCATGAATTATAACATCTGTATTGTCTCACCCTTCTCCTGAGACTGAAAATGCAATAAAAGTTTTTAAAACACCTCTCAGTGTCCCCGTCTCCAGGTCAGGAAAAAAATAATATCCAACACACTGACACACCTTTGCCTCGAGCATAGCCCAGCCTGGACCAAACACACTGAAAGGTTTCCCCTTTGGCCCATGTCTCGAAATATCAGGTCTGCTGTTTGACAACTCAGGTTGGGTTGGTGTTAAGGAGTTCCCTCAGAAATACTGGGTTTGTCTTCCTCTGTGCCTTCCCCTCAGCAGCCTTGGGGATGCTCCTGTGTGAAGCCTCCTGTCTCACACAGTTTGAGATAAAACAGGATATTGTGCAATAAGTTGTCTCCTCTAAAGTGTTCCAACAGTCCCTTTCCAGCAATAGGAAATTATTCCTAATAGATGAAAGTGGAAACCCCCAACAGTTTATTAACAAACAGAATCCCCCCCGACACACGTTACAAGAAGGCACCGGGGTCTCTCTCGGAAGAACAGGAGCTGTCACGGAGCAGTTCCAGCAGCTGATGGAAGCTCGGGGGCTCGTCCGGCGTTGGCTTTCTCCCACGGCAGAGCTCCATGGAGCGGGCAGGGCAGTGAAGGAGCTGGCCTGGAGCCCCTCGCTGCCTTTTCTCCCCGGCGTGGCTCAGCTCACAGACTCTCGGGCTGGGAGCGGGGCCGCTCCGCTGCTGCCGGCACTGTGTCCCTGGGCCTGGACAAACAGTTTCCTGCCAGGAGAGCCCTGCACACTGCTCCACAGATCTTTCATAAAGGCCCACACCAACTCCAAACACTCTGTCTGCAGCCGCTTTTCACAAAGGGCTGCAGCAATCCAGGACAGCTGCACGTGAGTGTCGGAAGGCTCTTGTCTTGTTCCTGACAGCAGAATTCTTGATGATCTTGTGCAATTTTATTCACATGTAACATGAGAGCTGAGGTTTTTTGTTAAAATATTTCATGATGAGTAACACACCTTGGGAGCATGAGGTACAGGACTGACATGCAAAAGCATGAGCATATCCTCCAAAGTGGCCAGTTTATTTGTCCATTTTAATACTCTGTATTTAGTCCACACTAATAAGTAAAACCAAGCTTTGCTTGGAGGCAAAACAGGCATGGGATACACTACAGTCCCTTGCAGGCTCACCAGGGCTGGCAGTGACAAAGCAGGTTGTCTGCTTCATTGTGAACCATTACAGAGCTGCATCCCAATCTGGTTTAAGTAGCGTGGTATTATTAAGAGCTCCTTTTCTGCATGAGACACAAAAAGGAGATCCCAAATGATCTTCATGCAAGCATGCAGTAAAGAACTGCTCCTGCTATCCTAATGAAGCATTTGCTTTGGCAATTACACTCTTCCCATTCATCTTTTGACACAGACACTTCAGGTTTTCCCCTACACCCCTGCAAGGCTGGCAGTCGCTGTTTCCCATTTCCTGTTCTTCCTTAGAGATGGTGCAGTGGCTGCTTTGAATCAAAAATCCCTGGGATCTGGACAGCTTGAAGGAGCATGAAATGCTAATTAAGTGCTCATATTGGTAATACCCAGGTCTGCACTGCCCAGTGCTCTGCAGCAGCAGCAGCAGGACCATGCATCATTCCTGTTGGTGGATGTTCATGTTTCTGGTGTGCAAGAACAATGACTTTGAGGAGGAACAAAAATGTCTCTCTTCAAACAGTGGGTGTGCAAGGAGATGTGAAGTTTCACAGCCTTTTCTAGGATATTTCAGAAATATCTAAGAGAATATTGTGGCATGGAGTAGGTCCCTAATTTTGTCTCCAGAGAAATCCCCAAAGGGCACATTCACTCTGCTGCTGATGGACACCCCATAAGCTCATGGACCAGTTTTCCCTGCAATGTCCCACCCTGCCTGGGCTTTACTAGGCCGGGACTAGACCCAGAGCCAAGCAAATACATGCAGCCAGGTGACATTGTGTAACATCAGAAGCTGGCAACCATGAGGACTTTGCTGTCAAAAGGTTACAGTTTGCACTGGGCCCAGAAGTGTTTTTCCCTAAGGCAAATCAAATTGAAATGTGAAGTTTCAAAGCTTCAAATGACTATAAAAGGAAGCTGCAGAATAATTTCTGGAAGGGCAGCATTGTCAATGATCATGCAGCCCACCAAGAGCTGGAGCTGAATCCAGAATTGCTTCTTCCAGCTGTGCAGGAATTCATTCCACTGGCAAGCACTGGTCCATGGGAAGAAATGATCCCCTAGCTCTGGACTGAATGGCACCCAGGCTGCAGTGTAGATTTGAGGAACCCTTGTCACTTGTTATTGGCCTCCCAGTGCACTCATCCTTCTGCAAACAAGGTGCAAACAACACAGCTGGACTGCTGTCCCGGGTAAATATACATACAGGTGACTTTGCCAAAGCAGTGCATCATTTCCCAGTGAAATACATGACCTCTTCTTACCTATGGAATTGTGATTGAAGACACCTGTGAGCCAGATCTGTGGGAGATTGCAAAGGAGCAAAGCTTTGGGATTTGGGCACACTTCTCTTGGTTTCTTTGCTCAGGCCTTTGGTGAGCACAGAACACACCTAGGTAGAAAACCTTTGACTAGACAGGATCTTTTGGATCCATTATCCCCCAAACATGTCAATGTTTGGCCCTGTTACAAGTTGAAAACAGCAGCACAAATGACACAAAGAGAACATGGCCAAAGAGGAAGAGGAGAGGCCCAATGAGGAAAGGATGTGGTGAGACACTGGCACATTGAGTGAGCTGCACTCCCATAATCTCTAGGCTAGCAGGTCCTGGTCTCACATTCTCCTCTTGGTTTATTTATTTTTTATTTCATCATCAAAATAAAATATATACGATTAAAAATATGTCATCAAAACTTAAAGACAGAATCAAAACACATTAATTCAAAACTACATCTAAAGATCAGAACATATGTACAGCTGTAACTATGAAGCCTAATGCATCAATCCTATTCTTCAAACACTCTCCATACAGGCGGCAGCTTCTTCCTGAGCTTGGAGGAAACAGAGCTCTTCTGGACGGGAGGCGAGGACTTTGTGGGTGAGGGAACATCAGAAGTGTGCTGAGAAAACGTCTTGGTAAGACTGTAACCAGTCAGATCTGCAAAATGGAGACACAAAGTTTAACAGAGAGGCAAAGTTTAACAGAGGCCACCATGCAAACCTAAAGCATCTGAAGCTCCATATTTCCTGGGACACATTTCCTGCAAACTTTTAAACAGCTGCACAAGGAAACATGCTCCTGCTGGCAGACACTTGAGGCAGGCCAGGGTAAACCCTGAGCCACTTGCCCAGAGCTGGCACAGGCCCAGCCTGGCCTCTGGGCTGCCCTGGGACAGCAGGGAGCCCAGAGCCCTGTGCTCTCCAGGAATGGCTCAGCTGCACACGCACCCTCCTGCTCCTCTGCCTGCCCCACAGCTCAGCAGCCCCACAGCTCCAGGGGCACTGGCAGCAGCACAGCTCATTGCAGGGGCACATGCAGGGCACAGCTGTTCCCTGGCAATGTGCACAGCCTCTCTGGGCTGCCACAAGACCCTTCCTCCCAGCGGAGATTGGCCCAGCTCCCCCCTCACCTCTGTGTGAGGCTGAGCCATGATTGCCCTTCACCTTGTCCTCAGTCTGGAGCTGCTCCAGGCCCCCCATGCCATGACTAGGAAGGGCAATGGAGAGAGTGGGGGCAGATGCACACCCTTCCTTGGGATTTCGTCATTTTTGGCACAGCTCAAAAGGCAAATCCATAGGTGTCCAACTCAGTGCTTCCTCAGCTTTTTGGTGTACATCTCGCCTTCACCAGCCCAGCATTTTGGAGAGGCTTTCCCGCACATGTGGAGGCTTGCAGGCAGCACATTCTTTCAGCTGGGTGCCCATCACCTTGCAGAGGGCAGAGGCGAGCTTGGTGGCCACGGTGCGGACGTTGGCGCTCCGCACAGGCAGCGCCTTGTTCTCCAGGCAGGACCAGAGCACGTGCAGGGCGTCGCGCTGGACGACTTCAGGGCTCCTGGCATGAACCTCCTGCACAAGCACTGCCGGGACAGAGACACAGCTCCTTACCCACCAGCCTCACTGCAAACAAGGATCCACCTCTGCTTCTGCTTCTTGCCAGCCTCTCTGGCCAAGATCAGCAAAATAGTACCCACAGCCCCTTGATCCAGAAACGGGCAAAGCAGCTGAGCATCCTGGAAACAGAACCACCAGCCACTCAGCACTAATTGCTCCAACCAGAGCCTTGTCCCTGTGGCAGACTTCCTACCTTTACTAAATTATTTCACAATCTCTTTCTGCATGAGCAATGAATGAAATGTCCAATTGCCTTTGATTTCCATTAAGAAGTTGTCTAAACCCACACTGAAGATTTGGAAATGCACATAGAGAGGAAATGGAGAGATTTCTAATAAAAGGGGTGATTCCATTTTTGTAACTTTGATGTCAAGTGCCAAATGTCTAATCTGGCTCTTCCCTTTGCTGAGTGGCACACAGCAAAGGGCAGGGTAAGAACACACCTCAAAACTCCAGCCCACCAGAGATGGCTGCTGCCTGACAGCTGGATGAGAAACATCAGTGACCAGCTGGTGTCTTTGGCAGAATGCTTTTGGGGCTTCCAACAAAGACCTGTTTCAAACCTCAGGGTGTCTTAGAGAATTACCCAGACCCCATTGCCCTGGCATTTGGGCATCTCCACATTTTAATGCCATTTTCCCTCCCAATGTTAATGGCATTTTTTTTCTTATAATGTCCACTCAAATAGGGGCATAGAGAAAGAAAAATGCTACACAGGGGACTGAAATGTAACTAAAACACGAGTGTTTTCTCATATTGTCTCTGAAATCTCTCTGCCCATTTTCTGAACTGAACTGTATCAAACACAGACAAAAACTGACTACCAACAGGCTCCTTGCAACAGGCAGATTTGGCTGAGAGAAAAAAACCTGAAATGCTCTGGAGACCATTCTTATTTTCTGATCAGACAAAATGTTATCTAGTAGGCATTTAATATTCTGTGGTGGAAGAGAATTCATTTTCTCTATGCTGTTAATCCACCAGCAGTCATCAACTTTGAAAGAGCTCCTGCAAGTGCCAAAACCAATTCTGCTAAGCAGGAAAGGGTTACGGTACCCATTTTAAAGTGGGAATTCATTTGAGTTTAAATGCAATTAAAGACATTGGTGACTACTGAACGTGAGGAAGAGCTGTGTGTTCCTACTAGATCTCAGAGAGAACATCTGCTTTTTCTAAAGTAGTCCTAATTTATGGTTAACTCCTTTATGTGAAAAAGAGATCAAAAGAACTGCTAAACTAAATTGCCTATTACTGGAGATCTACTTTATTCAAATGCTCTTTAAAGGGCCTTTTACGTTCCCAATTGCTGAACATGCCCTTTTGAGATTGCTAATGAAGACACAAAGTGTATTAAACCTTGCATTCAAAGGTGTTGGCATATTTAGCAGTGCATTTAGCCCCAGTATAGCAAGGCTATCAATCGTCTTCTCTGCTATATATTGAGATTATCCTTTTTCCATTCCTTGGCTCTTGCTGACATAGCAAGCTCCTCTGAGGAATCAATTATCAGCTGCATTTGTAGCATTTTGGACAGCGCTGACACAGGCAGACACTGTTTGCACACCCTGAAAGGCTCAGTCCAAGGCCACTCTGACAGCACAGGCAGGGAGCCTCAGCACTCTGCTCTGTCCCTGTGCCCCCAGAGGCTGCCTTGCACTAAACCCGTGCCTCTGATACCTCTGTTGAGTTCTGGCCTAAGCTGTGACCCCCAGGCTCTGCACGGTTCAGCCTCAAAACTTTCCAAGAGAAAAACAAGAATTCTGTGAGAACAATACAAACTGATGCCCTGAAACAGCATTTGCCACCATTTCCCCTCAAAGATCACAGATGTCCCTGAGCTCCCCAGAGAGGAGCCAGCTGGGGCATTTTTAGCCCTCCCTTTGCTGGAGGTGGTTCTGAGATGCCCCAGTGAGAGCTCAGCCCCAGGCCGAGCACTGCCCCCATCTCAGGTGCTGCCCAGCTCTGCAGCAGCCAGGGAAAACCTGCCAAACCCACCTGCCTTGGCTATGGGGCAGCAGGGACAAGCTCAGCACCTCGTGATTTGGACGAGCTGCTCTGCTGTCTGCTCACAGGCATTGCCTGTAAATGCTCCCTGGGAAGAGCTCTTGGCTCAGAAGGGGAGGCCATACCTGTGATACGCTCGGTGACATCCAGCAGGGCTTGGCCACTCAGGTGATTCCATTGGTAGCTGAACTCTTTCAGCAGTGACACTTTATCTACAAGGGAAGCACATGTTTCTGCTCACTTTTCTCAGGTCATAGGAGAAAGGACAGTGGGGAGGGAAAGGGCAGGGCCAACCCCATTTTATAAAATAAAGTACATTTCTGTGGATTTTTGAATCCTTTTCTTCTTTCCTTCTAGCCTGGTTGGCAGGGTTTTAAATTCCAGAAGAAAAGCTCTCCTCTCACAGTTGTAAATACAAAGTTGTCTGCTGTAGCAGGAGCTGTGTTAAAACATTTCACATCAGGGACCTCGAGAGTTCAGTCACACGGAAGCAGTGAAAAGGTTTTGCATCCCAGAGCACAAAGGAAGAGCCCCATACTTGGGACACAGAAAGGCACTGAGCCAGGCAGCTCCTGAGCTCACAGAGCAGCTGGGGAGGAGAAAGTGGAAACTCCCCTTGAAGACCGGCCTCTTCAATACTCCTTTTTCAGGCATATTTCCCCAGTGCAGCATTCTCAGAGCTGACATAAATCTGTGTGGCAAAGGAATTTAGAGCAGCCCTTGCCTATGTAGTTAATTGCTGTGGCCATCTTGCCCCATGCAAAACAACATGTGGAACAAGGCATCATTGACAGCTGGGTTTATACCTGTTTGTTCTAAAGAAATGAACTTGCTGAATCATCAGTTCCCCTTTGAAAATAGAAAACAAAGAAGAAAAGTGGGAAATAGGCAGCTAATGCCACTAATGTAGAGCCTCCCAGGTGGCTGCTCTGCAGAAGCTGTGGTGGGTCAGTGTCCCTTCATGCCAACAGCAAAGCTGTTCACTTGGGAAGTCAGACGGGGCCCAAGCAAACTCCAAACCCCCTTTGCCCCTGAACTGTAGCAGAGCTGTAGCCCAGGACTTGCTCTTCAGACAAGCAGCACAGAGCCAAGGGCTCCTGGGACTGTTGGGAAATGCTGATCCCATTCCAGCCTGTTGGGGATGGTGCATAAGGACTGCACCTGCACAGCTTCTGGTGGGTGTCAGCTGGAGTGTTCCACAGACAAGAGCAGCTGTCAAGGCACTCAGTGCTCTCTTGTGCAGGAGAGACAGAGACGAAGCTGAGGAGAGTCCCTGCCAGGGCTCAGCTGTACACAAATAAGCAATGGATTCTCCCAGTGCTTTCACAGCTGCCCCACAAACCCTGGGATCCTTTGAGTTCAGGCTCTTTGTTATTCCTTCCACCAAACCAATGATCACCGGGTTCAAGGCATCTTTCAGGGCTTCTGTGATTTCAGCCAGCACGTCCAGCGCCCTCTGCTTCACTTTCTTGTGGCTGTCAGATATTCTCAGGACAAAATAATCAAAAATCTGTGAAGAGAACAAGCAACGTGAAAGCTGGATTCAAATCTAGATTCAAATGTCCTTGTTTGAAGAGTGGATGTAGCAGTCAGCAATGTCAAAGATGAAAGTGATCCTTTCTGTCAGGTCAGCATTCGCTTGCACAATTTCACTGTTTTTCTGTGGGCCACTCACTGGAATGGTGGCACAACCTCATGCTGGTTCAAAGATTTTCTTCTGTTTTAGGAGGTTTGGCTGGGGACAGAATAGTTCCTATGGTATGTCTCTCCATCTATATATCATTAAATCAATTCCATTTATTAATGCTAGAGACTACCTTTGCTTTGAATGGAAGCAGATGTTTACAATGCCTTGTTTTCTATACAGTTGCCTTAATACTGAGGGCAGTTATGATTTTGCCAAAACTATGGGCGGAGGAGATTTAAGTTTTCTTTTGTTTGTCTCAGAGCCAGTGTCTGGAGAAGTACAGGGCTCTGATCAACTCTTCCAGGATCCAGACCATTTCTCTAAGTAACAGGCGGACTTCTAAAATGTAACGTATTGTACAGCTCTCATTAGAGCAGGTTCAGTCCCTTGACAGCCTCATTATCAGGCACCTTTCTCTGGAAAAAGGGAAAAAGCAGCTACTAGGAGGAGAAGGCAGAGATGAGTCCTTAGCCGTTTTCCTCCTTTTCCAAAGAGAAAAAAAGACTCCCAAGAAGGGTGAGCACTGTCTTTACCAAGAGGAATAGGAACAAGGATGGAAATGAGTAGCCAGAGCTGTGCCTGTGTAAGATAAGATGGAGTATATAGAAGTATTCTTTAAAAAAATCAACTGGGTGTAAACCAACCCAGCCTGATACTTCTCTTCCTTATGCTAACCCATTTTTGGTCTAGACAACAATTGCCATGCTTTCAGGGCCTGGATTCCCTTCACTTAACCCAACTGGGAGTAGGAGAGAGCAGCAGTTACACCAGCAGAAAATTCTGCCATCATCTGATGAACAGCAGCAATAGGCACCTGCCAGACAAATACAGCTGGACTGAAATAACTTGTCCTGAAGTCTGGACCTGAATTAAATTTCTCTGGGTAAGAGGGACCAGCATATCCCAAACAGCCAGGATGGAGTGCCAAGACACACTGAATTAACTTTGCTGCTACAGGCTTAGGAAAGGAGCTAAAGGAAAGGAGCAGTGAAGATACCCTACATACTTGTACAATGTTAGTGGAGATGAGCTGGGGGCTGGTTTTGCACAGGTCTTGGAGGAGTTCCACTCCTTCCATCCTTGTCTGAAACCCCTCGGCTTCCAGGAGATGGTAAAGCTTCTGGAGCAGCTCCATTTCTTCCACAGCTGGAGGTGATGTGACCTGGGGTTTTTCACTGGGTGGGAGGTGTCCATCAGAGGGAGATTTCACCCTGGAAAATAAAACCAAATGAGGACCTGGTGGTGATAATTATCCTAGCATGGCATCCCCATAGTGGAAATAATTAGCATTGACTTCATGATTCCAGAAGGCTGATCAATCACTTTATTATACTATACTATACTATACTATACTATACTATACTATACTATACTATACTATACTATACTATACTATACTATACTATACTATACTATACTATACTATACTATACTGAAACTCATCGCCCTTACAGACAGTCTGATACAGACAGCCCAGATTGGTCAATTGAATCCAAAACACCATCACCAGTGGCCAATTAAGAAATCACCCTTTGGTAAACAAATCTCCATAACACATTCCAATGTTCACAACAATAGGTGCAGCAAGTGAAGATAAGAATTGTTTCTCATTCTGTTCTCTGATCTTCCCACAGCCTTCCCCAGGACAATGCCTGGGAAAGTTGTGCCTGCTGCTCTCTATGGAGAGAGCTGCAGCCACAGACAATATCTTCACTTAAATGTGAGCAAAACATCTTGAGCAGCTTTCCTAATTAGGAATGTGATTTCAAGCTGGAAAGTCATGAGGCTCTGAAGAACAACGTGGACCTCATGACAATCATTACAGGAGACAATCTGCAAGTGACATTCTTACCAGTGCTCACTCAGGAAAACCAAGGATGAGATGCATCTGATCTATCTTCAGATGGCTGCCAGGGCACACAGGTCACATTGCTTTGTGGAGAAAGACAGACACTACTTCCAGGTTTAAATGCCTCCTCATATGGGACGTGTGTGTCTTAGAATAAGGAAACTCATCACTCTGGAGAAGTGTCTCCACAACCAGGCATGACAATCTGGAAAAGTAGCTCAGATGCATCTGAACAGATAAACAGGGCAATATTTGAAGGATGCAGAAAATCAGTAACAGAGATAAAAACAAAAGCCAGACATCCCAGAACTACACTCCCATTTCATTTGCTTCCCTAGAGACCAGATGCACAGCTTAACAACCCCACTGGGAACAATTCTCCTGATCAACCAGTCTCTTCCATGAGCACAGGAAGATGCCAGCTATGCTACTGAGGCATGTGGTCACTTTCCTGCCACTGCTGAGCAGTTCAGAGCTAAATAAATCCCCTCTGCTATCAGAGGAGAACAGGTACAAGCAGCTCTGCAACTGCGATGAAGAGACAGCAAGGAGCAAATTCCTGTCTTAAATGCTGATTGCAGCACAGGGGGAAATAAACCAAACATGCTGTCCATCAAGCAAATTACATGAAGGACAGGAATATCAAGACAAAAAGTCCACGTTGAGACACCTGTTGACTGAAGTTGTTCAGGAATTGCCTTGCTCCTTACTACTCAAACTTGATACTGTTTGAGGGTAAGAAAACCCTGATTCAGCCAGGCCAAACCACACGGATGAGAACTGCATCTTTGTGGAGTGGCATCTTGCTTCCAGACTGAGATTTCTCATCAAAACACCCATCTAAAAAAGTCTCCACTCAGATGAAAAATAAGCCCTGTTTGAATTTACTTGTCCCAAGTCAGGCAGCAGAAACTTGGCCCTCTCCCAGCCTCCACAGCACTGCCCTTGCCACTGCACTGGATCGTCTGAGCTGCAACCAATGGGTGTCTGTTTGTCTCTCCATTTTTGTGGAAATCCCTCCAGAGAAGTTGTGTTCAGCACAATGCACAAGTAGACATTTTTTAACCTAGAGCATTTGTAGGGAAAGGAAACAATCTGTGGCATTGGTCATCTCTGCAAAAAAGTTTTTCCTCAGGAAGAGACATGTAAAGCTTGCCATGTGCTTTGTCACATCTGACAAAAGTGCTCAGCACCGTTTGCCAGCAGACAATGTGGCCTGGGGCTTCTTTGAGCCATCGTTCCTCTCCTTCACCAGCTCCTTGACAGATGGGCCTTCAGCCTTCTGGTTTTCCATCCCCTACAAAGACACAGAGAAAGCCCATCAATCTTTAGAATATAAAACAGGAAATTCCCTGTTGAAAACACAAGTTAGAACCAGGATCACTGCTACCAAGGCTTAGGGAAACATTTCCTAACTTACAGATGGAAACAGACCAGAGATTCAGTGATGCCAACTCTTTGTTTTCAATAGCCCAAGGTAGGTTATGGGTCCTGCCAGACTGAGCAGCAGTCTAAAATCCCAGATTCCTTAGTCTTGAGCATCAATGGGAATAATGCAAACTGGCAGGCAACGAGTGTTTGTGAAGGAAGCAGCAGAACAAACTGGATTCTTTGGGGGCTGGCCCATTGTGTTGGAAGTCAATTTGGTTCAACACTCACTCTCCCTGTACCTGCACAAAGGCAGGCTCCCTTCTGTATCGTCAATAAAAAATATAAAATCCCCCCATCAAACAAACAAAGGATTTTCCACTGGATGCTGCTGAATTCACCAAGCTTCTTCCAGCTCCACAGGGCTTGACACCAGGGCAGTATTCCCAAAAGACAGACAGTAATTGTAGTAACTAGGATTGACTTGGACATCTTTTGTAAATTTGGGAATTTTCTTGGCACTACTACTTCCAGTGTCCTTTGCAAAGACTCTGTTATCTTCAGAAGCACAATTCTCACTTAATTGCTTTACAGGGGGCAGAGTAGGGAGAGCATGGTGGGGGCTTATGCTTAAATGTAAACCCATTTTCTCCTCTTTCCCTTTCCTCTTTGTGACCGATATTGAAAATATTCAAAACCCCACTTTTCCCTAATAATATCAGTTCCTTTGTGGTCTGCAGATGAACAGGCTGAGGATTAACAGCTCATTCCCAGGAGCAAAATGATTCAGCAGAAGAGGAATGAGCTAGACAGATTGGGTATGTTTGATCTCATATTAGCAGTGGCAATACTTGCACAAAGGAGACATTTCTCCTGCCAAGCACTTACTTTTTCTTAATTCTTGTCGGAATATCTTCCAGGTCACAGGGGGGAAAGAGATTGTTCCAAAAGCATTTTAAATTGTTGATGATTGAGCAAAATCTTCACCATCTCCTATCCATAATGCCTAAGGAAGGCGGGAAGGCGGGAAGGCGGGAAGGCAGGAAGGCGGGAAGGAGAGAAGGCGGGAAGGTGGGAAGGCAAGGAGGGAAGGAGGGAAGGAAGGAAAGAGGGAAGGAAGGAGGGAAGGAAGGAAGGAAGGAAGGAAGGAAGGAAGGAAGGAAGGAAGGAAGGAAGGAAGGAAGGAAGGAAGGAAGGAAGGAAGGAAGGAAGGAAGGAAGGAAGGAAGGAAGGAAGGAAGGAAGGAAGGAAGGAAGGAAGGAAGGAAGGAAGGAAGGAAGGGAAAGAAAAGTGAACAAACACAGGAAGAGTGTTAACAGAAGAGGCTGGTACCTTAAACTCATCACTTTGAATAGAAAGTAGAGCTCCAAGTCCAGGACAGTCATACAAGAGTCCTTTGGCAGGAGCTGCACCTGCTGTGCAGGCTGTGCCACACCTAGCAGATTGTCCCCCATGTGCTCCACGCCCGAGCAAGGACCCTCCTCATTTCCCAAGTTAATGGCATCATGAGGAGACATGGTTTTCCCAGGGCCTCTGTGGTTAGAGCTGTGAAATACCAAACTGCTCACACCTGCAATTGCAATTGTCCCTCTTCCCACAACAGCACAAGGCTCTATCCTCGGCCTTTGCAGGCACTTTCCCTTCCCCATCAGTCACCACATCTAGGAAAATCTGACAGACTGGGAGAACTCCAGGAAGCAGCAGGAAGCTGAGTCAGAGGAGCTTTAGTTTGGATATCAGGAAAAAGGGTTTTTCACCCAGAGGGTGGTTGGGCACTGGAACAGGCTCCCCAGGGCAGTGGTCACAGCACCAAGCCTGACAGGGTTGAAGGAGCATTTGGACAACAATCTAGGCACTTGGTGTGACCCTTGGGCTGCTCTGGGCAATATCAGGAGCTGCACTTGATGGTCCTGATCGGCCCATCCAACTCCCCATATTCTACAGTTCTGTGATTCTGAGAACTAATGAGCTGCAGGAGGGCAGAAATAGGTGACAAGTGGAGAGAAGTGAGGCTGGTCAGAAAATCAAGTCACTGAGTTCACAGAAGATGCAGGATTCAGGACCCTTCCCTCCCACCATTCTCATTCTCTGTCTCATCCCTTCTCCCTCCCACACACACGAAGGTGAAGAACATCACTAAAAGAAGAAGAACCTGCTTGACTCCCATGTCCATGAGAGCAGTCATTGCTCGTGCAGGAGTCACATTCTCCACCATGATCCCCAGTATGATAAATAGGTATGATTTGTGCTGATAAAAATGGAAACAAGTAATCAATATTGATACAATAATTAATATTTGAGAACAATAAATAGTTCAAAAGTTGTAATGCCAAAGAAGAGAAGGAGAGGAGGTGCTCCACCCCCCCTTCTCAGCAGATGTTCTCAAGGACCACAGGAAAGACGCTGAAGATACAGTTGCTAAAAATGAGGAAAGAACCTGGTTGGGTCCAAGAAAATGCTAATTATAAGGGACTTGTTGCCTTGATATGTAGATGCAGTGATATGTTAGTCTTGGCTTACATTGTACTGGCTTGGTGCGCATGTGTAACCCAAAGGTGAATTAAAGGACAACAGAGAAGACTACAGGGCCTTCATCAGTGACAACCCCCAAAGACTTGTGCGACCACCAAACCGAGTGGTGGCGCATGTGTGGTAAAGGTGGTGATGAGGGCGGAGATAGAAAAGTGACGAACCGAAAATAGGAGGAGATGGCATTGACACATGGCATATAAGGGGTGATTTTCACTTGGCAAGCTTGTACGTGAACTCATTGAACTCTGCCCTCCTTACCCCATGGTATCTTTTGCTTATGCGCTATTATTGGAACCAAATTATCCCGTATTTTAATTGAATTATATTGTATCCAATTTTATATTTTTTTTTAATTTTAACTATTCAATTAAAATTGCTTCT
Organism: Melospiza georgiana; assembly: GCF_028018845.1. Classification (NCBI taxonomy): domain Eukaryota; kingdom Metazoa; phylum Chordata; class Aves; order Passeriformes; family Passerellidae; genus Melospiza; species Melospiza georgiana. Next base: position 1,004,876 of record NC_080459.1, on the reverse strand, counting down.
ACTTTTAATATTGTTTGGCTTTTTTTTATGATGGGATAATTGGGCAAACATAACTATTCTGGTGCCAAAACCCAGGACCCTTTTAACTCCGGGGAGGTGGATAGCTTCTGGGAAGGAGCTCCCCACCAGACTTTTAAGTGGTCCCAAGGCTAGACCACTCTCCCCTGGGAAAAGAGAGTCTTTTTCACAATAACGCATAAGCAAATTAGTTTTTAAGAGCGCACAGGAGAGCCTCCCATCAGAGTGCCAGCTTATAGGAGAGAGAGTACCCATAGAAATCTGCTTTGTGCACGAAGACCCTCGTGAGAAAAGGAGGCTGTGAGTATCACGATGTTTTGGGTCGAGGGGCGGCTGTATGCATGTGTGAGTGTGTGTGGAGTGTCTGAGATGGGGACTGGGCAGTCCCGGACCCCCGAAGTGATTGGGACCTCCCAGTACCACGTTTTCACGTTCTCCGCGAGGAGACCGACCGGAGAAGGAGGGAAGCGAAAGAAAAGTAAATGAGTGGGGACCCTGGGAGGGTTTGACCCAGGGGGAAGGAGGGGATCCCTGGTCCAGACACCTGTGGGAAGGCCCTTGGACAGGAGGGATTGACTAAGTAGGGAGATTGAGAAAGAGAGTGAATGAATAGGTTCAATTTCCTTGCAGGAGTTGATAGCAGGCAATTTAGTATGTGATTAGATGGTGAGAGGACGGGGCTAATAGACTGAGAAAGAGGGAGAGAGAGGAGTGGAACAAGTAGATTGCAGAGGGAGAGATAGGAGTGGAACAGGTAGATTGAAAAGGCAGTGTGACAGAGTAGTAAGTGAGGAAGTTGAGCCACGAGGTGAGTGTGGGAAACTAAGACTCTCCTGGTACCAGGGATTTCTTAGTTTGTTGCCGCCAGAAATGGGTCAGGGAAAAAGTAAGTTCCTTGACCCAGGGGCTGCAGATTGTAGGAAAAATTTGCAGTGGTTTAAGGTATCTGGGAACCGTGAGGGAGGTTCTCAGGGTGGGAGCATTCCTCAGGACATCCCACTGGGGATGATAATACGGTTTTGGGATGAATGGGAATTCCGAAGGGATGAAAATCAAGAAATTCAGAGGGCAGTGCCTAAAGGACATAATATAGGAAAAGTTTTGAGTGAGCATCAGAAAAAATATGAGTTGCCAGCAGAATGGTTAAAAAGATTAAAAAGAGACTTGCAATTATATTCAGGTATAGATAGTGATACTGCAGTAGGGCAGGGTCTGTTAAAAATTCAGTTTGTGACCAGATCTTGTAGTGACATCAGGAAAAAGCTACAAATTAGAAGACTGGCTGGACAGAGGACTTCAAGAGTTACTGAGAGAAGCACAAAGGGTGTTTGTAAAGAGAAATGAGAAAAAGCAGAGAGCAGATGCCAGAATTTTGGTGGCAGCAGTTCAAGAAATGCAGGCAGCTTTGAATACAGAAACATCTACAGGGAAAAACAAGCAGCGGATCTCAGGATCTATTTTTAGGAACACAGGACCTGTGCATTTTTCCTGCCACAAGAAAAGACACTTAAAAAATTCTTGCCCCACTTTGAAGGGTGCAGGACACACCTGTTTTTATTGTCATAAAAAGGGGCACCTGCAAAAAAATTGCAGAAAGAAACAGCAAGATGAGAAAACTTCTCAGGAGAATCAGAGAGGTCAAGAGTTTTGTTTAATGAAGAGGACCAAAATGCAACCAGAAGAGGCCTTGATAATAAAACTAAAAGTAGGTCCTCAGAGTGAAGTTTTATTTTTAGTCAATACAGGAGTTTCTTGGTCGACAGTGACAAAATTACCCCAGGCATGTGAGATAAGTAGTGAGCGAGTTTCAGTAATCGGAATTACGGGAGAGGCTTTCCCCGTTGCTGTAATAAAAGGAGTGCAAATTGAAACAGATGACAAATTTAGAGTAAATGATTTATTGTTGATACCAGAGGCCGAGAATAATTTGTTAGGCAGAGATCTAATAATAGCCTTAAATTTGCAGATAAAACCCTGTGAAGGAAAACTTAAAATTTATTCTTTAACTGAAGATGATAATCTGGAAATTAATGACAGGAGTTGGCATTCAGGTGAAGTGGGAAAAGTTTAGGGTAAAGGAGTCTGGTCCCCTTAGTCCCTCCTGGTCAGCACAAGCCTGTGAATTTTGTGCATTATTTCATACATTATTAATACTAAAAAGGCAAGAAGGGACTATTTATACAGACTCCAAATGTGCTTTTAGTGTAGTACATACTTTTTGAAAAATTTGGAAAGACAGGGGACTTATAAACACTCAAGGGAAAGGGTTTATACATGGGGGATTGATAATTCAGATACTTGAAGCTTTAAAGGGCCCAAAGAGAATATTAGTTAGAAAGAAAGAATTTGGCCAACAAAGAAGCAAAAAGAACGAGCTTTAGAAAAAGAGATAATGAAATCATGACCTTACAAAAAAAATAGCACTTTACCTTCTGCTAGCAGAACTGGCAGCTATAAGGAAATTAGGAGCAACATTTAAGCTTAGAGGGAAAGTGAGTTTTTCCTGATGGCAGGATTATGATGCCAAAACCAGTGGCACATTAGATCTTAGATAACTTGCATAGACGGACACACTAGGGAACAAGAGCCTTTTGTGATCACTTTTTAAAATTTTATGGGTGTATGAGGATATTTGAAATTGGAAAGCAAATTACCCAGGGGTGTCTTACCTGTCAAAAGGTAAATAAGAAAGTGTTAAGAAGCCCTCCCTCTGGAGGATGCAAAACAGCCTACAGGCTATTTGAAAAGATACAGGTTGATTTTATAGAATTGCTTAAAGTGGGTTGGTGAAAATATTTGTTAATTATATAGATCAATTAACTCAGTGGGCTAAAGCATTTCCAGCAGCTCGGGCTACAGCTCAAACAGTGGCCAAAATACTCTTGGAAGATGTAATTCCAAAAATGTGATAATATGGTGAGATTTAAGTTGATTTATATTAACCCTGATTTATTAAGAATGAACTTGGCATCCTGGATGGCTGCCGACCACAATTCCCTTGAGCTCAGAGGCAGAAGAACGCCGGTGGAAAAAGAATAAAAGACCTTCTGAATCGGTGGGAACAGCCTAAAAAGATCGAAGACCTCCTCCAGGATCACCCACCAGCAACATTATTAGAATTGATTACAGAACTGCAATTCCAGAAACTGATATTGATAACACCTGTTGCTTCAAGAGCTCAGAGACAAGTAAAATGTTGGGAGTGTGGTAAACATGGTTTAGGGTGTCATCCCTGTATATGTATTGTTTGCACACTTTGCTTTAACTTATGGTGGAAAGGAAGAGGGAAGAGAAGGAGAGACAATTGATTTGCTTGCTTTGCTATGGTTATGTATTTAGTCAGCTAATTATAGAACACACTGGTAGTGATTTTTTTAGATAACTTTGAGACTGGACCCTTCCAGCAGCAATTGGATTAATAGAGAACTTAGATCAATTGATTTTTGCTATATTGGCTATAGCACAAATAAGAGAATGAGCAGCTCATAATATTATAGACCAGTGTCTCAAAATTGATAGTTGTGGTAGAGAAGAAGTCTCTACACCACAACATAGGTTTATTCCAGGGGCACATTGGCACTGAGAGTGTGCCTATTGGAGGTGGTGACTTAATGAGCTCCCTGCCCTGGAAGCAGAAAATAATTAGAAAAATCTTATTGTGGTTGGCACATCCCTGAAATTTTGGATAATACAGGGTTATGGTACTCCAGCCTAATCTTTTCCCTGTTCTTTTCATTTTAATTATTTCTTTTTAACAAGCTAGAACTGGGAAATGGCATTTAAAAGGAGACAAGCAAACTCTGTGGAGCTATGGGTACCAAGGAAACTAAAAGCACCAGATCCCGGGATATTACCTTTGCTACCAAGAAGACTGGCATCTTGGCCCTTGGTTGCAACCCAAGGGCCCTTGAGAAAGGTAGAAAGGCAGATTTCCTGAGGATTATTTTCACTGTGATCATTCTGGTACCCCTGGCGGTTGGCCAAAGCCAGAAGGCCACACTGAACAGGGTTTCGGCAATGAAAAAGCAATCGCGGCAAAAACCAAGTCCCAGCAATTTCAACATTTGTGACTATTGCAATCACTCTGTGTGGATTAAGGACAAGGTGGAATCTATGTTTGTGACACACCTCTATGTTAGTTCTGCCTGCTACAATCACAGCAGTGCTATAGATGTTTGTATTAAGGAAGGAAAGATGTATTGGGTAGGGAAAAATTTGGGATACAATGGACGAGCTCCTTATCCCCATGGTGATCAAATTTACCCTCAATATGAAAGATTCTTTTGTTTTGAAAGAGATGATAATGGAGATGATCCAAGTACAGGCATGGGAAACCGGGCACTAAGAGAAAAATGGAAAGAGAAAATAAAAGAAGAAAAAGAAACAAAGGGAAATAGAGAAAAGAACAGGAGAAAAGAGTCAACAGAATTGGCTGAATTGTATAAACAGCTAAAACAGTACTACAAAGATTGGGATTTGCCAGCCTCGAATAAGAATCTGTTTGTGGGATTGATGCAAAGGATTGCTACAGAATTGGAATTATCCAAATGTTGGATTTGTGGAGGTCTAAAAATGGCCTAAAGATGGCCGTGGAAAGGTGAGAGCTTAGCTCCAGAGCAATTTTTAAAGTGGAACCACACCCAAATTTCTGGAACACTGAAGAGACCTGAAGGATGGATTTTAAGCCATCAAGTAATTGGAATCATTTGTATAACTCAAGAAGGAAGGAAATTTAATAAAGTAGTAGGGCATACTCCTTGTAAATCCACATTGGTGGTTAATATGGATAATCGTTCAAAAATTTGGCGACGTGAAAACCCCGTTGGGTATTGGGGACCAATAAAAGAAATAAACTGTGAATGGGATGAACCAATTAATTTATGCTGGTACAGAAGTCTTGAAACTAACCCCTAACAATCCATCAACGGCCTGAGGTCTTATTGGGAACAACTGGAGAAAACTGATAAGAAATGGAAAGCCTTAGATGGGATATGTTGGATTTAGGAGCAACGAGTATACAGTGAGTTATCTCAAAAATGGGGAGGAACCTGTACTTTGGGAGTAATACAACCCTTCCTTCTCTACAAAGGTCTAGGAGCAATGTGTTAGGAACTCCACTGTATGAAACCCTGCAGTGGAATAAAGGAGATTTGAATTTAAATTTTCCAACAGCAGGAGGGAATCAAAAATGGGAGGAGGACGAACGGCTTGCAAAACAAATTATAGCATATTATGACCCAGCAACATGGGCTCAGGATGGGTCATGGGGATATAGGACCCCAATTCAACTGTTGAATAGATTAATAAGGCTCCAAGCAGTAGTGAAGATGGTGTCAAATCATACCTCCGGTGCCTTAAAAATGTTGGCCAGGCAATATACACAAATGCAAGCATTTGTGTACCAAAACAGGATCGCCCTAGACTATCTGTTAGCAGAAAAAGGAGTAGTTTGTAGGACATTTAATGAATCAGAGTGTTCTGTAGAAATTGAGGATTATGGGGAAGGTATCACAGAACTTGCAGAAGAAATTAAGAGGGTGGCTCATGTGCCGATACAAAAGTGGAATTCAATTTTGAAAGCAGATTGGTGGGATAACCTTTTTGGAGGTGTTTGGTGGAAAAAGTTAGGGTTCATGTGGTTGTGTTCAGTTCTGGGACTTCTGTTTCTGCCTTGTATGATTCCAGGTTTTATTAGGTTAATTCATTCAGTGATTCAGGGAGTGCAGATTACAACTATGTCTCAGGATTCAGAATCCCCAGAAAAAGGAAAACCAAAATCTATAATGGTCCTAACAGCTAAATCAACCCAGGTAAAAGAACAAGGACCTGGAGAGATTGAAATAGTCCAAGAAATGTTAACTAAATTTGAAAAAGAGTGTGAAAAATTCGAGCCAGCAGCAGAAATGCTGGAAAAGTTTGAAGCTGAAAGGAGACAATGAGAGAATCAAAATTTTGACGAATATAAAGGTTATCAGGGCACATGCTTTTAAATACAGCACGAATCAATGATCAAAAAGAGAAATGGGGGATTTGTGGTAAATAGGTATGATTCATGCTGATAAAAATTGAAACAGTAATCAATATTGATACAGTGACTAATATCTGGAAAAAAATTAAATAAGTTAAAAATAGTAAGGCCAAAGAAGAGAGGGAGAGGAGGGGCTCCACCCCTCCTTTCCAGCAGATGTTCTCAAGTACCACAGGAAAGAAGTTGAAGATACAGTTGCTAAAAATGACCAAGAACCTGGTTCGGTCCCAGAAAATGCTAATTATAAGGGATTTATTGCTTTGATATGCAGATGCACTGATACTTTAGTCTTGGCTTACATTGTACTGATTTGATGGGCATGTGTAACCCAAAGGTGAATTAAAGGACAACAAAGAAGACTACAGGGCCTTCATCAGTGATGACCCCCAAAGATTGTGCGACCACCAAACCGAGTGGTGGCGCATGTGTGGTAAAGGTGGTAATAAAGGCGGAGATAGAAAAGTGACGAACCGAAAATAGGAGGAGATGGCATTGACATATGGCATATAAGGGGTGATTTTCACTTGGCAAGCTTGTATGTGAAGTGGCAAGGGTCATTGAACTCTGCCCTCTGTACCCCGTGGTATCTTTTGCTTATGCGCTATTATTGGAACCAAATCATCCCTTATTTATATATTTTCTAAACTATTTAATTAAAATTGCTGCTACCTTAAATGTTGTTTGGGTTTTTTTTTGATGGGATAATTGGGCAAACATAACAATGAGAAAGATGAGGGTGAAAAAACCTTCTAAATGTTTTGACAATAGAAAGGTTCAGCTGTGTCATTTTGCTAGTACATTAAAGTCTTAAAAAGCAGTCAGGTATTCCTTTGTCCAGTGTTATGAATTTATTAACAGGATTTGTTACAGTTGTCCCTCAAATACCCCAAATAAAGAGAGTTGAGTGCTTAGATTCCATGGAAAGCCATCAGTTAATAAAAGTAGTGTTGTGTTTTTTAGTAGTTCTATAGTAAGTAGTTAGTAAAAGAAGTCATTGTTCTGCCAATGGATGCTGATCCCTGATGTGTTCATGCTGGTTCCATGGAAAGGCGAATTTTTAGTAATGGGCTGTTGGAAAACTGGTGTTTTCTACTGGTAGCTGGTACAAACACATTGCTTTTTGTGGAAGAAATTGAAGCAACCTAAGCAGCCTGCTCCTTCTTGTCCACCTATCCTAAAAGGAGATCCATGCAGGTTAAAACATGAAACAAACCTCGAGGCTCTGGGCTTATACTGCAGGCTCACCTGCCTCTCCCCACAATCAGCGGAGGAACAGCCAGAGGACACTGCAGTGTTCCTCAATGCAATGATGGGAGCAGAAGCCAGGCAGGAGCAGGGCTCACACAGGGCTGAGCAGGGAGTAGAGCCTCGTGGCTCTAGGCCTGTTCTGCAAACTCCCCCACCCCTTCTTTCTCCCATAGACAGAGAGGAACAGCACCTTGAAGTGACCACGTCCCTCGAGGAGATAGACTCAGCGTAGACAGCCGCCATGTCTGACAGCAAACAGGAGGGCCTCTTTGCCAGGGAGCCAGGTGAGGGCAAAGCAGCCCTCTGACAGCCTGGCCCAGGGGCTCTTGTGGCAGCAGGCAGCATGGGGATCAGAGCGGAGGCAGGGGGAGGCAGGAACTGCTCGGCCATGCTGGGGCTGGGACCCTCCTTCCTGCCCAAGTGGGGCCCAGCTGGGTCAGGGGGCAGCTCCTGGGACAGCCATGCCCACAATGGCCCCTGCTCTGCAAGGGCTCCAGCCCTGCCCATCAGCCAGGCAGGGACAGAGCAGCCTTGGGGCCGATGCTGCTGCAGGCTCTGAGCCCCGCAGAGCTGCTCATGCCCGGTGCCATTGGCTCTGCCCCCTGCAGCCTGCATGCTGTGTCGCCATGCAGAGGCTGAGCCCTGTGCCTCCTCAGGCCCTGGCAACTGCTCCTGTGCTGCTCCTGCACTGCCCAGTGTTGGAATCCATAAAGTTAGAGGGTTTTTAGGAAATGATTAAAAAAAGTATATAGACCTCAGACTGAAGTTTTGTTAGCATTGCAGATACAGCAGAAAAGTTTCCCAAGCAAGCAGAAAAGTTTCCCAAGCAATAGAGCATACGTGACAAATAACAATAGGCCTCTGAAGAATTGGCTTTAGGATGGCAACAAGGTTATTTAATGTATATCTTTAGAAGGTTAGCATGAATAGAGCTCTGTTCTTGTTCTCCTATGAACCAGTCTTGGTTTTAACTACCATTACATGTGTTTTATAAGATTGGATAGAATGCTTGTCAATATGTGTTGTTCTATGTATGATTGGCTGAAATCTAGACTGATATGGTTTTATGTCATTTTGTATCACCCCACCTTCTCTGGACATTTTTGGTGGATCAGCGAGCTGTTAACATCCTGTCTCCATTTTAACAATGTTCTGAGACTGATGTGCCAACAATAAAAAAAGGGTCTTTACTGGTCTGATTTGTCCAGTGTTGTCCATATTTGGACGTTTTGCCATGGCAAGTGGGTTCATTTTTTCAGACATGGGTTCCTGACACAATTGGACTTATATCTACCCTTCCCCCGCAATAAATGGTGCCTGCCGTGTGAGGAAAACCCCGTTAGAGGATGTAGAGTAGAAGAAAAAAGAAAAATCGTGGATTTTCCCGGCCACTGGAGACCCAAGTGTTAATCAAGAGGGCTGTATCATCTCTCCCGCCGAAGCCAAGAAATTTGTAAGTAACTTATCTCGGGAGAGCGCTTGGGTTATGGTATTTTTTGTGTTAAACGAAAACAAAAATGGGAACAAACTTATCAAAAGTTGAATGGGATGTTTTTCATCAATTAGAGACAATGCTGCAAGAAAAAGGTTGCTCTGAAGTTTCAAAAACTGAGCTTAAAAACTTACTTATCTGGGTTAAAGCGAATACGCAAGATTTAAATTTACAGTCTGCTTTTACTTTTCATTTTTGGGATCAGATAAACTGGAGAATTTATAATCTAGTCTCTCTCAAAGAAGATGAAAGCTTAAGAGTGCTCATGCCGACTTCTAGAGCTCTGATGGAGTGTTTTAAACAAACTGATAATAATAAGGTCAACTCGGACTCAGAAAACAAAGCTTCTGGCTCTGTCTCTTTAAATTCCAGTGAACCGGAGACTGTGTGTGTATCAGAGAATGTAACAAATGTTGTTTCAGATGCTGAAAGTAATGCTTTGAACTCTGTTGAAAAAAATCTTTCTTCTCTCTCTCTGGGAAAAAATGAAACTCTTTCGGACTTTTCTTCGCGTTGTTCTGTTAATGTAAAAATATGTGAATCCTGTAAGGGGGAAGGGACAAAATGTGTAGAAAATGGAAATGAAAAAGTGACTGTACTTCCTAAAATTGTTTATGCAGGGACACTGAGAACTGAATTAGATTCTACTAGGCCTGAGGTGGGAGCTGCAGGGGTTTTGCATGGAGATTCTTTTTTTTGCATGGATTTTCTTTTTGCATGGGAACTCTTTTTCAGTTAAGCAAAAACATGGTTTTTCTGGTGTTTGTCAATCTATAGATACAGAGAAAGAAAAATTGGCTTTAATCCAAAGGGTGGAGTCCTTGGAAAGGATGGATAATTCTCAAAAATACCCTGAAGGGAAATGGGTTGAGTATTTAAAATGTCATGATCCTATTCCTTGCATTTTAAAACAAAACCATCTAAGTTTAAAATCTGGATTTGGGGATGGCAGCTCTCCAGCTGAGTTTTGAGTTTTTCTGGGCAGGGAGACAATGTGAAACTTGTGGTAATTTTTCTAAAGTAACAAACTCAAAGTTAAAAGGCCAATGTGGCACTGTTCCCGGATCAGGGGAACACACCTCTGTCCCGGCCCCTTTGGGCCGGGCTTCAGAGGAGGCGTGTTGTTTGTTGGAGTCCACCCCTGCCTTTCATGGCAGGGTTCCAAGGGGAGTGTGTTGCTTGGAGGTTTCTGCCAAAAATTTGGAGGTGTGTCCTCATGATCAGGTTGGCCGAACACGCGGCATTCGCCAAATTCCTGGACCTGGCCAGGTTCCCGGAGTTGGCCATGTTGCCAGAGCTGGTTGAGTTCCCAGAATTGGCAGAATTCCCGGACAAGAGTACAGTGTCCCTGCCAGGAATTTGGATTTGGGCAGAGTGCCTGGAAGGTTTGGATTTAGTGATTTTTCAGAATCAGAAAGTGTATTGGTTAAAAGTAAAAGTAACATAAAAACTATCATTGATCAAAGTGACAATTTTGATTTTCCATTAAATTTACTGGATTGGTCATACATTAATCAGAAACTAGAAAAAGATTCAGGTTTAAAGAAACAATATCTTGCTTTACGAGTAAAATATGGAAGAAATTATAGAAATCCAAAATATGAAAGACTTAATCATCATGATATAAAGGATTTGCAACAGGCTTTGAAAGAAAGTGGATTTTCTTCTCCCTATTTTAATAGTGTGTTGAAAAACACTTTTAACTCTTATGATTTAGTTCCTGCTGATTGCAGGAATGTGGCCTCTCTGATCTTAACCAATTCACAGTATTTACTATGGGAATTACAATGGAAAAAACTACTTAACAAGTTGGTTGAAGGATATGCAAATACTGATTATGCCAATCTAGATGTTGTTCAATTAGCTGGTGATTCACCTTACAATAGGCCTGAAAATCAAGCAGCTGAACTGCCTCGGCCTGTTTTAGCAGACATTAAAGATGCTGCTAGAAAGGCCTTGCTTTCACTTGAGCTTACTGGCTCACATTTAAGCTCTTATCCGCTGATCAAACAAGGTGAAACTGAATCTTATGGTTCTTTTTTGGATAGACTAACTCAAGCAGTTGAAAGGCAATGTCCAGATGAACAAGCCCACTCTTATATCATTCAAAATCTTGCTTATGTAAATGCTAATGATGAATGTAGAAAAATTATTTTAGCTTTGCCTGATCAGCCTCCGACAATTACACAGATGCTAACAGCTTGCAGCAGACTTATGGGTTCACAAAATGCTGCAAATTCACAGGTCAATGCTTTGGAAAAAACACTGGAACACAATTTGACACAACGAATGGATAAAATTGAAAAGCTTTTAGAAAAACAAGAAAAACGTTGGGAAAACTGTTAATGCTGTACAAGTAGACTCTAATAAAAAGCCTGTCTGCTTTGCTTGTGGTAAACTAGGGCACCTCAAAAAGGATTGTCGTGGGACATCAAATCAAATTTCTATTTGCCCTCGATGCCGAAAAGGAAGGCATCTTGCTAAATACTGTCACTCACTATTTGACATCAATGGCAACCCTCTGTTGTTAAACTTCAAAAACAGCGCGTTCCACTGTGCTCAGACACAACTTGTGGTACCCACTGGCAATGGGTGAATACTCTCACTGGGCTGGTCATGTCACAAAAGGATTGTCATATGTAAAGATTCCAATCAAAATGACTTTTTACCTGTCATAAGATGTGATTGTCATTATATATATGATCTGCTAATGTCTTGTTGTACAAGTTTTGCCCTCAGTTCACAGAATTTTCCAGGATTCAAGATTCTACTACTACATGGATGATTTGCTCATCAAAGCTTCAACACAGACAGAGATGCAGCAAACCTGTGCTGGTGTTGGGACTGAAATCCAAAAGACTGGACTTGACATTTCTACAACCAAACTCCAAGGATGCAACAAAGATTCAAGGCTGAGACATCAGCTCTTCAAAGAAGACAACTTCATCACTGGACTTTGACTGTGGTTTGAGCTTTTCAGCTTTTCCCTCAACCTTTTAATTTAATCACAGATTCAGATTAATAACATGGGGAAAGGGTAACCCAATACCCAGGGCACCCACGGGCCCTGCTCGGGCCTCACACAGACCAGAACCAGCTGGGACTGTGACAGCTCTACTGCTCTGGGCCCAGCCCTTGGGCAAAGCACCCGCCTGTCCCTGGGCTGGGGGCAGTGCCCAGGCTGGGCTTGGCAGAGCCCATCCACTCCTGGAGGGCTGGGGGCACTGCTCTGGCCTGGCCTGGCCCAGCCCTGGGATCCCTTGGCATTCCTGCTTGCGCTTGCATCCACCAGGGATGGGCTGCAGCTCAATGGCCCCGGCCTGGCCGCACACTCAGGTCTGGAGCCTTCCTATGGCTCCCCAGGGCATGAGAGCCTCAGTCCCAGCTCCCAAACACGGCCTAACAGGGTTTGCTGATATTGATCCCTGTTAGACCTTTGAAAGCATTTTGAAAGTAACCTTGTTTGGTAACTCCTTCAAGGAACAAATGTGACTTACTTCTAAGAAGTAAAAACTTAATTGGTTTGCTTGCACTTCCTGTAGGGTATCCTAATGCTTCCTTTGGCGTTCCAGAAAATAATGAAAATCTAACAAATTCTTCAGAGAAGTTCCTGAATCCACTATGAGGAGAAGTCTCTACATTCACTATCCTTACATACACTTAAGTAGCTGCTCCTGTAACATACAAAGATGTAGTGGTTTACCTGACTGGACCACACAACATGATGTTATACACACTTCTACACTAAAAAATTTCTCTTCCCTTTTCATTACAAATTTAAAGCTCTTCTCGAGGTCCTGACTTAATTTTGCATGCACATTCATACCTGCAATCCCTCCCCATGCTCAGCTTTCACCTAGACTTAGCAGGGAACAGATGTTCCATACTCACCTCAAGCAATAATCTACGTCTGTCTTCCTAACCCTCTTTTTCTTCACTGACTTCTACTAATCTACAAAGTAACTGTGGACCCTCTGCACAAAAGAAACATCCAACTAATAGCCTTAAACACTTGTGATTGTGCTGCTGCTTCTAACAATCTTGACCACCACAGCACTAAAATCAGAAATCAATTCTTCACATCCTTCCTGTTCTCCTGCCCCCACCAGACCTTGGCTCCAGCAGAAATGTTCCCTACTGCAGCCTGGTGTGCTAAGAACAATCAAAGGCAGCAGCAGTTTTCCTCAACAGGTTGCAATCTGAATTGCACTGAAATTGCAGCTGTTGGATTAGAAGCTCAGCACCAGCACCCCACATCTTCCCCCAGAACTGAGGCCTGCTGAGGTCTGAGCTCTCCATTTCAACACACCCTGTAAATCAGGCTGCCTGGAAGATTGCAGGCTGGTAACTGTGTGAACACAACAGTGCATTTCAGCAGAGTTATTGAATCAGTCTCATGGAAGGCACATCCTTTAAGCTTAAGACTCTATTCTACAAAATCTAACCAGCAATTGTTTTGGTGGCCTGTTCAGATTTTGGGGACTGTGCATGTTTCCTTTGGATGTTGTTTTCTTTGTTTCTAAATACAAAATTCACTGATTCTGAAGAGAAAGCCCCAGATTCGTTAGGACAAAGAACCACAGGGACATATGTGGCTGACAAGAACACTCATTATTTCTAACGGTAACACCAGAAAGAAAGGAAAAAGATAAAGATTATTTAAATACCTGAAAGGATCCAAAATGTCTATGTAACCTGTCAAGTGATCAAGACTTTGGTAAACTCTAAAATTCCAGATTCCTATTCAGTAATTGTCTAAAAGAAAAGAAAGCCAGAAATCTGCTTGACCTTTATTTTGCCTGGACTTTCTCACAGGATTCTGCCACAACTTGGATCACAAGTGAAGGTGGCAAATTTTGACTAGAAAACTTTGATAACTAGGCAGCATTTTTTCCTCCTCATTGAATTACAGGAAGTGTTTAAAAGGAAAAAAAAAACATAAAAGAGGGTGAAGAAATTCTGTCATAACTCTTAGGCGTTCATCATCTTTGGAGAAGGAAAAAAACTCTAGCACTTTCTGTGCGTGGTAAAGAAAGAAACCTAGAAAAGGACGAAGGGATTTGAGCATCCTAAATTGTACTTTCAAATTCCATGAACACAAGTTAAAAACCTGTACTGCTTCAGAGAAATGGCATACATTGAAAAGCTTTATTCCCTAGGAACCGAATAGAGCTTTTTATTTCACAAAACCCTCTTTTAAAGAGAAAACTGACTGTGTCTTTGGCTTTTAGCCAAATTCAGTTTGGAGTTGGTCAAACCAAAATGACCCAGTTAATTTCTTGTGCTCTACTCTTACTTTCCATATTCAACTTCACATCAAATGGGCTGCTGGGAGTTTTGACTCTGTGCAGCACAAACGGTTTTCCAAGATGACTTTCATTGCTCAGAGGTGTGAAATGTCAGTTTCCCATTCCCTGAGTGCTGCTATTAATATTCCCACAGCATCCAACTACTACAGCCAAGTAGACAACAAAGAGAAATGGAACTTGCATTTCTTGGTCCTGTTCAATTTCTGACATCTCAGGCTCATCGTCACCCTCAGAACTGCTGTCCTGGAAACGTGGATCCTCTTGCCATGTGGCTTTTACTGGCTTTATTGTCCCAAGTGCGTAAGGCTCTGCAATGACAGCACCAATAGAGAAAAAAAGCCAAAACCAGATTATTCCTCTACTGGTCAGGAAAAATTCCTCCTTTCAAGTGAAATACTTACAGTGGAGAAGACAGATTTAGGAAGGACAGAATCTGCCCCTGCCAGATTTTCTAAGCTACATCTCTGCTCCAGTATTTTCCACTTTGTTCCAGGGATCCCTTATGTATTCTTAAACATTTCTCATTGCATTCAGAAGACACTGAATACCTTCTCAGTTCAGCACAAGTGTGGGGAGCTCATTGCTTTGTGCTGTTGCCTTGGGTTTTTTAATATTTTGGATAACTTCACGGGGTTTCTTTTCTCTCCTGCATGACTGGGAATCGAGTTAATGTTGTTTCATCTTCATTTCAGACGGCCTCATTTTATCTAAGGTTAGGACACCCCAATGATCATGTGTCATTCCTTTTCCTTTTTCTAAAGGCCCAAGAGTAGTATTCAGTAACAAACAGAATGTTCATGGATCTTGGGGTCTGCTCTCGGACTTTGCTCCTCCCTCTACATTAACGCACATTTCCTTAAAAACTTGTTGGGTTCTATGAAACTTGATATAACTGGTGTGTCACCTTTTTCCCTGTTTGAGGAATTCAGGGCATGAGAACAAGCTTTTTCACCACTCAGCAAAAACCCCAATGCCTTCTCATAGCACACCTTTCAGAATTCCTAAGATGCAAGCTTGAGGTACCTCTCACTAATCTACCACAACCCTGGCAAGCAGAAATGAAGATCAAAATGCTTCTGCCTAATTATTGACTTCTGCTGCTGAAAATCCCCTGGATCCTGACCTTCTTTACACCATATTGCCCTACAGTGCCTGCCAGAAGCTCTTCCTTAGCAATGGCACCGTTAGAAGGGTTCTGCTGTTACCTTCTTTGATGCCCAACTCCTCTGTGCCTCCAGAAAAAGAAAACTTGAAAGAACTCGTCTCCTGAGCTGCGTCGTTCTCAGGCAAAGGTCCCAAATGGTCATCTGGGGCAGAGTCCTGTGCATCCTCTTTGTGCCAGTGTATTTCCTCAATCTATTCTGGTTTGTTCTTCGAAAGACCTCTTTCAAATCCACAGCAATATTGTAAAAGTTGTCTTCAGACACTTGAGGCAGTGTCTCACTGTCTTTCTTCTTTTTTTTGGCATTACCGAAATGAGATTGTTCAAGGATAGCAACACAGCACACGTCCTTTTCAGACGCAGCTTCCCTAAGAGCCACCTTGCTCTGAATGTCTCCCTAAGCATATCCAAGCCCATTAAGGAGTGGTTCATTATCAAGGGTAAGCAGTGGGGAAACATCTGAGGTTGAAGTCTAAAGGCAGGAACAAGAGTCCTTTTTAATTAGTCACATCCTTAAGTGACTTTTCACTGAATACACAGTTACACAGAAATCAAGGTATTTAGCCCAGACTTCTTCCTGCCAGTAGAAACATCAAGAGCTAATATGGTTTGCTCACAGAGCTGCACATCTCAGGGTCCCTGCAGCGACCGTTCTCACCTTCACTTCCAGCAAGGAACACATTGCCTAGAGAGTAAAGACAACGGCGCTACGTGCTGCTGTTGGAGGTCCCAGTTGAGGTCCGACGTCGCTGGTGGGATTGGCTGCTCCTGTGGGATGTCCCGGACCATGTCCCCCTACGCCTGGGCCTCTCAGCACTCGCTGCTGTCCTCCTGCTCCTGCCTGGCAACTCCTGGACCGCACAGTTTGAGTCGAGGCCCGGCGCTGCTGGCGGGAGCGGCTGCGTCTGGGGGGCATTCCCGATGATGTGTCCCTTTGTTTGGGCCTCTCAGCCCTTGCCCTTGTCCTGCTGCTCCTGCCATGGCAACTCCTGGAGCGGACAGATGGACTCTGGGCCCAGCCTTGCTGGCGGGAGCACCTGTGTCTGGGGGATGGCCCTGACCATGTCTCCCTTTGCCTGGGCCTCTCAGCCCTTGCCCTTGTCCCACTATTCCTGTCACAGCGACTCCTGGACCGGACAGGTAGACTCTGGGCCCAGCCTTGCTGGCGGGAGCACCTGCGTCTGGGGGATGTCCGTGATGGTGTCTCCCCTTCGCCTGGGCCTTTCAGCCCTTGGCCTTGTCCCACTATTCCTCTCATGGCAGCTACTGGACTGGACAGGTGGACTCTGGGCGCAACTTCGCCGACGAGAGCGGCTTTGCCTGCGGCCAGGCCCAGCATGTCTGGAAGAGACCCTGTCCTCAGGGTCAGGGGACGTGCTGCATGTTGACCTTGATCTGCTGATGCTGCTGGTGTCCAGTGAGGAAGATGGCAGCGCCTGCTGTCATGCTGCATGTTGGGGCCTGCTGTGGCTGCCCATCTCTGGAGATGGAGATGGGGAAACCAGCACCAATGGCACAGGGGTGTAGGAGCTGGGGCTGATGGCCTCAGATTCTGAGGAGCCATGAGCAGATTGCAGTCCTGACTGTCTGGCTGGCCTGGGGCCATTGAGCTCTGACTCATCCCTGAAGGCTGTAAGGGCAAGCAGGAATGTCAAAGATCACCAGGCCCAGGCCAGGCCAGGCCAGAGCAGTGCCCCCAGCCCTCCAGCAGTGGATGCTGCGCTCTGCCAAGCCCAGCCTGGGCACTGCCCCCAGCCCAGGGACACCGGGGACTTTGACTCATACATGTTCCGAGCCCAGCACAGGTGTCACACTCCCATATGTGTGTGCTGCTTCTCAGGCCAGATCAGCCCCTGTGGGTGCCCTCAGCAGCACAGGAGGAGCACAGGAGCAATTCCCAGGGCCTGGGGAGGCAAACAGGTTCATAGCACTGAGAACAAAGTGTACCAGCACGTGGTTGTCTGGCCAAGTGCTTCTGGTTCTTCCCGCTTTGAGCCCTTGCCGAGACACAGGTTCCCTGCAGAGCCCCAGGTGCAGCTTCCCAACTTACCCCTGTTCCTCTGCCTCCTCCCTGCCTCCAGGGTAAAGGCAATCCCTGGCACTGCACTGGCTGTGCCTTGCTCCTAGCTCCGCAAAGGCATCGTTGTCCTCCCATGTTGGCTCTCTGATGGAGAAAGGAAGAGATGATGAATTTCTGCTGCTCTCCCTCATGGAGGTCCAGGGTGTCCCAGCTCTTTTTCCAGTGCTTTTCCAAGTTGGGCGTGAAGCTGAAGCCCAGCCTCACGGGACAGGATAGGGCCAGGGCTCCTGGGGCAGGGCCTGGCACAGCACAGCACTTGCACCCTCCTGGCTGGTGGGCCAGGCAGAAGGACACCAACCTGATGGGGATTCGGATCCCCAAGATGAACATTTCGACAAGAAATGCCTCACTGTCTCTGCACAGGGGGCACTGGAGGCATAAAAAACCAGCACGCAAGGCCTGTCCCTGCAGGGCAAACACAGGCAGGGTGAGCGAGGCCCTGCTGCCGCTGCTGCTGAGCACCTGCTGTGCCCTGGGGCTGAGGGGAGGGCTCCTACCTGGATGCAGTCCCTGTGGAACCAGGCTCTTTTGCACGTTGGGCACACCAGGGTTGTGAAGGTCTTTCTGTCCTCCACAGGCTCCATGCAGATAGGGCAAACGGTGTCCGACCCAGGAGTCGCCTCCACCTCCTGCTCTGGACGGTGCTCAGGGCAGAAGGAGCTGGGGGCAAAGGGATGGGCAAAGTGAGAAATGCTGGATCTTTCACCAGTGATGACCAGAAGGGGAGAGGCAGTACCTGTAGGGGCTAATATATTGATTGACACAGCCGGCCTCCTTGGCACTGGGAAGGTGGAACCATCTGTCACAGTCCTCCGTGCAGCACATGATGGTTGCCCCGCTCTGGCCGCAGATGCAGCAGCGCTGGAAAGAGCCAAGCAGCCCCATCAGCAGCAGCAGCAGCAGCCTCGAGGCCTTCCCTGGCAGCCCCAGGGCTCCGGGCAGGGTGCAGGACGTGGCCGCTGCCGGCTCCCACAGAGCCGCCTGCTGGAGGAGGGAGGCTGCTGTGCCAGGGCCTCAGTGCCAGAGCTGCTGGGAGCCAGACTTAGTCCCTGCTGTTGGGCTGGCCTTTCTTTCCTACTATCTGGGCTAAGCTCTGGCAAACCTCACCAGGCACAAATCTTGCTGCTCTTGTCAGGCTCTCACCTTCTGTGCCGCCCGCCGCACTGCAGTTAGGAGATCTTGAGGGAGAAAGTCCATGAGTCCCCCACGGTCCATCTCTTGCTGAAATAGTAGAGTGGCGAAGAACTGCAGCCAAGGGGAGAAGCTGATGAGGAGAGGGCAGCAGGAGCTGCCCATTGCAAAGGTGGAGGGAGCACCTGGAGCCACTCACCATGCAGAACACGTGGGCACAGAGTCCACCCGTTTGCAGTTTGTCACCACACATGTCCGGGTCAGCCTCGGCACGGCGACACAGCATGCAGGCTGCAGGGGACAGAGCCAATGGCACCGGGCATGAGCAGCTCTGCGGGGCTCTGAGCCTGCAGCAGCATCAGCCCCAAGGCTTCTCTGTCCCTGCCTGGCTGATGGGCAGGGCTGGAGCCCTTGCAGAGCAGGGGCCATTGTGGGCATGGCTGTCCCAGGAGCTGCCCCCTGACCCAGCTGGGCCCCACTTGGGCAGGAAGGAGGGTCTCAGCCCCAGCATGGCCGAGCAGTTCCTGCCTCCCCCTGCCTCCGCTCTGATCCCCATGCTGCCTGCTGCCACAAGAGCCCCTGGGCCAGGCTGTCAGAGGGCTGCTTTGCCCTCACCTGGCTCCCTGGCAAAGAGGCCCTCCTGTTTGCTGTCAGACATGGCGGCTGTCTACGCTGAGTCTATCTCCTCGAGGGACGTGGTCACTTCAAGGTGCTGTTCCTCTCTGTCTATGGGAGAAAGAAGGGGTGGGGGAGTTTGCAGAACAGGCCTAGAGCCACGAGGCTCTACTCCCTGCTCAGCCCTGTGTGAGCCCTGCTCCTGCCTGGCTTCTGCTCCCATCATTGCATTGAGGAACACTGCAGTGTCCTCTGGCTGTTCCTCCGCTGATTGTGGGGAGAGGCAGGAGAGCCTGCAGTACAAGCCCAGAGCCTCGAGGTTTGTTTCATGTTTTAACCTGCATGGATCTCCTTTTAGGATAGGTGGACAAGAAGGAGCAGGCTGCTTAGGTTGCTTCAATTTCTTCCACAAAAAGCAATGTGTTTGTACCAGCTACCAGTAGAAAACACCAGTTTTCCAACAGCCCATTACTAAAAATTCGCCTTTCCATGGAACCAGCATGAACACATCAGGGATCAGCATCCATTGGCAGAACAATGACTTCTTTTACTAACTACTTACTATAGAACTACTAAAAAACACAACACTACTTTTATTAACTGATGGCTTTCCATGGAATCTAAGCACTCAACTCTCTTTATTTGGGGTATTTGAGGGACAACTGTAACAAATCCTGTTAATAAATTCATAACACTGGACAAAGGAATACCTGACTGCTTTTTAAGACTTTAATGTACTAGCAAAATGACACAGCTGAACCTTTCTATTGTCAAAACATTTAGAAGGTTTTTTCACCCTCATCTTTCTCATTGTTATGTTTGCCCAATTATCCCATCAGAAAAAAAAAAACCCAAACAACATTTAAGGTAGCAGCAATTTTAATTAAATAGTTTAGAAAATATATAAATAAGGGATGATTTGGTTCCAATAATAGCGCATAAGCAAAAGATACCACAGGGTACAGAGGGCAGAGTTCAATGACCCTTGCCACTTCACATACAAGCTTGCCAAGTGAAAATCACCCCTTATATGCCATATGTCAATGCCATCTCCTCCTATTTTCGGTTCGTCACTTTTCTATCTCCGCCTTTATTACCACCTTTACCACACATGCGCCACCACTCGGTTTGGTGGTCGCACAATCTTTGGGGGTCATCACTGATGAAGGCCCTGTAGTCTTCTTTGTTGTCCTTTAATTCACCTTTGGGTTACACATGCCCATCAAACCAGTACAATGTAAGCCAAGACTAAAGTATCAGTGCATCTGCATATCAAAGCAATAAATCCCTTATAATTAGCATTTTCTGGGACCGAACCAGGTTCTTGGTCATTTTTAGCAACTGTATCTTCAACTTCTTTCCTGTGGTACTTGAGAACATCTGCTGGAAAGGAGGGGTGGAGCCCCTCCTCTCCCTCTCTTCTTTGGCCTTACTATTTTTAACTTATTTTATTTTTTTCCAGATATTAGTCACTGTATCAATATTGATTACTGTTTCAATTTTTATCAGCATGAATCATACCTATTTACCACAAATCCCCCATTTCTCTTTTTGATCATTGATTCGTGCTGTATTTAAAAGCATGTGCCCTGATAACCTTTATATTCGTCAAAATTTTGATTCTCTCATTGTCTCCTTTCAGCTTCAAACTTTTCCAGCATTTCTGCTGCTGGCTCGAATTTTTCACACTCTTTTTCAAATTTAGTTAACATTTCTTGGACTATTTCAATCTCTCCAGGTCCTTGTTCTTTTACCTGGGTTGATTTAGCTGTTAGGACCATTATAGATTTTGGTTTTCCTTTTTCTGGGGATTCTGAATCCTGAGACATAGTTGTAATCTGCACTCCCTGAATCACTGAATGAATTAACCTAATAAAACCTGGAATCATACAAGGCAGAAACAGAAGTCCCAGAACTGAACACAACAACATGAACCCTAACTTTTTCCACCAAACACCTCCAAAAAGTGGTGGGGGAGTTTGCAGAACAGGCCCAGAGCCACGAGGCTCTACTCCCTGCTCAGCCCTGCATGAGCCCTGCTCCTGTTTGCTTTCTCCTCCCGTCGTCACGTTGAGGAACACCGCAGTGTCCTCTGGCTGTTCCTCCGCTGATTCTGGGAAGGGAGAGGCAGGTGAGCCTGCAGCACAGGCCCAGAGCCCCAAGATGTGGGGCCCCTCTGGTCCCTGGGCAGCCACATCCCTGCCCTACCTTCTCCTCCTGTTGTCAGGTCACACTGACACTCGGCCTGAGCCCCGCATTTCCTTTTGTGGCCTTCCTAGCACAGGTCACAATGGCCACTCTGACATCAGCACCGTGTACCCAAAATCGGGCCAGCCATGGCCCCAGGTTCCTGGCAACCACTTATGGCGGCCCCCTTGGGCACCGAGCTTCTGAGATGGGTCCGAGCGTTTGCTCAGGGTGGAAGCAGGGCCGGGCCTCCTGCAGCAAGTGCAGGGTCAAATGCCAGGCCCTGGGGCAGCCATCCAGGGTGGCACTGTAGGCAGGGAGGTGCTGTTCAGGCACTGCCACAGCAGGGCTCCAGCCCCGGCCAAGGGAAATCTCTGCTCCTGCCCCTGGCAGGCGGTGGCCCAGAGAGCCTGTGCGGAGTCAACTGCACTGCAGGGATTCAAACCCTGCTCTAGGTGAACTGATGTTTTCATCAAGACCTGTCTGCAGAAAACTAAGATGAACCTGATTTGATGCTGCTGCTGATCACCATTGGGTACAGGAGATAAACCCGGACACCACCACAGCTGCCTCCAGACCTCAGTTATCCTGTCATCCTATGAACTAACAAGTTTGACATTTCATATAAATGGAAAAATTAGTATTAAGCTTCTGAGAAACGTCATCTTTTATACTGACTCAGCGGAAAGACAGAAAATTCACTGAGAATTTTCTGTGTACATTTGACAGGAGAGCTTGCAACTGTCCTCAACTCAAGTCAAATACGGGAGGATGCTTTTCCTACATTATAGGAACTTTGCCAGTTTGGTCCATGCTTTCCTACTAGAAAATACATTGGAAAAAAACTCAGGAAGAGAAGCACAAACAATTCTTGTCAATTTTTCTCTTTCGTGTCTTTGCAAACATGCTTCTGGAAATCCAGATCCATGACTTCTAGAACAATCAATGGGATCTCTGGGAAGCAGGGCAGGGGCTGTGACACCTCAGGGAAACCGGCCATGGAGCGGGGCTGGGGTGGGTTGTGACACCTCTGGGAACTCACCATGGCAGCCACCTCCAGAGGTTTTGAAGTACTTGTTTCTTGGTTTAATGCCCTTCCAAGATCAATCTAGCATCTTTGCATATGAGCATGACATACAAGGGTATTTAAAATTGAGTCTGATCTAGTCATCAAAGATAATTAATATGACCTGTAAACTTACCTTTTCATGATTGCCAAACAATATGGAACTTTTCTTATGTCTGACTTAAAATATGCAGAATGCAAAATTCATTCTCAAGACAGGAAAAAAGTAAACAATGAAAATAGGATATAGGTAATCTTCAAAAGGTGCAGAGAAGAAAATAAACATTAGAAAGCCTTAGAAAAATTAATTTTTCTTCTTCATCTTCTCAGTATTTGTTGTTTGAATGTTTGTTGTCTTACTTGACCCTCTCAAAACAAGGCTTTATTGTCTCAGTGCTGCATTTCCCCAATCGCTGACTTGCCATTTAGGCTCTGCTATATTGGAAATACACAACAAGGAAATTTACAACTCTATGGAAGAGAGTTGCACAAGCCTCTGGATTCCTGACCGTTCACCTCTGCCAATGCTCACAGTATTCTCCTGACACACCTGAGCTTTCTGTCTTTCAGTGAGAGAAAGATTCAGCTGAAGTGAAGAAAACAGGGCAGGGGAGATGGAAACCTTCCCTTGAGATGCTTTTGGGAAGGCCTGCAAGGACCCTGCCTTCCCTTGGAACAGAGGTGGTCACCATACATGGTGTTGCCTGACTTGCCCTAGGTGCCCCTCTATTCCAGAAGGACTTTTGCCTTCATCACTTCATCACTTGTCCGTCCCTCCAGTTCCAGGGCCTCAAACCTTCTATGTAAGGTACTAAACCTGTAAGTCAGCTGTAAGTTTTCAGAATAAGGCACTGAGCATGGCTCTAACTAGTTTTTAATCAGGTTTACAATATATTTAGAGAAGAAGAAGGAGGAGAGAAGGTGTGAAAAATGCATATTATATGATTGGCTTTTCGCAAATATTAATATTAATACTATATGTGTTATGTTGGAAAGTTATGTTGTATTAATCCTTTTTTTGTAGTGCTATCCTAATCTTTTAAAGTAGTGTGGTGAATATAGTTTTAGGCTACACAAACTCTGTGATGTAAGATACTTTTTCTAAATAGCTCAAGGAGAGATAATAGTAACAAGACACCAAAACTCTGAGAAAAGAAATATTGCCTCCTTATCGGGAAGAACCAGACTTTGAGGGACCAAGACAATTGATTTACAAGATGAGGGAGGGGTTGACAAGAACAAGAAAACACCCATTGTTTGAAAAGAATTTTGGCATCATGTATGAGATATATGAATATACAACAGGCTATTACTTTTAGGGGTTAATCCTTTGTTAGCAAAGTGTGTTCTGAGGCAGAGCAGAGCACCCAGACATCTGTAATTCTGTGCATTTTTATTGTCGCTTTTTGTCCTACCTCGAATTATCCAAATTCTTTTTTCTCTAATTTCCATTACTAATTTTATAATGAATTTATTACTATTAAACTTTTAAAATTTTGAAACAAGTGATTGGCGTTTTTCACAGTAGGGGTAGATACCACACAAGAATCCAGCAGAGTCTTCCCAGCTTTTGCATCTGGGTTCTATGAAGCACAACGCCCAGCACTTGCACTGCGCCATCTTTTCTTGTGTTCTGGTGACCAGAACCATCCCATGGCCAGGCCCAGGATAATTTGGGTGCCAAAGTCCCATTGCCTGCAAACATCACACTCTTTTTCACCTAGCTGGTGCTCATCTCAGCACATTTGCTGAGTTGGCTTTATGACTGTTTTCTTTATCTTGGCAGTTCTAGCAGATGTCCTTATGGCCCCTAAATTCTGCATCCTTTGTGTCCTCTGAAATAAGCAGGGGAGGAGACTTTCTCTCCTTTTAATGCCTTTATTATAAGTGATCAGCTCAGGATTGGGCAGCTCGGACGGGTCTGCATCATCTCTCCCAGGGCGAGGAGGAGGAGAACGAGGAGGAGGAGGAGGATATGCGCAGCTTTGTCCACTGGGGGCAGAGCAGGGGGTCCGGTCCTCGTGGGAGCCTTTGGGGCGTCGTGACCCTGCCTTGATGTTGTTCGCCGCCTCGTTCTATCTGCTGCCGGTTTCGGGACAACTGCCTGCTCAGGGTGAGAAGGACTATGAAGGTGTTCAGCATCTCTGCAAGCTCAGCACTCCGTTCCTGACGTCCAGACATCACCCCAATCTCTCAACTCTTACGTGGCAAGTTGTTTTTGGGGTCTTTTTTTAGCAAGCTAGAAGCAGTAGCTTCTCATGGCATGCTGGTCCTTGGAGTTATTTTGCATATCCCTCCCCTCAAGCCTCTTTTCCTCACTGTTCGGGATGTCCCCACCCTTCACTGTCTCAGAGAAGGGCCATTAACTCCCCCCAGCTAGGGCTTTTACTGATACAAAAACAACTACTAACAACAACTACCCGTAATTACCATAACACAAGCAGCGCCCCAGCAGCAATAGTGGTAACCTTTTTCTCACAGAAAAAATTGGCAGAATTTTTGTTCATGACAGTAGAGAATTTAGTGCTTCAAAGTAGGGGGTTTATTTCATTTTAGCATGGATGACTTAATAGTCACGACAATGTCAGCATTACAGCCAACATTTTCAGACAGATGTGGAGGAAAAAAATACACTGATATTCCTGTGATGGCACACATCTGTAGCTGGTAAACAGCAGAGGAGCTGCAGTGTACAGCTGTTAGCAGAAAATTGGGGAAGAACTGCTCTGGTGAAATTTGGGGTTCAGGTTGAGGATTCATCCGTGGTGCTGTTAACATTGTCAGAATGGCTCACTCTGTCTCTGCCAGGCTGGTGTGGCCTCAAAGGCTGCCCCTGCTGCTGGCAGAGTGTGTGAAGCCTCTGCTGAGCAGGCAGTGGCATCCCCCTGAACACCTTCTCACAGCAGGGATGGAGATGGACCCAGCCCAGTGCATGGAAATCTCACCAGGTGAACGCTCAGGTGAAGCGACCAGAGAGCATGCCCAGCATGAACCTTGTGACCTGCAGATCTCCAGGGTAATGATTCTTGCACCTTCAGAGCCACAGTATCGCTCAGCTTTTTTTTCCACAGGCTTTTAATCACCTCTCAAACAGACGAATACTCCCCTTGGAGGCTGCTGTGCCCTGTGCACTGGGGAGCCTGGCAGGTGGTCCCGTTGGTGAGAGGAGGGCATCTGCAAGCAGGCAGCCACCAGGAAAACATGGGACTTTCAGTGGTTTCTGAAGCCTGAGGAATGGGGAGATGGCCTGAGCTCAGCAGGAGTTAAGCACAGTCATACAGAGGCCTGGCTGTTATCATTTAAGGTCACTTAGTGAATATCTGTAGTTTCTATAGATATTTCTATATCTGTCAAAGTGGAATATAGAGCCTTTTGCAGGGGAAAAAGAACTCTTTATGTAAGATATGACCTGGGGGGCATCATGCCAGGCTCCCTAGTGCACAGAGCACAGCAGCCTCCAAGGGGAGTATTCGTCTGTTTGAGAAGTTGTTGATGGGAAGTTTGGAAAAATAAGATTTCCTCTTTGGTGCAGGTCAGATGGGTGACGCCTGGCAGCTTGTGCACTGCCACTGTGTTAACCTGCGTGCCTCTCCTTCCCTCCCTGCTCCACAGGCAGAACAACACGGGAGCAGCAGGGAGAGGTGGCTTTGTCCTGGAGGATCCAGGAGCTCCCTGTGGGTATCTGAGCCTGCACCCTGAGCACTTATATCTTTCTCAAACTGTCACACACATAAAAGCATTTCTGCAGCCCGCTCCTATGGGACTTTCAGGGTCATTGGATATCATTTCCTTTTCCCTCAGATATCTTTTCTTCCTAGCAGGAGTGTTCAAAATCCTTTCCTCCTCTTCAAGTCTCTGTGTCTCTTCATTCTGTAGCAGGTAAGAGCACATAGCATGGTGGGACAGGGTAATCCCTTTTGCCTTGCAAGCAGCCTGGAGCCACACAGGCTGCTGTTGGCCACAGGCATTCTCAGCTGCGTGTCATTGGGCCCCAGTCTAATCTGCGAGGTGCAATTGCCGTGGCATGAAATCCTTGGCTGGTGGCCGATCACCCCCAGCCAGTTGGATGACACGGCCAGGAGCTGGTGCTCACCAGGGCAGGAAGGGTTTAGGAATCCTGGCTGCTGCTGCTGCTGCTGACAGGGCGTTAAAGTGTCCTGCTCAAAGGAGGAGTACATGGGCTGTGAACCCTCCCCCAGCAGAGCTGAGAATGGCAGGACCCATGACTGTGCTGTCTCTAAGCTGCACTTACACTGCCTAAAAGGTGTTGTGCAGTGTGCCTTGGGATTCCAGAAGAAGGGATGTTGAGGGCATAAAGCCTGGCCAGGGGTGCCAGGGACTGTTTCAGGCAGCCCAGGGAATTGGTGCCACTTTGCCTGCTGGAGAAGGTGTGACAAGGAGTTAGCCCAGAGCCAAGGCACCATTGGCTGTGGCCATTGGCCTGCAGCTGGCTCAGCGTGGGGACAGAGACTGCCTGCACCTGTACAAACCTGTTTCTTATTTAAAGAGCCTCCATTAGCCTTCACTAGCAGAATTAAGCATCTTCGGTTTCAAAACTCCCATACACAGACCCCGAGCATCTACTGTGGCCTGCAGGGCTTCTAGCATGGGAGAGGAAGGGATCTGCACCCTGCGCCACCCATGCTCTTACTTTTGTGGAAATTGTAATGATATTATTAAGGTGTGTCTCTTATTGCCTTGCCATTCGTGAATCCTGAGGCTGTCTTGCCCTAGTTTAGCTGTCTGATGTGGAGGAGCTGAACTGCCAACTGATATGGAATTTGGTCCTCTCTGTGGAGTGACATCGTGTAAAATTTCTGTCCCAGAAATTCTGTCATGATGGCTCTGCTCCATAAAGGATGACACGGCCTGATTGTAAGCAATTTTTACTTCTGCACTAGTGTAAAAATACTAAAATTTGAACACTGCCTATTATTTCAAAAGAAAATATTTTCAGACTTGAAGTGATAGCTAAAATTACACCTGAAAGGTAGCAAGAGCAAATACATAGAATACTTCTCCCTGTTTGTAGATATACTTTCCATTCAAAAATTTGCTGATGGGGATATGCTTTTATGTATTTAGTGACCTTTACAGATTTATTCCCCAAGTTTTTTGAGTTCATAGAATCATGGAATAATTCAGGTTGGAAGGGCCTCTAAAGATCACCTCATTCCAAGCCTGCTGCCGTGGGCAGGGACACGGTTCCCTAGACCAGGTTGCTCTGAGCCTCATCCCAGAGCACCAATGGGCCTTGAACACTTCCAGGGATGGGGCAGCCCTAGCATCTGTGAGCAACCTGTGCCAGCCAGGTGCCAGAGGAGGAAGAAAGCCCTTCCCACCTGGAGCAGAGGCTGCTGCAACTTTGCGTAGCCTTGTGTCCCCGAGTGTGAGACAGAAAGGCCCTTCCCGTGGAGGGATAACAGCACTGAAAGATCTTTTTTGGGAGAAGCAGAGCAATGGAATGCCAAAGCAGCCTTCAGTTCTTCCAGCAGATTTGGGAACGACTTGAAGGATGAGCAGAGCTGGCCTGGTGCCTGCCAGCTCTGCAGGTAGTGGGGATGGAGAAGCTGCAGTTATCTGTCTTCTTGGCTGAGTCTTTAAAAATGAGGCACTTTTCTGTAGTTCCTTTTCAGGCATTACATGAAAGTTCCCCCTAGAAGTCCAAAGGCAGCTGTTTTCTTAGCAGAAGGAAGTCAGGAAGAGGCAAAGCAGGCAAAGTCATCAGATAAGTCTGGATAAAAAACTTGGCTAATCTGTTTTTTCCCCCTCCTCCAAACAGCCAATTCTGAAGCACTGAGCAGAGATCTGCCCGGGAGGAAGAGCAGAGCCAATCTCTGAGAACTGACATGGGAGCTCAGGTGAGGACAGCTGCTCCCCTGCCTCGGTGTGGGACCTGCTGAGCTCCCATTCCTGTGGTGGGAGTGTTTCTCCTCTCATCCAGACAAGCCAGAGACCTCCTAGGGAATGAGCAGGTAAGGTTTAAGTACCGAGATCTCCCCAGTAAGAAGTGACATGGCAAAAAGAAATGGCCTCAAGTTGCAGCAGGGAAGGCTTAGATTTGCTTTGAGGATCAATTTCTTCACTGAAAGGGTGGTCAGGCATAGGAGCAGGCTGCCCAGGGCAGTCCCCATTGCTGGAGACATTTAAAGCATGGCAAAATGTGGTGTTTAGGGACCTGATTTGGTGGGGGGCTTGGCAGTGCTGGGGCAGCAGCTGGGCTCGATGACCTTAGAAGGCTTTTGCAACCTAAAGGATGCTATGGTTCTGGAAAGCCTAGACCCTGCTGGTTCTAACACAGCACCTGGATGCTGAGAGAAGGAGGCTGGTAATAGACCCTGGCGGTCCCTGTCCCACAGGGAGAGGACAAGCCAGCGTCACCTGCAGGGAGGGTCTCATCCCCAGAGAGCAGTCAGCGACTCCGTCCCTGCCCGGGGCTCTGGGTGTAGCCTCGAGGTGAACACCTATTGGAATATGGCTCCCAATATTACCAGTTAGATTGTGCCTGGGTCAGTCTGACCCTCGCTGCTGGGCCAAAGGCAGCAACTGCGGTGTATCACCCCAGAGATACCTTGGCTTACTGGAGATTGCAGCTGGGCACTGAACAAGTCCAGGCTTGTTAGGAACCCCGTTTACCTCAAGAGGAGAGCTTCAGGCGATGGTGAAGAGAAAAAGGATGGATTCTGCTGGAGGGTTTAATGTCCAGAGGTTTATTCCATGGTTACAGAGGTCTGAACGTGAGCAACTGCTCCAACAGAATCCCGACCGCATGGCTCGATTCACCTTTTAAGCTCAGGGACAGGGGGAGGGGAGGTACAGGTGAGCCACCAACCAGGTGAGAGGGGCAGGGTCTCAGGGGAAGATGACACCCAGACAGGCCAATGACCCCCAGGCCTGAGGGGCATCCTTTGAACTTGACAAACCACACGACGCCTTGCTGGAATGTTAAGCCTGATTGACAGGACTCACTCAGCATGGGGGCAAGGGGGAAGGGAGAGAGGTATAGGCACACCTGGGGAAGTGACCTGGAAGTCTAAAATGGGACATTACAGCACACCACAGCAGATAACTGCCCTCAGGTTTCCCTCTGGGCACCCAGGAAGGGAACCAGGTCCATCCATGTTTCAGCTCCAGGGCCTGCAGGCTTTGGGGCTTTGCAGCTGTGTGCCTTGTCACAGGGTGGCAGGGACGTGACACTGCCTGGCCACGCTGCTGGCCTCGGATCCTTGCTGCTTTCCTCCTTATCCGATATGGATTTAGCAGCAATCTTCTGTCTTTTCTTTAAAACTGTCTTTGGGAGAGTTCAAAGAGAGGGTAATTGGTTATGGCAAAGCCTACATATTTTACCTGTTAGCACTTAAGAGAAAAGACAAAAGCCTGCTTTGCATCCTTGTGCCTGGAAGTCATTGTGACCCAGGGAAGTGAGGAAGGGGCTGGCCGAGGTCACTGAGGCTCTGAGATGGAGGTGAGTTTGCATTCCAGTTTATTGGAACAGAGGCTCATCAGAAGTTTCCTCAGCTATCTAAGGCACAGAGCCCTGGAGCTAACTAAGCCTGAGCTGCTGCATGCTTGCTGTGAGCCTTGGGGTGAGCGTGCATCATTGCAGGCTAGGGATGGATTGAAATGTGCTAAGGAAACCGGAGGGAGGGAGGGAAATCCTCTTTTAACGTGTGCCAGTTCTTCTGTCCAGCTCATCATGGCAGCACGGCATGAAAACTGAAAGTGTAAGAAGATGTGGAGGGAAACAGAGAATCTGACAGGAGGGTTGAACGCACAAGTGCACGAATTTTGCTTTTTGCTTGGATTTAAACTCAGGAGTTGAAAGGATTTTGGGAGTGAGAAGGGACATTTCAGAAGGAGAAGAAGAAAAAAAAGAAGAAGTTGTTGTTACAGTCCTGGCAAAATCTTGTGTTCTAGCTAATAAAATAAGTTAGTTTAAAAAACCAAAAAAAAAAAAAGTAGCTTTTTTTAACTTCACTATTATATTCATTGGGGGTATATGGTGAGTTGTTTTATTTCTTGGTATTATTAACTCTGTGTAAGTTGTTTTTTGAATGAAGCTAACTTTCTGGATGGGTTGGTTTGTATTTGAGGTAGGATTAACTTCAATAGGTTTCTTTCATGGATTTCTGATAGGTATTACTGGGATTTTGGTTTTGTTTGCTGTATGTATAAACATACAGCTTTGGCAGGCCAGCTGGGCTGCTGGAGTTTTGGGTGTGAATTTATTAGATGGCTTTTGTTAAATGCAGTTTTTAATTTTTGAAAGGTTTTTCAAAGTAGTGGTTTTAAGGTGGTTTTTAAGAACTGATTGTATTGTTTTCTGTTCTTTGTAGTTGGTTGTTCTGTTGTTTGTAGTTGGTGTATGATAAGGGATGTAGTGTGACTTCTTGAACGTTATGGTTTTAGTGTTCCTAAGTTCCGATTTCTTTCTCATTCGATAGGATTTTTTAGTTTTATTTGCGGTGACAGGGCCATTTATATGGTGGGTTTTTTACGCAATATGTTTTTTAATTTGGGTAGTGATATTTTTTAGTATTTTTATAGTTTAGATTTTTTATTTTTATGCTTTGAATTAGTTTTTTTTAAATTTTAATATAACCCTTATAGATTATTGGTTATTATTTGTGAGTTAGGATAAAGGTAGAGCTTTGGGGACTTTTTTTAGTAATGTTTAGGGTCAGTTGTACAGTTTTGAGTCTAGTGAGTTGGTTTGATTTAATTTTTAATGGGTGTTTGTTTTTATTAGTAGTTGTGTCATTTTCAAGGTATATTTGAGTTTTCTGGGATTTTGAGTTATCAGTCTAGGAGGAAGTTTATGATGAGCATGTGCGGAGGTTTTGGGCTACTTATAGTGGGATTTAAAATTTATTTACAGTTAGGTTTATTTGAGTTTTTATTGGGGTTCAGTGTTGTGGGATGTTTGTTCTGTTAGTAATAGAAATAGGTTTTGTTTTGATATGCTGCGATGGGATGAGTGTGGGCTGCGTACTTCTGCTGACAAAGGTACAGTATTGTTGTGGTTCTGATGTGTCAGGTTAATGAACTTACACAGTTTAATATATAGATGAAAGTAGAAATAAATTTAAATTTAAAAATAAATATAAAATGAGTGGTAAACATAAATATAGAAAAAACCAAATAAATACATAAAACTATAATATATGGTATATAATTGTAACATATTATAATATAGATAAATGATAGTCTATTATATATATACAAAGATATATAAATATAGATTGTTAATATAAAAATATTTAATTATAGTTAAAATAAATTGGGGTTTTATTAGGTTATAGGCTGGGGTTTTTTAATAAATAATGTAAATATAAATAAAATTAAAATATTTACAAATACAAATACCTATAAATATTTAATTTAAATAAATATAAGCAAAAGAAATATAGAATACAAAAATTATATATCTATTATTATATTAGAAGCTATTCTCTCTTATATATATTATATCTCTGAATAAAATAAATAAAAATTACCAATATAAATATGATTATAATTTTGAAAAATAAAGTTACTTCATAAATTTTAAATACGGTTTAAATAAAGGGGTGTCCTTGGTTTTTATTTGGTTAGAGGCAGGACTTTTATTTTAAATAATATAAGTATTATAGAAATGTGAATCTTAAGATAGAAATATGTTATAAATATATAAAGAGAAATTGCTAAACTATGAATATAAATTTAACTATAAATATGTGTAAGTAATATGAAGAGCTGTAGTATAGAATATAAATAACATTATATGGCAATATAAGTTATAAATGGGAATATAAATATAAAAATATGTAAATACAGTTTATAAGAAAGGGAATTTTTTGGCTTTTATTTAAGTAGAGGGAGGGGTTTTATTTTAAGTAATATAACTGTTACAGAAGTAAAAATCTTAACACAGAAATATATAATCAATATATAAATATATGTATAAAATATAAATGAGTGGTTGGAGTAGATGTAATATAGAATATAAATTTATTTATAAATTGACATTGATAAAGATAAATGTAAAAGTAAGCAATATATATTAAAATACATTATAAATATAAATGTGAATATAAATATGAAAACATAAGGAGATCTATATATAAATATTGTTTTAAAGAATGGATTGGGGGTTTTTTTGGTTCTTATTGGGTTACAGGCAGGGTTTTTATTTTAAATAATATGCATATGTATATTACTGTTATATATTTCTAAATATTGAGATATATAATCAAGATATAAATATACATATAAATATAAAATATAAGGAAATATAAATAGCAGGAAGAGATGTAATATAGAATACAAATAACAGTATACATTAGTATACATTTTAAATATAAATGTCAATATGAACTTGAAAAATACAATTTAAAAATTTAAATACAGTTGAAAAAAAGGGGGTTCTTTTTGGCTTTAATTTGGGTGGAGACAGGCGTTTTTTTAAATAATATAAGTGGTACAGAAGTAAAAATCCTAACACAAATAAATAATAAATACATAATGATATTAATAAAAATATATAAATAAATATAAGGAATACGAACAGATGTAAAATAGTATAGAAATTTATAAATTAATTGGACAGTAAAAATGAAAAAATTAACATTATACACCAATATACATTTTGAATATAAATTTGGATATAAATATGATAAATATAATTTTTTAAAAAATTTAAATACATGTAAATTAAAGGGGTTCTTTTTGGCTTTTATACGGGTAGAGGCAGAGGAATTATTTTAAATAATGTAAGTTTTACAGAAGTAAAAATCCTAACAGAAATATATACTTACTATGTAAAATTATGTATAAAAGATATAAATAAATTTAAGTATTAGGGACAGATGTAATATAGAATATAAATTTATGTATAAATAGAAATGTATAAATACCATATACATCAATATACATTATAAATAAAAAGGTGAGTATTATTATGAAAAAATATTTTAAAAATATTTAAATAATTTTTAAAAGGAATTGCTCGGTTTTGTTTTTTGTTTTCCTTTTTTATCCTATTAGATTAGAGGCAGGAGGGTTTTTTTCCTTCTTCCCAGTTGTTTTGGGGCATTTATTTCAGAGCAGTTTTTGGTGGGGGTCGCCCCTGTTCTATTTTGCCGCCTTCCCTGCCCGCAGCCCCGAGGCGCGCTGCGCCCCCGGCTGGGGTGGGTGGCAGTGCTGCCGCCTTGTGGGCAGAATGCGGTGCTGCAGCCCTGCACCAAGGGGCCGCCATCTTGGGAGTGGCATGTCGCGGACTTTTCCTTGACCTTCTCCAAATGGCGGCGAAAAGGGCGGGGAAGTCAAGGACCCGGCTGGGTCTAATCGGCTGCCTGCATGAAACACAGACACTGGCATGGCCCCAACGGGATTTTCTGTGGCGTTTCAAGTGTTTGTGACACATGCTGTGGGCTCAGCAGCGCTGTGGGCAGCCGTATTTTGGCGAGTTTATGACAGGCATCTGGATAAACGCCTCTCTGTGTCGGGGTCCTCTCATGGCCCGCTTTCCCGCCCTCAGGGAGCCAATCCGGGGTGAGTTGTTCCGAAGAGCCGAGTTGAGCTGAAAATAGCCGAGTTTAACCGAAGAGCCCAGTGCAGCCGAAAATAGCCGAGTTGAGCCGCAGAGACGAGTGTAGCCGTAAACAGCCGATTTGAGATGAAGAGCCGAATGTAACTGAAAACTGTCGCGTTTACACCAAGAGCCAATGATAGCCGAGTGTAGCTGACATAAGCCGTGTTTAGACAAAGAACCGAATATGACCGAGTTTAGCCCAACCGGCCCGAGTTCAGCCGAAGAGCCGAAAAAGCTGAATTTAGACGAAAAGCTGAACCAAGCCGAATTTAGGCAAGTTTAATTAAACAGAATCGAACTACGCCGCAGCACTCTGCTTGCAGAGCACCAGTGCAAATGGCAGGGGGCGATGTGCCTACAGTGCGCCGGGGCAGACGGCAGGGGGCGCTGTATAAAGAAAATATAAAATATAAACTATATATAAGAAGGAATAAAAGCTCTATGTCACGTGCAGCAGTAGAAAATTTCAGGCTTCCAGGGAATAAATATTTTTCTTTAAATCAGTATAGTTTTGGGGTTTTTTTGACTCCCAGGTAGCCTGAAAGTTACTACTGCTGCTTTTTTATTCTAAAGCTAGAAAGGAAAACCAAGATTAGAAATACGAGGAGAGGAGAGGAGAGGAGAGGAGAGGAGAGGAGAGGAGAGGAGAGGAGAGGAGAGGAGAGGAGAGGAGAGGAGAGGAGAGGAGAGGAGAGGAGAGGAGAGGAGAGGAAGCAGGAGAGTAGCAAGACGGAAGGGAAGGGAAGGGAAAGGAAAGGAAGGGAAGGGAATAGAAGGGAAAGGGGTGAAAAACAGAGTGATAAAAAGAAAAAAGAGTTGGAGTGAAAAAGAGAGGGCATTCGGGAGGAGCGGTGCTGCCCCAGGTCCTTCCCCGCCCAGGAGCAAAGGACCCGTTTGACGCCCTGGTGGGACTGCAGCTCCCGGTGGCGGGGGACGGAACGGCGACTGTCAGCCTGAGACTACAACTCCCGGCAGGCCGTGCTGCCGGCGCGGTGTGTGACACAATGGCCGACGCGGCACGAGTGGCTGGCGGGCCGAGGCGGCCGCGTGGGGCCATGCGCCGGGGGAGCGGGCTGTGAGCGGGCAGCTCCTGACGCCTTTCCCGCGCGGGATGGAGCCACGGCAGCGACACTGGAGGGGCGAAGCCTGCGTCCGGTGTGAAGGTCCGCCCGAAATGAACGGGTGATGAATGATTTTTGGGTGCAAATATAACCAACAAAAGGCACAGGGGTTTTGCAGTAACAAATCAACAAGGTGCAATTTTATTGATTATAACCACAGCTAAATATGCTTTTGGTTAAGGGATCCGGGAAAGAGAAGGGTAAGACAAGGAAAAAAGGGAGGAAAGAAGGTCAGAGAATGGGGTATAGCTACCAAAACGTGATGTCTTCGGAGTCCTGCCGCCGAAACTCGCTGGTACACGTCTTGGGGAGTACTCCAAGGACAGTCGGACTGAACCCCAATATATATACTGTTCTTGGTTGGAGGAAGGATGGCTGAAATTAGGTTTCCATGGAGGGGAGAAGTCCATTGTTTTCATGGCTGAATGCTCACAGGTACGTTAGGTTTTTCCCCCTCCCTGAGTTGGGAGGGAGTACAGTCCCAGTCTCTGGAAGGAGGTTGCCAGGGGGGTGCCATGGGGGTGCCATGGGGGTGCCAATAGGGTGCCAGAGGGGTTCTTGGTTCCTTGATGAGGGGATTTGCATCTCTGTTGGTCCATCACGGTGGTTGAAGACAGGCAAGAGGGGTCTTCTCATGGAGTGGCGGGGAGCCACCCCAGAGCTCAGTCCAGCCAGGTCAGGAGTTTGGAAGAAAGTCCAGTTCCATTGTCCAGAAAAAGGGCAGCATGCCCCCTTCGAGTACAGCATGTACAGCATGGCGTGTTCTGCAAACATCACTTGTGAACACACTAGATAAGCGGGAGACTTTCTTTCCCAACTGGCTCAGCAGTTTTAACATTTTCATAGTCTTTTCTCATGACAATTGTGAGGCAAAAAAAATGAACGATTTTCGGATGGACTTCTACAGGAATTGGCAGAGCTTCCCTTACAAGTGACTCCATTGGTGTCTGGTCAAGATAGAGATCTGGGTGAAGCTCTTCCCATACTGGGAACAGTCGTACAGCCTGTCCCTCTCCCCAGTGGGGATGTGCTGGTTCCTGATGAGGTTGGAGTTACATTTGAAGCCCTTCCTGCAATCAGGGCAGCGGAAGGGCATCTCCTCAGTGTGAATCCGCTTATGCCAAAGGAGACTGGAGCTGCTCTGAAATGTCTTCTGACACTCAGGACACTCGTAGGGCCTCTCCCCAGTGTGGATGCGTTGTTGTATGACCAGGCAAGAGCTGTAACTGAAGTCCTTGCCACACTCCCCACACTCATAGGGCCATTCCCCGATGTGGATCATCTGGTGGCTGATCAGGGTGCTGCTATGCCTGAACCTCTTCCCACACTCCAAGCACTTGTGGGGCTTCTCCCCATCATGAAGCTGTTCATGGACCACCAGCTCCAAGCTCTGTCTGAAGCTCTGTCCACCTTCCTTGAACAGTGTGGGTCTTTCTCTCCTCAGAGCACCCTGGGCTGGATTTGCACCCCCTCCTCCTCATGGGAGACCTCCAAGGCTTTTCCTCTCCATTGGATTCCTGTGCCATGAAACCGCTCAAAACGTCCTTTTGCATGAGGTTCTGCCGTGGGGATTTGTCGTCCCTGATCTCCATCCTTGTCTCCTTCTCTGGGGAAGGAAGGACAAGGAGAGGATGTGATTTGCCTCCGTGCCAGAGGGAAGGGGAAGGAGATCCTCCCCAGTGCATCCCTGGCAAGATGGCGTTGGCAGCAGGGTTGTCCTGCAGCTGGGGACTGTGCTGGGCTGGGAGATGGAGCAGGAGAGAGGGGGAAAGGGGCACCAACTTCCTCGTCAGCTGCCTGGGTATCCCAGGGCTCCTTCCTCTTCCTTGCAGCCTCCTCCTCTAACCAGTCAAGATTTGGGAATAGGAAATCCTCTTCTGGGAAGAAAACAAAGGGTGCGCACATTGAATTTTGTTCTGGTTTGAAGGCAAACCTGGGAGAGAGTCCAAGTAAGAATTACAGTTTAATAAGAAAATGAAGATCAAGGCAATGATACAGAAACACTGCCTTAAACTGACAGATTCAGGATATAGCTTGATACCCTGTTGGTCAGGGTGGTAGCTGCAGTCCCATTAAATGATGGTGGCTGCAGTCCTGTTGGAGTGATGAATGTGATTCTGTCCAAGCAGTGATCCTGTAGAAGGGTCTGGTCTTCCTCTGGAGGTCCAGTGGTGGTTATGGAGCTCTTGTCCTCTGGCAATCCAGAAGGCAAGCTGCTTCTGGTGTTGCAAAGCTCAGCTTATATCCAGGTAGGAATGCTTGGATCCTCCCCCTGGGCAGAGCATCCCACAATGGAATGATGGAATTTTATCAGTCCTGCAGTGACACTCAATGGCCCATTCACAGAAGATATCTTCTCTGGAGGGCGTTATCAGGGGTGAGTCATGGAAGAGATAAAGAACACTGCCTGGCCTGTTTATAGCAGTTAATGAAGATGGGGATTGAAAACATACATTTGGTTACATCTTGCATTTCAGCCTGAAAGAGTGGGGTAATCCCTGCTCAGGGGGTGAACACCACCCCCCCTTACCCAAACTGGCTTCCCCACCCTGGGAATGCCACACACACAGGGAACAATGTCACACTTACTCTGCTCCTGAGGAGGTCTCTGTCCCTGTCACTCCCTTGCTCTCCCCACTTTTCTCTTTCTTTCCATCTCTCTCTCTACCTCACATTTACTGTTCAATAAAATCCACTTTGGATTTGGTTTCATTAGCACCTTAATTGGGGCAGAGGAATCTCTCTAAAAATTTTCTTAACCAAATTGCGACATTATTTTGGCGCAGTGAGTTCAGGGCACTGTTCTCTGACCCCAGGTGCCTTTGACAACAGCATGGTTGCCTCCACTCAGGATGTTGTGGTTGTCTCTGAAGGAACTCTTGGAAACGTGCACACAGCTTCCTCTGAGCAACTTACAGGAGAACTGATGAGGAAATTGGCCACTATGGGTGGCCAGTGTAAAGAAAATATTTTGTTGTCCTTCCTTGCAAAGTTTGTTAAAATCACTGGAGGAAAGAGAGCAAACATTACCAATGACACTGACAAGGTTCATTCACTCCAAGGTGAGGAACAGAAGGCTGCTGCAAGTTTTGCAAGAAGCCCAGCTCAAGTAGCTAAATTCCCTAATAACTCCTGAATTCCCAGGCTTGGGGAGCTTTGCCAAATGTGTTAATCATTATTCTCTTCATCCTTGTCACCTTTGTGACAGCTACACAGAGCTTTCCCTTCCTTTTAATAATAGCTGTATGGGGCCAAATTTCCACTTTTCTTTTATTGGAAACTGCCAGCAGCTAAGCTGGAGCTGTGCAGGGGCTGATGAAACATGGAATTGCTACAGAACTGTTTCTATTGTCAGTTTATTCATGTTTGGGATTTGTTTGCATTTTCATCACATGTAACTTGTGGAAAATTCAAATATTCATCAACGTATTTTATGCAGAGTTAAGTTTGATTTCTGCCAAGTTTATTTTTTCCAGTGCCCAGGGGATGTTGAAGGGGTCTCTGAGCCTCTTGGCCTGGGGGATGGTTGGGAGGGGTTTGGGGGGGTATCCCTGTCCCGGTCATCCCAGGGGGTCTCCATCATTCTCACCCCTGGGAATGCCTGGGGGGTCTCCCTCCCTCTCACCCCTGTGCCAGGGGGTGTTCAGGGCAGTCTCTGTCCCTCTCAGCCCAGGGGATGCTCGGGGGTCTCTGTCCCCTTGCCCTGGGGGATTCTCAGGGGGTCTCCATCCCTCTGGCCTCAGGGAATGCCTGTGCAGGGCTGGGGACCAGGGGCTCTGTGTCCCTCTCACTGCTGAGGGTGCTTGGGGCTGGGGGGGCTCTCCAACCTTCTCACACCTGCGGAGGCTGGGGGGGGTCTCTGTCCCTCTCATCCCTGGTGTGACCCCACCCAAACATCATCGGGGTCAGAGGGACAGAGACACCCCCACAACCCCAGAAGGGCTGAACCTGGGATTTGGTTTGGGGCTGAGGATTTCATTTGGGGCTGGAATTGGGGCTGGGCTTGGAGTTGGGGCTGAGATTTGGATTAGAGCTGGGATTTGGGTAAAGGCTAAACTTTAGCTTTAGAGCTGGGGTTGGGACTGGGTCTGGGGCTAGATGAATTTGGGACTGGGATGAGAATAATACAGAAGTGTGAGTGTGTCTAAAGATGGAGTGAGACTGAGACCAGGATTGGGGTCAGGTTTGGGACTGAGCTCACTCAGGGCGGTACAGGGGGGATGTCACTGCAGGATGGTTTGGGGAAAATCCTGGTTTGAGGAAAAACAAGGTGTGAATGCCTTGGGTTGGGGATTCCTCCCACACAAGTCCATCTCCAGAAGTCACCTGATGTCCATAAAAACCTCCAAAAATCAACAGTGTATTAAAAAATAGCCACCAGGAGTTTCCCATTTCCAGTCTCATCCCTCTCAGGTTCTGGTGGTCCCCCATCTCAGGGCTCCTGGGGATCCCATGGATCCTGAGGATGCCCCCTGTCCAGGGCCTGCTTTGGGATTCTGGGAGGTTTTGGGGTCCCAGGCTCCTCCTCTCCAGCCTTCCCTCAATCCAGCCACTTGGGGTTCCCCCTTCTTTCCACTACCCTGTCCTGGTTTAGGGCAAATTTGGTTGAAAACCTCCAAAAAAAGTTTCCTCTAGAATGCAGATTCAGCAGCCCCACCCTCAGCCAGTTTGGGAAAATATTTCCTTGAAGAAAAGTGGAAAAACCTTTATTTAACAGCCAAAGAATTCATCAGCACAATAATTCAACAATATTAAGCAATAAAACCTCCTACTGCTTCAAAATAGATGACATTCTCTGAAAGTCCCTCCTTGGGCTGTAGCTCAGCTCACTCAGTGTCTTATCAGCCTCTTATCAGTCCCTCCAGCACTGGAATGCTCCAGCCCAGGTTTGGCCACGTGGGCCACACCTGCGAGCTGCCAGTGGTGTTCTGGGTTTACAGTGCAGAGCAGGTTTAAACAGCTCCGAAGAAAAATAAAAAGCACAGTTGGGGGAACTTCTCTGCCTCAGAGAGCTAAAAACTGACTAAAAGCAAAGGAGAGCTCTGTCCTGCTGTTTGTCCATCTAAAAGCTGGAATGTGGAGGAGTGAGTGCAGTTTCTGAAAACAAACTGCAGCTTCGTCCTCCTCCCCTTCACACTCAGAACCAGCCTTAAAGGTGCAGAACTCATTTCAGGGCCAAACGGAACAATGGGGGTACGAGCATCATGAAGTCACCCCAGGACATGCCCCTGTCAGGGTCAGGGGGTCCCATCCCCGCCTCATCTCCGGGCTGCCGGGGGTCCCCCAACTCCGGTATCGCCCCTTCCCCTCTCCCCGCCCCGGGGGTCCCCCGCTCCACAGCCCCGGCTCTCATGGGGATCCCTAAAACCAATGCCCTGCCCCGTTGGTTCCGGGCCATCCCCACTTGGAACCCCTGGGACCCTCCAGAGGGGCGATCGTGGCTCCTCTCCCCACAAAAAAGCTCCTCTTGGGGAGCCCAGAGTTATCCGGGGCTCGAGTCTGGGATCTGCTGGTTCTGAATGATCTCCTGGAGAATCCTGGCAGGAGTTTTTGGGAATTTAGCTACTTGAGCTGGTCTTCTTCAGTGACTTTTAGCATCCTTGTGTTCCTCACCATGGTGTGAATGAACCTTGTCAGTCTCGATGGTATCATTTTCTCCCTTTCCTCCAGTGATTTTAACAAACTTTTCAAGGAAGGACAACAAAATATTTTCTTTAAAATGGCCATGCACAACAGTCATTTCCCTCATCAATTCTCCCATAAGTTGCTCAGAGGAAGCTGCGTCCAAGTTTCCAAGACTTCCTCCAGAGAATGCCACAACCTCCTCAGTGGAGGGAACTATGCCATTGTCAAAGGCACTTGGGGTCAGAGAATAGTGCCAAAACTCACTGTGCAAAAATAATTTCACAGTCTGGTTAGTCTGGTTAAGAAAATTGTTAGAGAGATTTCTCTGCCCCAATTGAGGTGATAATGAAATCAAATTCAAAGTGGATTTTATTGAAAAGAATATGGGATAGAAAAGGGGGGAGAGTAAGGGAATGACATAGACAGAGACCTCCCCTGGAGTGTAGTAAGTGTGGCATTGTCCCCTGTGTGTGTGGCCTTCCCGGGATGAGGGATTTACACCTGATCCAGTTTAGGCAAGGGGAATGGTGGTCACACCCAAACAGGGATTACCCCACTGTTTCAGGTTGCAATGTAAGATGTTACCAAATGCAGGTTTTCAATCCCCATCTTCATTAACTGCTATAAACAGGCCAGGTAGTGTTCTTTATCTCTTGCATGACTCACCCCTGATAATGCCCTCCAGAGAAGATGTCTTCTGTTAATGGGCCATTGAGTGTCACTGCAGGACTGATAAAATTCCATCATTCCATTGTGGGACGCTCTGCCCAGGGGGAGGATCCAAGTATTTCTACCTGGATATAAGCTGAGCCTTGCTACAGCAGGCACAGCTTGCCTACTGGATTGCCAGAGGACAAGACCTCCATGACCACCACTGGACCTTCAGAGAAAGACCAGACCCTTCTACAGGATCACTGCTTGGACAGAATCAAGTTCATCTCTCCAACAGGACTGCAGCCACCATTTAATGGGACTGCTGCCACCACCCTGACCAGCAGGGTGTCAGGTTATATCCTGACTTTGTCAGTTTAAGGCAGTTTCTATATCACTGCCTTGATTTTCATTTTCTTATTTATTGAAAATTATTTTCATTTTCTTATTTATTTCCTTTAATTCTGACTTGGACTCTCTACCAGGTTTGCCTTCAATCCAGTACAAAATGTAGTGTGCTCTTCCCTTGTTTTCCTTCCAAAACAGAATTTCACATTCCTAAAACTTGGCCAGATGGAGAGAGAGATTTTGAGGAAGAAGAAGATGCCTCAGAACACCCAGACAGGTGAGGAGGAATTTGGTGCCCATTTCCCCCTCTCTCCTGCTCCATCTCCTAGCCCAGCACAGGCCCCGGCTGCAGGACAACCCCTCTGCCACTGCCATCCTGCCGGGGATGCACTGGGGGAATCTCCTTCCCCTTCCCTCTGGCAAAGTGGCAAATCCTCTCCTCTCCTTGTCCTTCCTCCCCCAGACAAGGAGCTGAGGATGGAGACCAGGGAGAACATATCCCCACATGAGAAGCTCATGGAAAAGGGCATTTTGATCAGTGCCATGGTGCAGAATTTCAATGGGGAGGACAAGTCATAGAGATCCCACAGGAGCAGGGCCACCAAACCCAGCCCAGGGTGCTCTGAGGAGAGAAAGACCCACGCTGTTCCAGGAAGGTGGACAGAGCTTCAGACAGAGCTTGGAGCTGGTGGTCCATGGGCAGCTTCATGATGAGGAGAAGCCCCGCAAGTACTGGGAGTGTGGGAAGAGGTTCAGGCATAGCAGCACCCTGATCAGCCACCAGATGATCCACACTGGGGAATGGCCCTATGAGTGTGGGGAATGTGGGAAGAGCTTCAGGTTGAAGTCTCTTTTGATCTACCACCAGAGGATCCACACTGGGGAAAGGCCATAAAAGTCCCCTGAATGTCAGAAGAGGTTTCACACCATCTCCACTCTCCTCAAGCACTAGTGGATTCACTCAGAGGAGAGGCCCTTCCACTGTTCTGACTGTAGGATGGGCTTCAAGCGGAAATTCCACCTCATCAGGCACTGGCACATCCACACTGGAGAGAGGCCCTACAAGTGTCCCCAGTGTCAGAAGAAGTTTCGGACCAGCTCCAATCTCCTCCGCCACCAGTGCATTTACACCAAGCAGAGGCCCTTCCACTGCCCTGAGTGCGGGAAGGGCTTCAAGCACAACTTCGACCTCGTCACCCACTGGCGCATCCACATAGGGGAGACACCCTACCAGTGTCCCCAGTGTAGGAAGAGCTTCAGCCAGAGCTCTCACTTGACAACACACCAACGGAGGCACCGGTAAGGGAAGCCCTACAAATGCCCCAAGGGCAGGAGGATTTTAGTGCACTGCACCAACTTCATCCATCATTGGAGGTCCCGCATTGGTAAGAGCCCCGGTGATCCATGTTACCTGTGATTCATGCTTGGACAACACCTGTACCTTTTCCTGGCCCTGCCAATGACCTGATGTGGCATTGAAAAACATGAGGATCTGGTCATGGCCCTTTCATTACATTCCCTCCCACCTCAGGTCATTGCCAGGGGCAGGAAAGGGACTATTTCCCTGAGGTCCCAGCTGGTCCCAGCCCTGGTGGCCATGGCAACAGCCTTGGGAGCGGGTCTCTGGCTGGGGCTGTGGGAGCCTCTTCCTTCTGGTGCCCAGGGACAGGAGTGGAGGGAACGGCTGCAGCTGAGTCGGGGCAGGCTCAGGTTGGATGTCAGGAAAAGGATTTTGCCCAGAGGGTGCTGGGGCCCTGCCCAGACTCCCCAGGGAAGGGTCCCAGCTCCAGGGCTCTCTGAGCTCCAGCAGCGTTTGGACAGTGCTGCCAGGCCCAGGCTGGCATTGTTGGGGTGTCCTGGGCAGGGCCAGCAGTTGGGACTGGAGGATCCTGATGGGTGCCTCCCAGCTCAGCCAATTCTGTGGTTCTGGGATCCCATGAGCCTGGGGTTGGGGCTGCCAGTGTCCATGGGGGTGTCCATGGCAATGGGCTCTGGCTGCAGGCCTGAGCTGGTGTCCATGGCAACCACCCCTGGCATGGGGTCTCCATGGAGCTGCCAAGGGACTGAGCATAGCAACAGGGGGCTGGTGATGGTTGCCATGGAAACTGACCACAGCAACAGTGGGCTGGGGATGGTTGCCATGGAAACTGGCCATAGCAGCAGGGGCCTGGTGATGGTTGCCTGCTAAGGATCAGATTTGTCACAGGCCCTCAGAGAGGTTCCATAGGGACTTTCCAAGAGTCTGCAGGCTGTTCCAGAGCTGGAATGTCACAGGCAGACATGGGGGCTCCGTGGAGACCTCCCAGGGCTTTCTGGGGATGGTAA
Organism: Melospiza georgiana; assembly: GCF_028018845.1. Lineage (NCBI taxonomy): Eukaryota > Metazoa > Chordata > Aves > Passeriformes > Passerellidae > Melospiza > Melospiza georgiana. Next base: position 960,898 of record NC_080459.1, on the reverse strand, counting down.
AGAGCCCTGTGGTCAGAGGCAGTCACAGCTATTCCATGGTGACATTCCAGGGGACCTTGAGCTGCAAAGGCACCGATCTGTCACAGGTACTCATGGGGGCTCCACGGTGACATCCCGGGAGTCCCCAGGGTGCCAAGGAGCCAGGATGTCCCAGACACTCGCCAGGATTCCTGACATTGGCAGAGTGGGAGCTTAGGCAACAGATTTATTTCTTTATTGGAAAAATTCCTGCTGAGTCATGAGATGGAGAAATGACACCCAAAAACCACCATGGATCCTCAAACCCCTGCAGGGCCCCTAGACTTCTAAAATTCCTTCTAAGCCAGGAGACTGGGAATGGCTGGATTGAATCCCAGTCCCTTAATTTGTCAAAGGTTTATGTTTAAAAGATTGTACAGGTGGAATTGAACTTTAACAATAATGATCGAATACCAGATAAATTATATAAATACAGCTCTGATTGATTCTTGATCATGATTAGAAAGAAGGATCTTAACCAGATTTATTTACGCCACAGTTAAGGATCTATAAAAATTATTAGAATATAGTTTTCTAGGGAGCAATTTTGAAGTCAACAGAGCCTTGCTGCCTTGCTGGAGTTGCTGCAGCCCATTGCAGGCAGAGCCTCCCGCTCCAGCAGGAACTGCCTTTTCTGTGCCATGAGCAGGGCAGGTCCCACTGCAGGAAAAGCCCCAGGCCAGCCCCAGCACAGGGAAGGGCTCGGGCACAAGGGCAGAGTGCCATGCTGGGAGCTGTGCTTGGGAGAGCCTGAGGCATCAAAGGCACCTTGGCAGCAGCAGCTGCTTGCAGGCCATGGCCAGAAGCCTCCCTTGGTAGCCTGGCCTGGTGGCTGCCACTGCAGAGCTGCTGCCTCAGGGCTCATTCCTGGCTGGGCTTGAAAAGCCACTTCTGCTCCAGGATCCTGACTGGGAAGCCATTGGCCCCAGCACCTCGGGGACAAGATATTAATGACAAAACTCTTCATGCCAGCAGAGCCAAGGCAGGGGCAGAGGAAAGGGGAGAGCCAGGCCCAGGGGACAGGGCTGCCATGGTGATGGCTGTGAGGTCACTGCCCCTGCAGCAGCCTGGCTGCCCTCAGCAGACATTCTGGCCAGAAGCGTTGTGACGGCACCCAGCACATCAGAGAACCCACACTACAGGAATTCTGTCCTTGGGGATGAGAGGGTTTCACTGTCTCAGGTTGTGCAAAATTCCTGCTCTTAGACAATTCCTGGGATGGGGAATCCAATTCTCTAGAACAACAATTGCAGTTTCTTTCCACTCTTATAATTCTAAAATATTTCCTCTTTCTAAAAAATGTAAGCACACCCTCATTCAGTTTAGAGATATTGACCCTTTTCCTGTCACTGCAAGATTTGGGAGAAAATACATTTGACCATTTTTTTCCATTTTCACAGTTCCTATTTTTTTTTCCAAAAATCTCCCAAGATCGGGTTTGGAGGCCTCATCACAAAAGCAGCAAGCAGAATCTGCAGTCTCTTGGCTCAGTGGTGTAGAGACTGAGGACAGAACAAGAGTAGCCTGGGGGGGATTGAAGGGTGGTTTAAGAAAGGCTGGAGGTTTTCTTCATAGTAGGAATGAGCCTGAAGAAGACATAATAGCACCAATGGCAGCTGGGGAGGCCCAGAGTGGACACCGGGAGAAAGGAATTTCCCTGCCAGGGCAGGGCTGTGGTGCAGCATGTCCCTCAGCAGGAGCCTGGAGCAGCCCAAGGCTTTGTATGGGCAAGCAGAGGCAGGCAGGAGGCAGAGCTGGCAGCAAAGGAAGGGCCCAGCCAGATGGGGCAGCCGGGGGATGCCAACAGCCTGCAGGGACAGAGGCACAGGGCAGGGACACCGTGGGACAGCCTGGGCTGCACAGGGCACAGGGATGGGCAGCAGCTGCAAGACAGCCCTGCCAGAGCCAACTTGGGCAGCACTTTGGCCATGGCTGCTGGCCCTGGGCCTGAGGCCATGAGGGGACAAGTGACCCTTGCAGGGCTGGGGCCTCATTGCCTCCTTGTCCCTGCTCTCCAGCCTGGTAGGGGCCGCCCCATGCTCCTGCCCTTGGCATTGCACATGCCCACATGCCAGTGCCCATCCCGGGAAGAGCCCTGAGCAAGGAGGGAGGGACAGGATCTGCCTGGCCAGGGGCTGGGGCTCAGGCCTTGGCCCTTTGCATTCCTGAAACACATCCAGGTTTGCTGTGGAGACCATTGTGACAATTTGGGGTATCGTGGAACCAAGGGACCATTGCGACACTTCGAGACCCCATGGAGCCAAAGGTCCATTGTGACATTGCAGCGCCTCCTGTCATTAATGGTCCATTGAGACACTGTGGAGCCAAAGGAGACCATTGTGACACTGCAAACCCCTAGTGTTCAAAGGTCCATTGTGACATTGCAGGGCTCATGGAACAGAGAAGTCACGTGACATTGTGGGGTCTGGGGAGCTGTGGAGAGGACTGTGCCACTGCAAGGCCTCATGGAATCATTGGGACCACTGTGACACTGCTGGACCCAATGGAATGGGATGACCCTTGATGCCAGGACCATCAGGAACTCAGTTGTCTCTTCTGCTAATGAAACACTGAGGCTCCATGCTTTCCTTCCTATAGAAAAAGAATTCTCCTTCTCCTCCAAGCATCCATGGCCAAAACTAGAATTTCACCTCCAAATTTCCTTATATCCAGGGATTGTTCCAATAGGAGTATTGCCAGGACAAGTCTGGCGGGTAATGGTTTCACAAGGGTCAGCTCTCATCTGTCCCCAAAACACTGGGGAAGGCTCTGTGCTTTCCTTCCTATGGAAAAAAACTCTCCTGCTTCTCCAGGTGGCCATGGCTGAGATTGGGCTTGCACCTCCAAAATTCCCTAAGACTGCTCCCAGACAAAATCTGCTATTCCTGACAAGACTGACTGGCCTTGGCCTAGTGAAGCTCTCATCTGCCTTCCAAACACTGGGGCTCTGTGCTTTCCTTCCTCTGGAAAAGAACTGTTGTTTTTGTCCAGATGCCCATGGCCAGAATTGGGTTCCGCCTCCAACATTCCCTGTTTTGAGAGATTGGAGGAGATTGTTGGCTGGAAACATTTCATGTGTGGGGGAGGAAGGAGCAGGTCCAGCCCTGCCCTGCCCTGGAACCCCAATCCCCCCAGAGCCTCTGTCCCAACCCAGCAGTGTCTGCCAGTCCCTGGCAAAGCACAGGCAATGCTCCACAGCTACCTCTGGATCCCCTAGCCCAGCTCTTGAGGGACCAAATGACCCCAAGTCCCACCTGGTGGAAGGGCCCAGGAAGACGAAGGGGTATTGAAGGCTGACCACAAGGCAAGCAGACATCTTGACCCCACCTCCTCCTGTAATTTCCATCTGAACAGTGCTGGAATTCAGGAGTTAGTAGATCTGTGTATGCCTCTCTGGATCTTTTTTTGTCTTTCTCTCTTTCTGTGTCTACTTCTTCTGTTTCTGTGCTCCTGCAAATTTTGATTAACATTACATTGAAAAGGCTTAGAGTTTGTGAAGTGGAATGGGCCAAGTCAATGCTTTGAGAAGTGTTTTTTGTTGATTGAACGTCTGTTGTAGTTTGACATTAGAAGAATTTTAAAAAGTAATAAAAACTTTTTGTGTAACTGACAATTTGTTAAACCACTAAGATACTGAACATGCCTCTGTGAAACACATATGCTAAAGACGAAAAACCCAGGAACCTCCTCTTTTTTTTTCAGACAACAAAGAAGACGCGGGTCCTGGACCTGGCCCCCATCTCAACCAAACCAAACCAAACCAAACCAAACCAAACCAAACCAAACCAAACCAAACCAAACCAAACCAAACCAAACTAAACCAAACCAAACCAAGCCAAACTAAACCACCCTGCTGTGGGCTGTGCCCTTTCCATCCGCCCCAGGCTGTGCCCCACCATTGGCCCCATTCTAACCAAACGAAACCAAACGAAACCAAACGAAACGAAATGAAACCAAACCAAACCAAACCAAACCAAACCAAACCCCAACAACTACCAAACAGGAAAACAAAAGAGGCTACGGAACCCCAAGCAGAAGAAAGCTAGCCACAGCTATTAAAATCTTACCATCAAGTCCCTTCCTCCCAACACAACTAAAACTAAAATCTCCTACAACCTGTAACCCATACAAAATAACCCTACAGCTAAAATTAAACACAAAAAACCCCCAAACCAACCATAAAACCAATCCTAACACAACCCAACCATAACTTCTACCACAATTTACTAGCGGGTAAAGTGTTAATTCTTTCAATACTTAATCCTCCCTTCAGTAAAAGAAAAAAAAATGCAAGCGTATAAAAAACAACATAAAACTATCAACATGAGTAAAGAACAAATGAAATCCCGAATATAAAAAGAAAGAAAAAATACTTTAATCTTAAAACTAAAATCCTCTTATAAACTATAAGAAAAAACTCTTCTTCACTAAAATACAAAAAGTATTAAAAAATTCAAATTACTATCAAACAAAAACCTCCATATTAAAATAAACAAATGTTAAAATACCTATAATTTCTTAAACATTTTAAACAGGGGGAAAAAATGTAATCCAGTATCCCCAACAGAAGACCTCTATTCCCAGAGATAAAAATAATTTAAAAAGTAAATTATGAAAACTTTTACCTATAAAGAACTCATCTTTAAAACAATACACCATTAGACGACATGGCTCATGAACAAGCTGTAAAAAAGCTTGGTAGCAACGAAACCAACTTCACAATAACGAAGTTCCCCAAACAACTGTTATCCATGAAAAAATTAAGAACCAAAAAAAACTTTTTTTCCTCTTGTAAAAAAATCTCCATAACCTTAAAAAATCTCCTCTCCCAAAGTAAACAAAAAAAGGCTGTTCTAGAAATAGTAAACTAACTAGTAATATTTAGTTTAATTTCTTTATATTTTCAGTAAAACAAAAAGTTGTAAAGAAAAAAAGTGTTCTAAAGAGTTTATTTAAATTTTTACTACCTTTTTTCTTCTATTTACTTTTACTAAAATTTTCTTTATACCCCTTTAAAATTTTACACCTACTTTACCTTTCTCGTAATCCTATCTCACAACAAAATAAATACATAAATGATTAACGAACATTAAAAGCAACCACACTCATCAATCCATTAATTAAGAAGTCTCTATATTCAAAAAATCTAAATTAACAAACCAAAACCACTACAATGTCATAATTAACACTTGGCCAACGTTTTTCTAATCTTCTAAAGTTGCCAGTAAGGGCTGTTTTGTTGTTTTGGGCTCCCCAGAATCTCTTGGGGGTATTTCTGCAGTGCATCCAACTCCGAGTACACAAACAATTGTAATTCCTTTTAAATGTCTCCCTGAGAGAGTTGTTTGGGGGATGGGAGTCAGGGCTTGTGTGTCCTGCTTGGCACAGCCCAGGCAGGGCTTTCCCAGCCACATTCCACACTCCATTGCCCAGCTGGAGCCTCTGGTGCCTCTGAGTTGTGCTGCCCCAGCCCCAGGGAGGCTCTCCTTGTCTGCCCATTGTCCCACGGTCTCTGGGCAGGGATGGCCTCAGTGGGGGCTGCTGACATCCTCAGCAACTGGGAGGCTGCTGCTGAATTTTCCTGCTCCAGAGGCTTGTTCAGCCTTCAGCTCTTCAGTGCAGGAATTCAGTGTCCCAGGGCCCATTAACATTCAGAACACCTTAACAACCCAAGCCTCTGGGAATAATTTGATTTGAGCTTCCTAATAATTTGTGGTTAATTTGACAGATTTCAGAAGCCTATTTAAAGTGAATACACTATATTTAAAAAGACAGGGCCAGAAAATATTTCTTCAGGTCCTGTAATTTATTTTTTATTTACTGGTGATTCATTAACATGTGCAATCTCCAATTGACACTGAATCCCAGTACCTCCTCAAGCAGTTTGAATAGATATGGAAATCAAGACCCTTCATGGCTGACAATCAATTGGACTCTGTCCCTACCTCCACCCCACCATTTCCCCCATCCAAGCCCTGGCACTCAGAGCAGCCTTGTGCAAATCTGAGCTCCCTCCAGCCCAGGCTGCACCTGCAGCTTTCAGCTCCTTGGCTCCAACTCCCTCTTGCTTTCTGTCGACGGAAGGGAACCAGGACATCATTTTGATCATCACAGGCTCGATTTTATTGATCAGTACGGCGGGTTAAATACAGTTAATAATGAGCTTCATACATATTGCAAAAGTTGAGCTCAGGATTGGTCAGCTTGCATATCAGCACCTACGCCTACTTCTGCATTCCTATGGTTCTACTTTTGATACTTTCTACATATTCTTAGGATGTATTCAGGACTAATCTCTACTCCCTATCCTCATGTTGCAGCAAGGTCGCTGCTGACTCTTCCTTTCAGCTTGCTGACTGCTGACTTTTCTCCTTCAGTTTAACCAGTGGCATTATATCAGTGTGGCCTTTCTCAGCTAACCAATTATTAATAATACTCTCCACATTTCCCCCGTTTTCTTCTTGTGCAAGGAGATTAGTTTGCCATGTTTTTGCTATTGTACGGCTGACCATGTTTTGAATACAGTTAAAGATACAAGGCAAAATAAGCAAAAACAGTAAGATTACACCCAGCAGTCCTATAGCATAGATCACAAGGTTCCTCAGCCACGGTCCGAGTCCTAAGCCTTTAAGCCATTCGTCAATTCCTAAACCGTCTTCTTCCTTAAGTTTGTGAAGTCCCTGTTGTAACTCTTTTATCTTAGTGTGAATGGACACTGAATGATCAGACAGATTCATGCAACACATTCCCTCGAACTCTTCACATCCATGCCCTTGTGCTAAGAGCAAAAAATCTACAGCAGCTCTATTTTGCAAAACAGCATGGTTAACACTTTGCACATCTGCAGTTAACATGTCTAGAATTTGTGATGTCTTGTTCAGCTCATTCTTTGCCCAGCATCCTAATTGTTTTGCTAAATTCATGGCTTTATTGGCAGATCCTCCTGGTAAGATAGTTGAAACCACCACCTGTTTGAACGTGCCCCAAAATCGTGGATCTCCTATCTTGCTGCAGTCTAAGTCATGTATGCTACGTTTTCTCCTGTTTGAATTTTGACTCAGCTGCATTAGCAAGGACACATTAGGATGAAACAGTGACAATTTTCCCAAATAACAGGGTCCACCCTGTGGTTTAGCTGGTATACCATTCCATGCCCTGTCTCCACAAATCAAAAATATTCCTGTGGGTAATTTCATTGGTGCTGTGATATTTGTGCCGTTACATTGACTGTAATGCTGTGGAGAGAATTCACTCACATTCAGGGATGAATCTAGGGTGGCCCATGTTTCTTTAGGTTGGTTTAAATTCTGAGCACCCGAAAGTTTGAAGCTAAACCATCCACCAGCTGTAGTGTTAGATATGCTGGCATTTGTACTTCCAAAAAGATCCAATTCCTCAGGAGGAGAGTGCAAAGAGGTGTTAAGTGATTGGATTAGTAAGCATTGATGATAGCCATCACTCTGACCTGCAGTATACCCTTGTTGCACCGGCAATGTGATGTTTGACATGTTAGACATACATAAGGTTTGATTGTTTATCAAACTGCAAAATTCTCCAGGAGACCACACCGGAAGTCCCACCAGGCATGTTCGAAATGGGTTAGTGACTCCTCCAAGACTAAGACAAAGTGATGATTGGTTAGTTTGATTAGCAAGTGTTACCCATAAATTTTCCCTTGGTTGACAAAAGTGTGTTACTCCTACTGCTTCACTTGCTACAGCATTGAGCAGTATTACAAAAACAAACCTCATTTTTCTTTCTGCTTACTTTGCTTCTCCTTTTCTTCCTTCTGCTTACGTTGTTTTTTCTTTCTTCGCTGTCTTTTCCCTGGTTTGCTAGATTGTCTATTGTAAGGCTGAGTCAATTCTTGAATATACTGATCTAATTCTAATTCAGCATCCTTGCTCACAAGTATAGCACGAGGTAAGTTTGAAGGCAAATCAGTTTTGCAGCGAGCTGCTATGATACGTGAGGCTTTAGTAATTTCAAATATTCTAAGGTTTTCCTGTAACTTCCACCTAAGATATGCTATAACCACTTGTTCTGCACTCTCAAAGAGCTGTAATCCTGTCCGTCCTGGCAGGCCAGTACTTTGTTCAAGAGCTCTAACCCAGATATGATTTCGAATCCACTTTCCAAAACAAGATGTACACCATAAATATCCCAATGACTTCTGTGAATACCAATAAACCTGATTACAATCTGCACAATGCAAAGCTACCCATGCATAGCATTTATCTTTATCCTTTTTGCAAACATAACAAGGAGGCGAATGTAAGTAAGGACCAGTATAAAATTCTGTATCTTCAACCCAAAGCAACCAATTCAATGGTGGTGATCGCAAAGCCTCTTCAGCCTTGTTACTATATGAGGCTAACAGCTCAAGGTCTTTCTTTAACACAAGGTGTATCTTATTTCGTAATCGTAGTTCTTGTTCGTTATCCTCCTCAACAACTATATCCTCCCGAGGGTCCCACAACAGTAAAATTGTTCTAATCATAGAAAATTAATTAGCAATCACTGATACCCCTATTCAAATGAGTTCCCTTTTTTGCCTTCTTTTTCTTATCTGTCTTCAATCTTGCTGCTCCTAATTTCACTGGTCCTGCCACTTTCAAACTTAATTTTTGCAACTTATCAATGCAGTAATCTAATGCTCTATCAGGATCCCCTTGGAAGGGTCCTACAACTGAATGCTGTGTTAAAGGCACTAATTTCCTACACGTTATAGAAACTATACGTGATTTACTTTGAACCTTAATTCTATTTACAATACATTGTATTTCCCATCGATAATAAGCAAGAACCTTCTGTTCAGGAGACTCATAAAGATTTAACGCTATATATGCGTTTTGCCCCGTTTGTCTCCTTAATTCATCTTGCCAGCTTTTACCCCACGTGTGCTCGTGTTCACACGTATGACACCACAAATCCCGTAATAATGATTGTTCTATCCAAAAAGTTCTTTCACAACCCCCACAACGTAGAGCTATCCAGGCAGCACAATGTGAATTGTGACAGTCAAGGCAATGTAGTTTCGCTGGATCTGTTAAATGAAAAGTTGATAATGAGTCAATGAAACCAATCAACTCCTGGGCCGTCCGGTAGTGACTTGTCAGTGCTCTGTCCACCGCTTCCGAGTACCCCTTCAATTGTAACAGTAGTGGTTGTAGGACTAGAAGCAGTTTCTTCCCCAGTTGCTCCCTGTCCTCCTCCGTAAGGCGATCCACCAGAGGCTGCATCAAAAACAGGTTTAGTCCACTTAGCAGGCACCCACAAAGGCCCTGTAGGTGAGGAAACACAAAGATACCCCCGACCCCAATATAATACTTTTGCAGGTTTTTCCCATAATCCTGTACTCGGGTTCTTATACTTAACCCAGACCTCTGTTTCCTTAGTATTTTCCTGACCTGACCTTGGATGATGTTTCATTGCAGGGGGGGTATCATCTTCCCCAAAAATGCATAAATGATTAATCACATACAAAACCTTAGCCAAACATGCTTGTGGATCTGTCAAATCTTGATGTTTTTCAATATACTGCTTAAGGGTACCGTTTGCTCTTTCCCGTAAAGCTTTCCTTAACTGTATCAGTAACTCATACAATCGTTTATTATTCACTTCCTTAATTGCTGCTTCCTTTATTCGTTTGACTACTCCTGCAACATACATAGAGTCTGTGACCACATTTAAAGGCTCCTGTAAGTTGGACACCGCCCATACTACTGCTAGCAATTCCAAAGTTTGTAAGCTATCTGCAGGGTCTGCTGTGAGGAGTTGATGCTTCCATTGTCCTTTTTCTTGCCAGGTAACAGCAGCACGCCTTGATTTCTTTCCTGCATCTGTAAAAACTGTAATAGCTCCTTCTATGGGGTTTTCTTCTCTTAAAGGTCGAGTAATCCAGTTCCATTCTGTCATCCATTGCAAAACTCTAGGCACTAATTTACTAGTCTCTACTTTAGCAGGTGACATCAATAATGCTTCTTGTAAATTCTTTGAATTTATCAAGTACCAGTCCAAGGTTTCTTTTTCCATAGGTAATCTAATAGTAGCAGGTTCTCTACCATCCACTTCAAGAATTCTGAGACGCCCCTTTTTGATTAATGCAGTCAATTGTTCAATTTTTGAAGATATTGTTTTCTTATGCTGTAGTGGTGGTGATAACCATTCCAACACCCGTATCTCCCCCGTTTTCTCTTGCAACTGAGAGAGAGCACCAAGCAAGTGGCAAGGGCTATTCCAAATAGTAAGGTCAGTGGGGTGGTCGAGTTGTCGACGAGACACATACCCTTGCTGTACACAGTTACTAATTTGCTGCAAGGCAAGACGATGCTCCTTTGTCAGGTGTACAGGAGTAGTAGGGTCCACACCTTTTAACAAAGGCCGTAGGGCTTCTAATAAGTGATTTGGTATTCCCACAATAGGCTTCAGCCACTGTAAGTCTCCCAGCAACTTCTGTGCATCATGTAGAGTTTTAATGTCCAATTGTAATTCCAATTTTTGTGGTATCACTATTTGATCCGTCAAAGTCCATCCCAAATATTTCCAGGGCTTTGTAGTCTGAATTTTCTCTGCAGCAATAACAAGTGAATATGCAGCAAGAGTATTTTTAATGGTGTTAATCTGTAAAGAGGAGAATGGCTGTTGCTGTGCAAACAAAATATCGTCCATGTAATGATATATTATAGTTGCTGGCCATTTACGACGTAGTGGCTGTAATGCTGCATCAACATAAAGCTGACATAAAGTGGGGGAGTTGCGCATGCCCTGCGGAAGAGATGTCCATTCAAATCTTTTATCTGGTTCCCCACGATTTATTGCTGGTAAAGTAAAAGCAAATCTCTTCATGTCATCAGGATGCAGGCCAATAGTGAAAAAACAATCCTTTAGGTCAATAATTAAAAGTGGCCAGTGTTCTGGAATCATAGCTGGATTTGGAAGACCAGGCTGTAAGGCCCCCATTGGTTCCATTTGGTCATTTACAGCCCTCAAATCATGTATCAAACGATATTTCCCTGATTTCTTTTTGATTACAAAAATAGGTGTATTCCAAGGGCTTGTGGACAGTCTTAGGTGCCCTTTTGCATATTGTTCCTGTACCAATTCATGGGCATGCATAAGACTCTCCCCTTTTAATGGCCATTGCTTAACCATCACCGGTGTATCCGTTTTCCAGGTGAGTGGAATGGGGAAAGTCCAAGCAATGGCAATTACCCCAAAGGGTGCTGATTAGTTAACACCACTCCCAATTGTGTTAAAATGTCCCTTCCAATTAAGCAGGAAACTGTAGGAGGCAATTGAACAATTGAAAACACAGCAGATATTTGTTGATTCTCAATGCACACAGACAAAGACGGCGATCTACTTGCCAATGTAAATCCTCCCACTCCTGTGAGCATGTTTGATGAAGGAAATAGAGGCCAATGTTGTGGCCAGGCTTCTGGAGAAATGATGCTAGTATCTGCTCCTGTATCCAATAATCCATAAAGGGTTATGCTTTGATGCCCATAGGTAATTTCAACCTTTTGTTTTGGTCTATTTTGTAAATCCACAGTTAAAAGTGTAACACCAGTAGAGCCAAAACCTTTTTCATCCCGTGCTTGCCCAGTAAATGATTGTATTCCTGATGTCATTTGTGACAGTGGTACCAATTGTGCAATGCGTTGTCCTTTTGTAATTTTAATCGGAGGATAAAGGGTGTAAGCCATAATTTGTATTTCCCCTGTAAAGTCCGCATCGATAACACCAGGCAAAACAAATAATCCCAACATAGTTATAGAGGAACATCCCAGCAATAATGCTCCACATGTTTGTCCATTTAATATAAGAGGATCCTTTACTCCAGTGGGTATCCTCTCAGGCCGGTTCGTCATTAGTGTGACGTCTACTGCTGCTGATAAGTCCAGGCCGAGGCTCCGTGTTGTTGCGGGTTGCAGACAGGAGGTAGCAGCGATGTCACGGCAGCAGCTGGTGTCTCCGATGTCACAGCAGTAACTTGTGTCTGTCCCTCATTGCCGCATCGGTAACACTTGATGAATGGTGTCGAGCCTCTTTACGTGACTGCCAGTGAGCTGCTTTGGAGAGGAGCAAGAGCAACTAACACCTGATTTTGAGTAGACTATGCTTTTGCAATCCTAATCCTAATTCCTTTAAGGCTTCTGCTATAAATGCCTGTGAAGCTGTTGGCATTAATGCCATTCACTCTAATGCTTCCTCAATAGTCCAGTTTGCCCCTAAAGTAGCTAACACTCTTTGGGTTGCTGGATTGCTATTTTGCAAGGCACACCTGCTTCAATAGTGCCCTGCAACACCAGCCCGATCTATAGCAGTAGCTGTTCTATCGATAAAATTTCCAAATGATTCTTCTCTACCTTGTTTAATACCCATATAAGCTGGTAATCCTCCTGGCTCTTTAACCATATCTATTGCAGCACGCACTAACCACATAGACTCTCTAAGTTTTTCTGCTCCCGATATCATCTGTGCCTCTGTACGTAAGAATGCCTCTAAGCCCATCAGCTCCTTTACTGTTACTCCATGTAATGGGTCATGTGCATTAAACAATAACTGCTGATGCTGAGTGAATATCAACCGAACTATTCCTCTTAAATCATTAGGACATAAAACCTGAGTATTAAAAAGATAATCTAACATTTGCTTAACAGGTTCACTTTTTACTCCAAACTGACTAACCGTAGAACGTAGCTGAGTTAACAGCTTCCAATCTAAGGGAGTATATTCTGCTATATTATGCGTAAGGTTCCCCTGTGCATCATACTGTGATGTGTATGTAACTGGACATGCAAGACTAGAAGCTATTTCCACCGCCTCACCATCCCCCATTTGCATTACTTCTTTCGCCAAAGCAGCCCAAGCTTCCCTCCTCTGTTAACCATCTCCCCCCATGGATCACGGTGCGCCCCTGGGATGGGATCTGGCCCTTTAAGGGTGCTATGCTGCTGGCGCTTCGGTGCAGACACCGAGGTTTCGCGCGGGGGGGGGGCAGTGAAGCAGAGGCTGGCTCGCGCGGGGGAAGCGCCGCTGGAGCTGACAGTGAAAGCGGAGCCGGCTCACACGGAGCCAGCCTGAGGGGGGCAATCAACTCCCCCGCTGGAGCCGGATCGGGCGGGGGAGGTGACCCCCCCACCGAAGCTGTAACCGGAGCCGGCTCATTGAGGGGTAGCGGCGGAGGCAAGGCTGGCGGCGGAGGCGAAGCTGGCTTGCCCCTACTCCCACCATCCGACCCGCCTGAAGCTGGTGGCAGAGGCAAAGCTGGCCTGCCCCTACCCCCACCATCCGACTCGCCCTCCCCCTCTGACAGGAAAGGTGCAGACGGTTCCACTGCGCCTATAGAGAAATCCTCCACACCACTTTGCTGGGGACTCTTAGGCATAAGTACCTTAGTTACAGAAGGTGCCAGGGGATCATCTTCACAACCATACCCTATATTCCTCTTATGAGCTTCTGTTGCCCTTTCTGCTGCCTTTCTCTCAGAGACCTGCTGAAGTAACGTGTTATACACCACCCGCCATAACTTCCCGAATTTCTTTGCTGACTTATCATCGTCTAATACTGTATCCCACAATATTTCCCCAAACTTTCTCCACTCTGACAACTCATGAACTGTATGAGGATTAGAAAAGATACCCTTAGCATGGCCATAGGCTAATAACCCTGGTAACTCCTTTTTTAAATCTATCCCTTTTATCCCACGCCGCTCTAAATAGGCGGTAAATAAATCATATGCCGCTTGTCTATCCATACCTATTAATCAGCGCGCGCTGTTGCAGCTCTCCAGGCTCCGGCGGACACGTATTGGCTTAAGTCACCGTTGTGAACCTTAAGGGTGCTTCAAATTCCGGCACCGTCCCGGCTGCTGGGACCCAAACCCAACTTCCGGACCGTGGCGTAATCCCTTTTTCTTTTAATCTGAGAAAAAGGGCAGAGATTCGGTTATGCCCGCATTCTCCACCATTTGTCGACGGAAGGGAACCAGGACATCATTTTGATCATCACAGGCTCGATTTTATTGATCAGTACGGCGGGTTAAATACAGTTAATAATGAGCTTCATACATATTGCAAAAGTTGAGCTCAGGATTGGTCAGCTTGCATATCAGCACCTACGCCTACTTCTGCATTCCTATGGTTCTACTTTTGATACTTTCTACATATTCTTAGGATGTATTCAGGACTAATCTCAACTCCCTATCCTCATGTTGCAGCAAGGTCGCTGCTGACTCTTCCTTTCAGCTTGCTGACTGCTGACTTTTCTCCTTCAGTTTAACCAGTGGCATTATATCAGTGTGGCCTTTCTCAGCTAACCAATTATTAATAATACTCTCCACAGCTTTCCTTGGAGAAGGAGCTGCCTGAGACACAGAGGGATGTTCATTTCTTGTCAGCCAACAAAGCCAAGGGAAGGCACGGCTCCATCAAATGCAAAAGTCATTCTTCTCCCTGGCTCTGCCCTGCCCCTGATCCTCACAGCCTGTCCTGTTTCCTTCATCCCTGCATTGCAAAGGACTTTCTGGGACAAGGGAGCTCTTCTCTGGCTATGGAGGGAGGCCCAAGTGCAGACCCTGGAGTATGAGCCACAAGTCATCAGGTTTCTGTACTTTGAGGGACCAGGAACTGGTGAGACTCAGAGGCACCAAAAGGTTTCTCTTCATGGTCAACATAAAAAAATGTGAACATAAAATTTAACAAATATCAAGACAGTTCCCTCAGCTCCCTGTGACATCCCAGCAACATCTGACATGTTCACCATACACAAGGGATTGCTTTATAGGAAGGATTTAAGACAAAGACATAAGAAGAGGGGATATAAAAGATAAAACTACAACTAAGATGCTGACTAAGGAGTTATTTAAACTTCTGAAAGATTGGGCAACTCCCTGATGCTCAAAGCAAGAAGCCACTCAGGGGAGATGCATTGGACAGACCAGAGAACAGCTGCAGGAGGAAATCTGGGAGCAAGGGGAAGGACATAGATCCAGCTGCTCTAAATGAAGAGATGTCCTTAGACATGGCCATTTTAACAGGAGAGCTCAAAACAGCTGAAGAAAAAGAGTAATGAAATATTAGACTAAATGCTGGTGGCAAAGCTGGCAGGGAAGATCAGTACTTGTTCTCCTGCCATCTGAAGAAGAATCCAGTAGATCCAGGAAATTCCAGTTCCTGATGGGAAAATTTTGCCATTTCTTAAAAGTACTCAAATGACCCAGAAAAAAAAAAGATTTGCTTGTATATAATGATATAAACAGGGATTAAAACCTGTGCTACATTCCAGGCAGACATCAGTTGTGTGCCCATGGACCGCAGTGAGATTTGTGCCCTGAGGTGCCCACCTGGGATTGGATTTCACAGACAGCACCTGAGGGACAGCAGAGCACCTTTCAAGATGCAGGTCCCTGACAGCCCTGCAGGGCTCCCGTCCCATCCACATCTGCTCTGCTACAGACTGAAACAGGGCCCAGCCTGGTGCCGGGATCATCAGAGAGCTGAGGTGTGTCCTGGAATTCAATGCCCTCCCCATCTCGCAGCAGCCCTGCATTTCCCTCCTGCAGCCTTGGTCTCCAGCACAGCCATGGAGGCTCTTTGGGCTCTGGACTGTTCTGTAGCTCCCAAGAGCAGCTGAGCTCTGCCTTTGGCACAGTCAGGCCTGGCCAGCGCAGGCCATGCTCAGCAATTGCTTGTGTGTGCCTGGCCTTGCTGTCAGCCCCGGCAGCGGCTGCGTGGCCCCTTTGTGGCCTTTTACTGGCCCAGCCATGGTGGCCCAGCCCCTGTGCAGGCCCAGCCCAGGCCAGGAGCATTGTGGCTGGGAACAGCCCCTGTGCCGTGGTGCCCACAGCAGCCTTGGGGCTCTGTGCCCCATGGCCTCCCTGCTGGGCAGCCTCTGCCAGCTCCTGCAGAGCCCATGGCACCTGTGGGGCTGCACAGACAGCCCTGCCCCGGGCCCTGCCGGCCTCTGGGCCGGCAGAGAGGCTGGCCAGGGCTGGCCATGGCCGGGAACAGGCCCTGAGGCCTGCAGGAGGATGGAGCTGGGCCACAGCCAAACTCAGCCCAGGCCAAAGCTGGGTTCAGCCACCAAGGCTGCCAATACATGGGCACAGAGGCTGGCGGTGACAAATATCCTTGGCCCCCTCCCTGCTCTGTCCATGCCACCAAGGAGACAGAGCAGCCTCCTCTCTGGGCCACTTGCCTGTTGGCAATGCTTGCACATGTGCTGGCCCTGCCCCACAAGGCCTGGCCTGAGTCCTGCCCCTGCACGTTCAGCCAGGCTGAGACCATCTCACTGATGATTTCTGGGCCGGGGTCTCGGAGCCCAGCCCAGGTCCCTGCAAGCTCTGCCAGCTGCCCTGAGCTCTGGGCAGCACCAAGGGCCTCTCCCCAGCCCAGCCCAGCCCATCCCATGTGGCCCCACAGCTCTGCTCAGGCCAGGCTGCTCTGGCCACTGGCCTCACGGCCTCAGCCCCTTGCAAGGGCACAGCAGCAGCTGCAGCTGCCACAGGACTCAGCCCCAGCTGCCCCAAGGCAGCTCCCTAGCTGCCCTGCTCCCCTTGGGCTGAGGTACTGAGAGCTCTGCAGCCCCTGCTGCCATCCCATCTGCCCAGGGCAGCACAAGAGCCCCGGCCTTGGGGCCCTCAAGAGCTGCTCCTGCTCCAGGCCCAGGGCCAATCCCAAAGCTGGGGCAGCCACAAAGCTGTGCCCATTTCTATTCATTGCTGCTCTGATGGGGATGGATCCTCAGCCACTTGGTTGTTGCTGATGAATTTTACTACTCCAGAGGCTTCTTCTTTCTTGAGCACTTCAGTTCAGGAATTCAGTGAGAAAAGCTCATAAACATTTGCTCAAAACACCAGAACAATACAAGCCCCAGGGAAAAATCTAAGTTTTCAATATTTCTGTTGTTAATTCACAAGTGTATTAAAAGTGAAACTGCTATATTGAAAAAAAAAAAGCAGAGAGAACTGTTTTGTCCTGTTTTCTTTTACTATTTATGGATTGATATCAGCAATTTCCAGTTGAACCCCCAGAACCTTCTAATGCATCCTGAACTTATATGAAAATCAAGACTCTTCATGGCTGACAATCAGTAACACTTTTTCCACACCTCCTCCCCACCATTTCCCTCATCCGACCTCTGGAACTCCTATGGATCAGGAATGGTGTGGCCAGCAGGAGCAGCGCAGGGATTCTTCCCCTGTGCTCAGCACTGGTTGGGCAGCACCTCAAGTGCTGTGTACAGTTCTGGATCCCCCAATTTAGGAAGGACATGGAGGGACTGGAGCGTGTCCAGAGAAGGGCAACAAGGCTGGGCAGGGGCCTGTGTCACAGACATGTTTTATGAAAAATCCTTTCCTTAGGATTTTTTCTCCTCAGAAGATGAGAGGCCTCAGGATCAAAATGTAAACAATGATTATCTGCTGCTGGGGAATGCAAAAGTTGCATCTGGTTTTGGTCTCATGTGGTTGTTTCTAATTAATGGCCTATCACAGTCCAGCTGTCTCAGACTCTCTGTCTGAGACATAAGCTTTTGATAATCATTCTTCTTCTTGCTTGCTAGCCTTCCGATGAAATTCTTTTTTCTATTCTTTTAGCATAGTTTTAATATATCATTTACTTTTAATATAATATATATCATAAAATAATAAATCAAGCCTTCTGAAACATGGAAGCAGATCCTTGTCTCCTCCCTCTTCCTGGGACCCCTGTGAATACCACCACAAGTCTGGAGCACAAGTCCTGTGAGCAGCAGCTGAGGGAGGTGGGGTTGTTTATCCTGGAGAAGAGGAGGCTCAGGGGAAACCTCATCACTGTCTACAACTCCCTGACAGGAGGGTGCAGCCAAGTGGGGATCAGACTCTTTTCCTGCGGAACAGTGACAGGATATGAGGACACAACTTTCAGCTGCACTAGGGAACATTTAGGCAGGGCATTAGGGAATATTCCTCACACAAAGGGTGATTGGGAATTGGAATGGGCTGCCCAGGGAGGTGGGTGAGTTCACTGTCCCTGGAGGTGTTTAAGGAAGACTGGATGTGGCACTGAGTGCCATGGCCTGGGTGACAAGGTGGTGTTGGGTCCCAGGCTGGACTTGATGCTGTCCAAGGTCTTTTCCAGCCACGTTGATTCTCTGATGATTGTGACACTGCAGGGCCCTGGGGAAGCAAGGGGTCATTGTGACACTACAGGGCCTGGTGGCACTAAGAGGACCATGGTGACACTGTGTATGACATGGCAGCACAGAGCCAAGGGGCCATGGTGACACTGTGGGGCTGGATGGAAGCAAGGAGTCCATGGTGACAGTCTGGGTTCTCCTGGAACCACAGAGGCCACTGTGACCCTGCAGGGCATTGTGGAACAAAGGGGCCATTGTGCCACTACAGAACCAAGAAGACCCTTGGGAGAGCCTGGGGACAATGGAATCAAGGGGCCATTGCTCCATTTCAAGGACTCTGGGAACTGAGGGAACAATTGTGACACGGTGGTGCCCCATGGAACCAAGAGTGCCTGGTCACACTGCAGGACCTTGTGTCACCAGGGCTCCATTGTGACACTGAAGGACCAAGGAATTCACTGTGGCGCTCTGAGGCCTCATGGAACCAAGAGGCCACTGTGACTCTGCAGGGCCCTGTGGAATCATGCAGAGCATTGTGACAGAGAAGGACCTGGTGTCATGATGGGGCCATTGTGACACTGCAGGGCCCCATGGAACCAAGGGGCCAGTGCTGCTCCTCAGGGACTCCTGGAATGAAGGAAACATGTTTGACACCGTGGTGGCCCTTGGGACCAAGAGGCCATTGTGACACTGTGGAACCAAGGAGAGCATTGCTGCATTGCCAGACCTCATGGAACCAAGGATTCACTGTGACACTGCAGGGCCTTGGGGAACCAAGGGCCATTGTGACACTGCAGAGCCCAAGGATGTGAGGGATTTTGTGACATCAACGGGTCCCATGTAACCAAAGGCACATTGTGACACTGGGAAACCTCATGGAATCATGGAGACTATTGGGGCACTCTGGGACCTCATGGAACCCTGGTGACACCAAGATGACTGCGAGTGTGGATCTGCTGGAGGGTAGGAGGGCTCTGCAGACGGCCCTGGACAGGCTGGATGCACGGCCCAAATCCAACAAGGTGAGGTTTAACAAGTCCAAGCGCCGGGCCCTGCATGTTGGCCACAACAACCCCTGCAGCGCTACAGGCTGGGGACAGAGTGGTTTGACAGCAGCCAGGCAGAAGGGGACCTGCAGAGCACTGATGGACAGCAGGCTGGACATGAGCCAGCAGTGTTCCCAGGTGGGCAAGAAGGCCAATGGCTCCTGGAGTGGATCAGGAATGGTGTGGCCAGAAGGAGGAGGGCAGGGATTGTTCCCCTGTCCTAGGCACTGGTTGGGCAGCACCTCGAATGCTGTGTCCAGTTCTGGGCCCCCCAGTTTAGGAAGGACATGGAAGGGCTGGAGCGTGTCCAGAGAAGGGCAACAAGGCTGGTGGGGGAACTGGAGCACAAGTCCTGTGAAGAGAGGCTGAGGGAGCTGAGGTTTATCTTGGAGAAGAGGAGGCTCCAGGGAGACAAGGTAGTGTCAGGGCACAGGTTGGACTTGATGATCTCCATGGCCTGTTCCAACCTTACTGATTCTGGGATTCTCCGAAACCACCCTTGGAGCAGTTGCAGGAGGAGTCCTGGGCCTCTTCTTCAGGAGCTCCAGCAGCCCAGGTCCCTCAGCTTCTCCTGCCAGCCCCAAAGCCCATCCTGTCAGTCCTGCAGAGCCTCTGCAGCTCCTCCTCACTGTGCAGAACAGGGGGACCCAGAGCCAGACACAGCAGCCCAGATGTGCCCCCCTGGCCTGGGGTGCCTCTGGCAAGGGAACAGCAGGAGGCACGGCAGGAGCCTGCAGACAATTCCTGCAGCACTTGTAGGGTGATCCTGCTGCCCAAGGGATGTTCCCATGGGGCCAAGTCAGGAACTGTAATGGGGAGTGGGTGCAGAAAGGAAAGGGCAAACAGGGATGGGCTGTTTGCAAGGGAGGAAACAAGGCTTGGCAATAGGAAGAAATTTGTAGCAAGGAAAAGCAAATAAAGCAAAGGTGAAGCCAAGGAAATGCTCAGGGCAGTTTGGGGGTGGCTGCCGGGCAGCCCTGGCTCTGAGCAACAGCGTCTGCAGTGGCACAGGAAACTCCCAGCTGATGGGAACAAACTTTCTGGCTGACTGCAGAGACCAGGACAAAGCTGAGTGGTTTCCCTGCTGTCCCCCAGCCCTTGCTGGCCCCAGGGGCTGATGGCATTTGTGCTCTCTCAGGTTCATGACCCCACACCAACAGCATGGGGGTGCTCCTGCCTGCTGTGTGCAATGCAAACAGGGGCTGCTGAGCCAGTGCTGCCGTGTCTGTGCCTGCAAGACCCCTGTGTGAGCTGAGGGAGAGGCCAGGGCTGCAGAGAGGGGGGAGGTTGTTGGCAGCTCCATGGGGATGCTCTAGGATGCTGCCCTGGGCTGTCCAGCACACTGGGGATGGATCAGTCCCTGCTCTGCTGCTCCTTCCCGTCTCCCCCAGGGACCTTGCAGAGCCCCAGCCATGCTGTTTGCCCCCAGCCTGCCCACGGCCAGCCTGGGGCTGCTCACAGGGCTTTTCTTTGCTGGGCATTGGCCTGGGTGTGTTCTTGAGAGATCCTGGGCAAGGAGTCTGGAGCCCCCAGGCCCTGGGCTGAGGCGTCAGCACTGCCCCAGCAGTGCCCATGGCCTGTCCCTGCTGCAGCCCTGGCGCTGCCACCCCCAGGACTGTGCCCGGCCCCGAGAGCACTCAGGCCCTACAGCAACACCAGGGCCACCAGGGCAGCAGGGCAGGGCCATGGCAGCAGCACTGGCAACACCAAGTGCTGCTACTGCTGGGCACAGCTGCTGGGCCAGCACTGATCTGCCCCCAGCTCTGCACACAGACATTGCTGCTGCAGATCCAGAGAAGGCAACCAAAGGGCATCTCTGCAGGAAACTCTGCTGGGAGATCCTTTAGTACCTTTAAAGCCACCAAGAGGGCAACCCCTCATTGACACAGGCTACTGCCACGAGAAAGGTGGAGAAAAAAATAGAGAAATGGTACTAAGAATTAAAATTCTTTGCTTACAATATTAAGTAAAGCAAAGCAAAAGAACCTCCAAGATGAAACCAGCAAGACATATTAAACATGACTTTTATTACAAGTGATTTGCAGAACTGGGCCAGCAGTTTAATGTTGCTGAATGCATCCTGTCATCAGTCTCCTCACTGCCACCTTGAGCTCCTGGTTCCTTAGGCTGTAGATGAGGGGATTCAGGGCTGGAGGCACCACTGAGTACAGAACTGACAGGGCCAGATCCAGGGATGGGGAGGAGATGGAGGGAGACTTAAAGTAGGCAAATGTGCCAGTGGTGAGGAACAGAAAGACCACAGTGAGATGAGGGAGGCAGGTGGAAAAGGCTTTGTGCCGTCCCTGCTCAGAGGGGATACTCAGCACAGCCCTGAAGATCTGCACATAGGAGAAAACAATGAACACAAAACAACCAAAAAACAGAAAAGCACTACTTATAAGAGGACCAAATTTCCTAATGTAGGAATTTGAACAGGAGAGCTTGAGGATCTGTGGGATTTCACAGAAGAACTGGCCCAGGGCATTGCCATGGCACAGAGGCAGGGAAAATG
The DNA here is from genome assembly GCF_028018845.1 of Melospiza georgiana. Lineage (NCBI taxonomy): Eukaryota > Metazoa > Chordata > Aves > Passeriformes > Passerellidae > Melospiza > Melospiza georgiana. The sequence continues at coordinate 939,199 of NC_080459.1, read as the reverse complement.
TATTGGCTATGTGCAGCAGTGAATAGAGAAAGGCAGTGGCCCAGGCAGCTGCTGCCATGTGGGCACAAGCTCTGCTGCCCAGGAGGGTCCCGTAGTGCAGGGGTTTGCAGATGGACACGTAGCGGTCATAGCACATGATGGTCAGGAGGAAATACTCTGCTGAGAAGAAGAACATAAAGAAAAAGAGCTGAGCAGCACATCCAGAGTAGGAGATGATCCTGGTGTCCCAGAGGGAATTGTGCATGGCTTTGGGGACAGTGGTGCAGATGGAGCCCAGGTCGCTGAGGGCCAGGTTGAGCAGGAAGAAGAACATGGGTGTGTGCAGGTGGTGGCCGCAGGCTACGGCGCTAATGATGAGGCTGTTGCCCAGGAGGGCAGCCAGGGAGATGCCCAGCAAGAGGAAGAAGTACAGGAGCTGCAGCTGCCGTGTGTCTGCCAATGCCAGCAGGAGGAAGTGCCTGATGGAGGTGCTGTTGGACATTTGCTGAGGCTGCATGTGGGGACCTGTTCATGGAGAAAAAGACAGTGAAGAGTTGAAGGATATACCTGTATCCAAAATCAAAGCCAATTCCCATACACCCTCCTCTGTAATACACAGACATGGACTTTAGTTTTTTTGAGTTTGGAGGTTTTCTATATAAGCTCTCCCATATCCCTACTGCTGCTCCTGCATATCAGAAACCCTCCTTCATATCAGAAAGAATTTTTGGTGCACTCAGGGAGAACAGAGAAAAATCTGTAATGCAAAGTGGAGTCTGAGGGGAGATGATCCCTCAGCTCATTCTGTTTGGCGGTTATTTGGGCTTTCACTGTTCTCAAATGGAGGATGTTCAAACTCCCACATTTTCCTTAAAGCTCCTCAGGTACTGCTGAGAGCAGATGGATCCACCACAGCCCAGCTCCACATTTGTAGCGAAGGACTCACATGGCTCATTTCACTAAACCAGCAGCACTTCCAGTGTCACAACACGTCTGCCTTTCCCCATCAATCTTATAACTCAGAGATGCTATAGGACAGGTTTGAACCCTGGATAGAAGCTCCCAGCTTGGACTGAAATCTCAGGGAGACTTCAGGGTCCTTATGATGGCACTGGATTGAGAGAGATGCAGCTCCTTCCCTGGCTGCACTGACAGCATTGCCCAGAGCCAGGCACTGGGGACAGCGTCACCCTGAGCCAGCGGTGCCCCCTGCCAGAGCCCCCAGGGCTGGGCAGCTGCTCCCAGCCCTGCGTTCTGCAGAGGAAACTGGGCCCAGGGCTGCAGAGCTGCCCCATGGCTCTGCTGCAGCTCTGCCTGCACAGGAGGGGCTGCACGCCTTGGAGCCCCAGCCCTGAGGGCAGAGGCTTGGCTGGGGCACAGGAGGGAGGGGGCTTGTTCAGACAGAGGGGCTGCCCTGGAGGGGATCCTGTGGACATCTCTAAACTCTCCCTGCCCCAGCATTGCTGGGGTTTGTTTTCTCTCCTTGCCTGATCATCTCTCTGCTTCCTGCAGATTTTCCTCCTGCAGGTCTTTCCCTGTGCCAGATCTCTCCCTGCCAGCACTCACAGACCCCAAATCTCTGTGCACTCTCCTTTGCCTGGCACAACCCTGCTGTTTGCAGGGCACTGGCTGGGGGCAGGTTCTGTTTGCAGCTTGGTGAAAGGACAGCTGAGACTGAGCCTGATGGCTCCAGCAAAGGTGCTGTCCATGGGCAGAGTTGCTGAAAGCACATTAGGGATCACTTGTGAACCTATTGATCACTAAAAATAACAGTTTGGATGTCTCTGGCACTTGTCAAAACTAATAATAGTATTTTGGAAGCAACATTTAATATTTATCCCTCCTCCCTGCAATTCTCCAATAGCAGGAAACTGAATACCTACCTAGTCTTTGAAAATTTCCTAATTTTTGTAAAATTCCTTGTTCTGGAAATGTTCAGTGACTGACCAGAACCCCTCAGCCAGAACTTCATGACCATTTCACCTCCCCTGCACCAGAAACACCCAGAGTTGTACTCACAGACTCTGTAGGCTTTGGGATGTTCCAGCTTTAGGAGATGGCTCCAGGAGCTGCAGCTGCATTGTCCTGCAGCCAGAGGTTCCTGTGTCAAGAGCTGGAAGTGATTCTGTCCCAGGCACTTCTCAGCACCTTCCCAGCCCTGACTGATTGAAGCTGTCTGTGCCTCTGTGCTGTGCCCAGGGTGGCTGTAGGCAGTGCCTCAGCCCTGCTGGGCTGGCAGAAGAGCTGCTCATCAAGAGAAATGTGCTTTTGAAGCTCTTCTTGGTTACCAGGAACTGCCTCTGTGCCAGGAGCCCAGCCCAGCTCAGCAGCACAGACACAGCACCAGGACTTTAATGAGCCTCTGGGGCTTTGTGCTCAGGCCCTGAACATCAGTCCCTGAGAGGCAGCTGAAGAAACCTCTCGAGAACTTCAAGTCAGAATCCAACGCCAAAGTTTCTTGGACTTGTAATGGGTCCCACTGAGGAACATGACTGAGAACGTGTCCCCAGGCCCCAGGCAGAGCAGAGAACTGCAAGCAGTGATGACAGGTGGGGACAAAGAGAAGCCAAGTCTTGGTGCCCTGGGGCACAGCAGGGTCTGTGCCACAAAGGGCTGTGAGGAGACACCTTGTCCTGATGCCCTTGGGCCTCCTGGCACAGCCCCAGCCAGGCTGGGCACTGTCAGCCCCTTGTCCTGCCCTCAGCATGCCCCCCTAGCCCACATCTCAGTGGCCTCAAGGATCTGCTGGAAGGAGTCCCTGGGGAGCCTTGCTCAGCAATGTACCTGGGGGCTCCTTCATGCTCACAGAGTTTTTCAAAGGACTTTGGGCTTTGCTTTTGCTTTGGAGTCTCTGAGAGGTTTATTGCAAACATGGCCTCCAATTATCTGCTTTGAGCCCCTTGAGAGCCTTTGTCAGTAATAACACTCAGTGGGCTCATTATTGCTTCATGGTACTTCAGTTCTTTTAAGGTACTTGGTGTTTCCCTTTGGATGCAGACTCTGGGAGCGTTTTGTGCAATCATGGCCCCAATTATCTGCTTTAACGAGTCCCTGGAGAGCTTTGTACTGACACTCAGTGGGGCTCATTAATGGTTTGAGATACTCGAGTTTTTTAGGGTACTTTGGATTTTTCTTTCCACACTGAGTCTCTGAGAGGTTTTATGTGCCATCCTGGCCTCTAATTCTCTCCTCCATGAAGTCCATGAGTTGTCTGTGTTGCGGATGGACCTGAGTGGGACCCATTCATGCTTTGAGACACTGGGGTTTTCCTCTGACTTTGACTCCTGGAAAGGTTTGTGCGATTTTCTGTCTGGCCTTGAGGTTCAAGGACTCAGCTCCAAATGCACCTCAGAGCTCATTAGGATCAGGTAAGTCTTGACAAATCATGGCTCTGCTTTGGTTTCTCTCTGGTCTCGTGCAGTTCATCAGAAAGTTTTCTCTAGTGGTTTTGGTTTGCCAATTTAAGATTTGTCAAAATCAGTTTCAGTTCAGTGTTGGCTAATTACCAGGGCACTCACTATAATATCCTTATTCATTTCCTGCTGCAAGATTGGATTAGGAGAAAGGAAAAGCAGGCTCAAAGCTTTTAAAGGGTATAAAGAAAAGTTTATTACCAGCAATTAAAGAAAGTGTAATAAGAATCAGAACAAAACTTTCAGAACACTTCTCCCCTCCGTACCACTTTTCTTTCTTACCGAGAATGTAAAGAGACAAACCCTAAACTTTTCAGTCATTTTACCACCTCTAGAATAGTCTTTCTTCAATTCACTTAAGGAGAGAAGTTCCTCTTGTTAATGTTATGGAGACTTCAGTTTAAGAAAACAGTTCTCTTGTGGCTTTTAATTTCCATGAATAGTAGCCACCCAGCAAAATCTGCAATTGCGAAGTGCCTCCACCTTTTTCATAGCTTTTTCCACAGTTGTGTTTATGGCCCATGTCAACTAATAGGGTATTAGTTTAAAGATAAGCTGTTTAAGAGCAAAGGTTCTCTTCGTCTATCTCTGAAATCATCTTCATCTGACTGTGACAGAGCTGTCAATCATACAGCAGGGGCAGTGCTAACCCAGGTCTTATTGACTGAGGTGTCAATCAATCACACAACAGGCACTGTTGGTACCTATGTGTGTGTCCTTCTATAGATCTTTGTCTTGCTGTTGCTCTCTATTTCTTCTCCTTCTAATCCTACTTACTTGGAACATTTTTGAGTAAATTACCATCTTCAGGGTTAAAGGTTTTAAGATTAAATGGGCTAAGTTATTGAAGTTAATGTTATGATGAGAGGTTTATGTTGAAGTGGATGTTCTATTAAACCCTTTGCCAAAGTTCCTTGATTGCCTACCTTTTGCCAGTAAAATTTTGTGTAATTTTGATCTCTTAGCTCAGTTGGTTTGTGCATGGTGCTGGTATCACCAAGGTTGTGGGTTCAATCCCTGTGTGAGCCATTTCATTAAGAGCTGTACCTGATGATCCCTGTGAGTCCCTTCCTACGAGGAACTTTCTTTGCATGTGGCCATGTTGAGAATATCTGGTTGGTGTTTCTCCTGTGCACCAAACTGAAGTCAAGGATTACCACCAGCATTTCAGTGTTCTGGGGTGCAGGCTGCAACCTCACAATGGCCTCTTGTTTTCATGAGGCCCCACAGTGTCACATTGGCCCCTTGGTTCCATGGGCCCCAACAGTGCCACAATGATCCCCTTGGTTCCACAACTTCCCACAGTGTCCCACTGGCCCCTTGGTTCCATGACGATCTGCAGTGTCACACAGGTTTATGACATTTGTCCTTGCTGCCCCTCACATCCCAGTGCCCCACAAACAGACCAAAGCCACCCGTGAGGGACAGGTCCTGCTGGCCCAGGCTGGGCTCAGGGCTTGGCCTTTCTGCTTCCCCCAACCAGCCCAGGCCTTGCTCAGCATTGCAATTCCCTGCTCAGAGCCTTTGGCTCCCTGCAATCCTGGCCTCAAGGATCTGCTCTCAGCAGTCCCTGGGGAGCCTTTGGCACTCTCTGCCCTCAGTGGGGCCCTGTAATGCTCCAGGGGACTTGGAGTTTTGCTTCTCACTTCTTGAGCACCTTCTTCAGCCTTCTCTCAGTGCCTGAGGGTCCTGACTGAGTGCCAAATCCACAGTGGGGATCATCAAAATACAGAAAGCTCTTGAGGGCTCTTTCTCTTCCTTCAGTGATCTTCAAGTCTCCAGGGCTCGTGCAGCTGATTGGAATGAGTTGGGTGTTGCCTTCTGATGCAAGGCGAGGCGACCTGGTTCTGAGGAAATGGCACGGCGACCCACTGCCCAGGGTCACTCAGGCCAAGAACACACGCAGACACCAGTATGGTGGACGGTTCGAGACCTTTATTGTCCCGTCTCGTCGGGTTTTATACTGGGAAAGTTTTTTCTCTACGTCAGGGGGTCTTACCTTACTGTAATTGGTTAGTAAGGAGTCGAAAGTTACTAATGTTAGGGGGGTCTGCATTCTTGGGTGATCCTTTATCACTAGGCATTAGGGGGAGAGGAATTCTACTGCTTTCCGTGACATCGTGAGATTTTCCGAGCGCCTAACCCTATCTACTACACATCCCCCCCCTTTTTTACAAATGAACGAAGTAGTCATATACATAGGTACTGAGATGAGGCATGGGGTTGTGTATAAAGAAAGGGGATTTGGTGAACCTGGGTAGAAAATCTTGTGACTGGCAGTGTTCCCTGGTAGAATTCACAGCAGTGAATTGCCGGCCTATGAACAGGATGTTGGCCCATTCTAGGCGGGTCTGAATGAGTGAGACCAGCTTGTTCAGCAGGCATGGTCCGAAGGTGACAGCTAAAAGTAGCATTGCCAATGGACCTATTAGGGTAGAAATTAGGGTGGTTAGCCATGGTGATCGATTGAACCAGGACTTGAACCAACCCTGTTGGGCTTCCCTGTCTTTCTGTCTCTGAGCCAGTCTGCTTCGGAGTTCTGCCACGGAGTCTCTCACGACTCCCATGTGGTCTGCATAGAAGCAGCACTCCTCCTTCAAGGCGGCACACAGGCCCCCTTGCTGCATGAACAGGAGGTCTAGTCCTCGCCTGTTCTGCAAGACCACTTCTGAGAGTGAGGAGACTGACTTCTCTAGAAAGGAGATGGATTTCTCGATCCTCTGCAGGTCCTCATCAATTGTTGCCTGCAGCTGTGACAGTCCTTGGTGCTGTGTCGCTAAGGCTGAGACTCCTGTGGCCGTTCCGGCTGCTCCTAGGCCCAGCAGCATTGCGATAGTTATACCTGTTACTATTTCTCTTTTGTGGAGCCGGCTGGGTTCCTCGAAATGGCGATACACTTCCTCATCTGCGTGGTACAGGACCCTAGGAACAATCAGAACTTGGACACAAAAGTCGTTAGAGTCATTGAATTTGGCAAGGAACACACAGGGACTCACTCCAGATTGCTAGCAAACCCACATCCCAGGTGCGGATGGGACTACCCACTTATTGTTTTTCCCGTTGGGTTTGACAACATCGGCGCAGACGTTGCCTTTCCGCCTAGCTAGGGTTGCATTGCCAAAGCATCTGCCCCGGTCTGTGACTTGACTCAGGGTGATTCCTTTGCAGGGGGTGTCCCATCTACATTGGTTGGGTGCATCTGCTGTGGAGTAACTGAAGGGAGTGTTCAAAGCGACTCCTTCGTAGAAGGGAGGTTCGACATCGTAACAGAGCCAGCAGGATTCGGTTAGGTTAGGGTTGGACTCGTTCAGGGATAGGAAGGTAGCTTCTAACATATGAAGGATTGGATCTAAATCTGACTCGGCTAAATGGTCTACCCGAAAGGACATGTGTGTGGAGTGTGGGGAATGGGGGTCTACCTTTGGTCGTCCTGGAAACAGGTCGGTAATGCAGAGCACGAAGGATGGGGTGTTCGGTGTGGTGATTTCTCTGAGCACCTTGTCACTACTAAGGTGTTGCATGACCCACCTGAATGGCCGATGGGGATAGTGGTCTGGGCTGGCTTGCCCTCTGGCAACAAGCCCCAACAGCAAAATCTCACAGAAACACCGTTGACGCTTGGGTTCCACCCGTGCAGGTCTCTCGGGTGCTGCCTGACGGCTTGGTGGTCTGTCACTTTCCTCTGGAATGGGGATGTACGTGTCATGAGGACGTCCCACGAGCATGTCCTTGTAGAAGTCCATCCGAAAATTCTTCATTTTTTGCCTCACAATTGTCATGAGAAAAGACTACCGAAGAGTTAAAAGTGCTGAGCCGGTTGGGAAAGAAAGTCTCCTGCTTATCTAGTGTGTTCACAAGTGATGCTTGCAGAACACGCCACGCTGTACTCGAAGGGGGCATGCTGCCCTTTTCTGGACAATTGAACTGGACTTTCTTCCAAACTCCTGACCTGGCTGGACTGAGCTCTGGGGTGGCTCCTCCCCGCTCCATGAGAACACCCCTCTTGCCTGTCTTCAACCACGGTGACAGACCAACAGAGATGCGAATCTCCTCATCAAGGAACCAAGAACCCCTCTGGAACCCTATTGACACCCCCATGGCATCCCCCTGGCAACCTCCTTCCAGAGACTGGGAAGCATTCGGCCATGAAAACAATGGACTTCTCCCCTCCATGGAAACCTAATTTCAGTTACCTTCCCCCAACCAAGAACAGTATATATATTGGGGTTCAGCCCGACTGTCCTTTGAGATCTCCCCAAGATGTGTACCAGCGAGTTTCGGCGGCGGGACCCCGAAGACATCACATCTTGGTAGCTATACCCCATTCCCTGACCTTCTTTCCTCCCTTTTTTTTTCCTTGTCTTAACCTTCTCTTCCCCGGATCCCTTAACCAAACGCATATTTAACTGTGGTTATAATCAATAAATTGCACCTTGTTGATTTGTTACTGCAAATCCCCTGTGCCTCTTGTTGGTTGTTTTTGCACCCAAAAATCATTCGTCACCCGTTTATTTCGGGCGGACCTTCCCATAATTGGCGTCACGGACAAGGATTCCAGCAGCCAGTGAGATTTTGCAGGTTTTGTGTAGTTTGTAACCTCTTACAGACTACACACGCCAAAGCCAAATCTCATGCTCGATTGAGCACACAGGCTCCGGAATTGACACAAAAGATTTTTTCGGTGCAAAAGCAGGGGAAATTGTTACTGTCATTACTGATACTGATTTTACCGGCAAGAACACTGACACTGATACTTCTCCTGATCCTGATATTGATGCTGTTACTGATATCGATACTGATATTGATACTGTTGCTGTTGTTGTTGTATTTGAATTGACTCTGAACCTGTTACTGTTGTTTTTGAATTGAATCTGAACCTGTTACTGTTGTTTTTGAGCTGAATTTGAACCTGTTACTGTTTTTTACTGCTGTATTTTGTGTACCTGGACTGTCTAAAAGGGAAGGGGCAGACTTGAAGTAATTAAGCAGTGCCTTTTAGACAGATATTGTCCCTTCACCTACACAGGGAGCGAGGGGCGGCCCAGCGAAGACTGAGTGGCTTTTTCCCTGTTCTAGGTTCTGGTCCCCTCACAAAGAAAACATTTCTCTGTGTGTGTGTTCATGTGAGTGCGTATCTGTACTGTCTGGGAAGGAAGAGACAAATTTGAAGCAACCTCACAGGGCCTCCCAGACTGATTCTGTCTCTTCAACTACCCAGGGAAGCAAGGGGACAGTGGAAAGGCTGTGTGATTTGTGTAACTTAAGTTAACTCCCCGGTGTAGTTTTGGTCCCCTCACAAAATGACTAAAAACTTCAGTGCAAAAGGTAAAGCTGAATTTTATGCTCTGCTTGCTAAATACAATGCCACACCTTCTCCGGGGGGAGAAGAATGGGCAAACTGCAATTGGTTTAACTTAGAAAATGTTATTGATAGAATATCTTCTTTGCAACATGAAACAAAATTTAAACTGGGCAAAAATAAAACCATCCTCTGCTCAGTCTTGGGTGCCTGTCTCACAGCAGCCATAGAAACTCGCTTTAAGTGAAAAAGTGAGGAAAATGCTATCATAGACTCCCTCCAAAACCTAGTTGAAGTTTTGCAAAAACAATTGGATGAAGAAAGAAATGTAAATAACTTGTTACGGACTGCCCTGAGAGAGGAACATGTTAAAAATTCACAGAACTCTGATTCCTCAAAAGAAACAGAGGAGAAAGAAACTCCTCACACTAGTCAAAATTGTTCTCAAACAGAATTAACCCTGATGAAAAATTGCGGGAAACACTGCTGTAACAACATAAAACCTCTAATTAAAACAGAATACAACTATATCAATAATGAAGATTTTAGCCCGCACAAAACCACTAAAGAAATCCCGTACACTGCTACTGAATTAACAAAACTTGCAAAGCAGTACGGGCTTCTCCCCCAAAAATCTGAAACAGAACACATTTGTCAAGTGTCTCTCACTGGGAGAGATCAGATTCTTTTGTCAGAACAAGAAGCCGGCAGGTGCTGGAGACATGGGGTGTTCCTAACAACAGCAGACAGACGCATCCCATGGTCCCCAAATCAGCACACAGCTCATTGGGCTGAGGGGCTTAACCCCTTGGAAAGGAGAGACCCTTTGGTTGGTACCCTTGACCAACTCCTGGAAAATATTCACAAATCCGGCTGCCTGCAATTGATTCATGAAAAGAAATTAATTCCTGGTTTTGAATTTCCAATCCAATCACCTGTAAAGCCTGAAATTATGACCTCTTTAACTCAAAGGCTTCCGGGAACACTTAAACCTACAGCAATTCTCCTTCAGAAAACCATAGTAGCTCTGTCTCCTATAGAAAGACCAGATAAACTTCTTAGTAACCAGAATGACCCTTTTGTTCCCCTTTATGACTTGCTGAGAAAAAGAATAAAATGGGATTGGACTTCTTCTCAGAAGGAAAAATTGCAATTGCTGATTCTTGAAGTGACAGCTCACCAAGCACTGGACCCTATCTATCCTACAGACCCCTTTCAGGTGGAGTGGGGATTTGCCTCCTCACAACTTTCAGTAAACATTTGGCAGCAGGGTCCCGAGGGTCTGACAAAGCCTGTTGGGTTTTATTCCTATGGTTTCAAAGATGCTGAGAATAGGTACACTACCTGGGAAGGGTTGTTTGTGGTTGGCTTGGCTCCCAGGGAGGTGAAGGAGAACTGGGCAATCCAAGAAACTGGGAGCTTGGGTAGCAGCCAAAATAAACCTGCCTCTGTGACTAAAGCAACCCCTCCTCTCTCCCCCACTTCTGCTAACAGAGAGGAACAGGACAATGCCCAGGTTGGGGAACTGTTAACTGTTTGGAGTATTTTCCAAAGTGAGGGACAGAATTACTTTCTTGTCTGTATTAACACCAAGTCCTATGCTATGTTTATATTTGGGTTGCTCCAGGCTGATGCTTTTAAAAGAGGTACAGGAGATAATACTGTTAAAGCAATGCAGGGATGGTTTGGGATTTTCCTAAACCCACGGGAAATTCAATCTGGTAATGTTTCTCACTTTACTGTCAAAAGTGTGCAGGATAGGGCAGAAAGTGAAAAGATTAAATGGACTTCTCACACCTCTTACTATAGATGGGGGGTAAATGAGTGTTCCAAAATCACTGCTTTTTGCCAGACAGCTCCAAGCACAATTCCTTCACTACAGGGAGCAGATGATTTCAAGAACCCAGGGCATTACCCTGGACAACCTGTTTTTGGTGGACCCCTGCTGCTGTAGGGGAAGTACCACTGCTGTTCAAAACCTCTCTGACAATTCCATTGTTCTAACCTTTTCTGCCTCTTCGTGGCAGAGTCTGTTGTGTTTACTTTTTCAGAAGAACTCCGAGGGACATGAAGACCTGACAAACCATGATAACACTAGTGATGAACAACAGAAATAATGTTTTTCCTTCCCCTTATGGTAACACCAGGTGATGATATTATACATAACATGTAAATTAATTGAACTTGAATAAATTGGCTGTCACAATTAGAGATTTGACCAAATTACAGCAACTACTGCAGTCATTCTTATTGGCTTTTGCGAACACACCAGAGACTGCTATCAAGCATATTACCAAATTGGGAAAGAGTGAATGTGGATGATCACAAATTGGTAATTGATGCACTTAGTGCTACACAGAACAATGTTTCCTTAGCCCTCAGCTGTATCCAGGCACAATTGTAGATGGAATCTGTCTCTGCTGCAATTATAAGAGAGGGCGAGGAAGGCACCTTCCCCACAGAAATTCGGAAAATAATCTGGGACAGTGCCACTGAATTTGAAAGAGAATTCCAATCCTGGTGGAACCTGGTGAACTTTACCTATGATCCCATTTCAAACACAGCCACTGCTTTTGTCCTAACCATACGCAATGCCTCTGTACATTTGGTCTTCCCTGTTATTGCATTAGGATTAAACCATGACGGAGCTGTTCTCTATCCTACTGAACATAGAGGATGGGCCCGTCAGGTTGATGACAAATGGCAAACTGTTAACCTGGAAACTTGTGTTGTCCGAGAACAACAAGAGTTCATCTGTGAAAGCAATGCAATCATAGATCAAATATTTGTTTAGACATAGAGCAAAATATCTGTCATTTCAAGATTCGTCCACATGAGGATACCCAGACAGCTCTTATATACATAGGCAATGGCTGTGCATGCTTTAGAACCACATGTGATTCTGTCTTTGTAGAAGATGTTGTAGTAGATGCAAAGAATCATTCAAATTTTTGTGCTTGTAACTTTACTAAGATAGTAGGATGCGATTTCTCTTATGAAGCTCCAGTTACTTCTCACCACCTACTGCAATCCAACTACAAACTGATCCAGAAGCTGATGCCCACTCCTATAGGAATGAACCTCACCCTCGTGAGACAACTATTGCTCCATCAAGACCTGATTGACATCCTCGAGAAAATCAAGGAGAGCGGACAGAAGACCCTGGTGACTGTTCATCACAACGTGAGACAAATACACTGGGTTATGGAGAGGGTAAAGCAAGATGCTGAGCATAGGTGGTGGGATACTCTCTTTGGGTGGTCACCTACTGCCACAGGTGTTCTGAACAGTGTGTGCCATCCAATTGTTGTTCTTTTGATCCTAGTTACGCTTGGCTTTATCTTGTCAGCAGCCCTATTCATTTTGAATTGGAGAATGATGAAAAAGCTTAAGAGACTGTCAGCTGTAGTCAATGCACACCGCTTAGCTGATGTACTCAATACAATAGATGTCCCCAAAACACTTGATACGAAACGGTTATGAATCAAGCATATGTGCTTTAGAACAACTTCTTAAATATCAAGTATGATTTGCAGAAAGTTACTTTAATTTTTAGAAAATAATTTTAAAAGACAATGATAATATTATGATTTGTTTGTTGTTTTGATTACTTGTGATTTGTTTTAATCATTTTGAAATTGTTAAACAAATGATATTGCTTTCAGTGATGAATATTTTTTGAAATTGTTAAAATTAATAATAATTTTTTGAAATCGTTATAAAAAATAACCACGTGTGAAGTTGTTATGATGATCAATAATAATTATGTTTATGTTTGTTGGTTCCCCTTTTCCCTTTTTCTTTTCCTTCTCTTCCCCTTTTATCCCCTCTCTCCTGTCATCCCTACTTTTCCGGGGTTATGCTACCAACGTGCAACGAGTTTCGAAGACACTCTAGAGCTCTGCTGATGAAGATTCCTCAAGACAATCGTGAGTCACGGGGTCGTGTAGAAGTCCATCCGAAAATTCTTCATTTTTTGCCTCACAATTGTCATGAGAAAAGACTACCGAAGAGTTAAAAGTGCTGAGCCGGTTGGGAAAGAAAGTCTCCTGCTTATCTAGTGTGTTCACAAGTGATGCTTGCAGAACACGCCACGCTGTACTCGAAGGGGGCATGCTGCCCTTTTCTGGACAATTGAACTGGACTTTCTTCCAAACTCCTGACCTGGCTGGACTGAGCTCTGGGGTGGCTCCTCCCCGCTCCATGAGAACACCCCTCTTGCCTGTCTTCAACCACGGTGACAGACCAACAGAGATGCGAATCTCCTCATCAAGGAACCAAGAACCCCTCTGGAACCCTATTGACACCCCCATGGCACCCCCCTGGCAACCTCCTTCCAGAGACTGGGAAGCATTCGGCCATGAAAACAATGGACTTCTCCCCTCCATGGAAACCTAATTTCAGTTACCTTCCCCCAACCAAGAACAGTATATATATTGGGGTTCAGCCCGACTGTCCTTTGAGATCTCCCCAAGACGTGCACCAGCGAGTTTCGGCGGCGGGACCCTGAAGACATCACGTCTTGGTAGCTATACCCCATTCCCTGACCTTCTTTCCTCCCTTTTTTTTCCTTGTCTTACCCTTTTCTTCCCCGGATCCCTTAACCAAACGCATATTTAACTGTGGTTATAATCAATAAATTGCACCTTGTTGATTTGTTACTGCAAAACCCCTGTGCCTCTTGTTGGTTATTTTTGCACCCAAAAATCATTTGTCACCCGTTTATTTCGGGCGGACCTTCACAGTCCTGTAAACAGAAACTCACAACTCTCATCAGTCTCATTCTGCTCGTTATGGAGGTCTCGTTTAATTGACTTAAGTGGACACCACCTAATTTTGCCGTCCCTTTTGACAGCTGCGTACCCTCTCCCCGTGAGCATCAACCTCCAGCCCTGTTTCCATTCGCCTAGCTCGTTTCTAATAACCACCTGTGGGCCCTCCCCTCCTGTTTCTGCTCCCAGGCCTTCTGATCCTCCCTTTTTCATCTGCTCCAGTCGCTCCAGCTGCCTCTGGCCCTCCTGGTACAGCTCTTCAGCCCTCAATGCCCGCTCCTCTACATTCTGCTCCATCTGTTTCACAATGCCCTGCCTGGCTCTCATCAGCTCCTGCTTCCTCTGGCCCTCCCGCTCCTCCTGGACCTCCATGCCCTTCTCCCGCTCCATTTCCATCATCTTGTTCAGGCGCTTCTCTTCCTCTGCCATTTCCTTGAGGATCATCTGCTTCTCCAGGACTTGCTTGTCCCAGATCATGTTGCACTTGGCACTGAGGAACAGCGCGTTCAGTTCCCGCACATCTTCCTCCTCCTCCAGCTTCATCCTCGTCGCTCGCTGCGGCAGCTTCTGCTTCCTCTGCTGCAGCTCCTCATCCACGTCTCTCCCGGGGTCCCTCTAGTCCTCCAGCTCTGCCTTTCTCTGCTCCTCGATCTGGGCCTTTTTCAGGGCTTCCTGCAACGTCCAGATGCCTTTCGCTGCGGCTTCTGCTTTGTCGTTGCCGATCTAGAAGTAGCCTTTGACTGGGTCGTGACTGTTGATGTGAATGACTGACACGGTGCCCTGTCATGAGGAGAGTGCTTCTTCCAGCATTAGGGCTGCTGCTGATGTTGACACTCCTGGTCCCTTTTTTGTGTGAAGTGTTAAAGCCACCAGCTGGGTGCTTTTCCACGCCCGGGACTGCCCTCCCACTCCATTCACTGGAGGGACTTCTTTAAATTGCCAATGCCTGGGCCAATGTGCTTGGGAAATAATCGTGCAGTCTGATCCCGTGTCTGCCCAGAGCTGAAACCCTATGACTGGGGGATCCTGGCTGCCGTAAAGGCGGCATGTCCCCCACACCATCAGGGGTTCCTTTCCTATTCTCATGGCCAAGGCCACCCAGGGATCCCGCGCTGGGGCGTCCCCTGCTGGTCCTGTGACACCGGTGCGGCTTGTGGCGGTGGGGGGTGCGAAAGCATTACTGGTGATGTTGTGCAGTTCTGGCATTGCGTTGTAGGTGGGGATGTAAGATCGACTGCTCCCTGTGGGGCATGGGGTATGAGGGTCCCCTGTCCCACTGGGGGTTGCTGTAGCTGGGCCGCTGCATATTCCAGATGGGAGGGGGCTGAACACGGCCCGGCCACCCCCTCCCTCCCCCGTTTCCCTGAAGGCTGGATCTGCATTCCTTAGCTAAATGTCCCTTCTTCCCACATGCCCAGCATGGTCCCTTAAGTTCTCCTTCTTGTGGTGGAGCAGCTGCTGATAGGCGTCTTGGCTGAGGGCAGTTTACTGCCACGTGGCCTGCCTGGCCACACTCAAGGCATGCCATCACACTGGTTATTGCAGTGTGGACTGCTGCTTGGATGGGAGCAAGGAGTGTTCCTCCTTTGCCACGTGTCTGATCATGTCGGCTATGTTAGCCCCAGGTGGCAGTGATCTTAGAATGTCCTTGGTGGCTGAGTTGCATTGCTGGCGTAGGCACTCTGCCAGTACGGGACCCTTCGCCTCTGAGGGTAATGAGGAGGAATCTAATGCTGCCTGAAGCCTGTCCACAAACTGAGTGAAGCTCTCGCTTTCACTCTGTCTTATGGTGGACCACGGGGCAGGTTTAGCCACTACTTTGGAAGCAGAACGAATGGCTTCTTGGGCAGCCCGAGTGGTTGTCATAACTTCATAGGCCTTTAATCCCTCAGCCTGGGCCGGGGGGTGATCATAGTGGGGTCTTTACCCATCAATCTCTGTATACTAGAGCCATGTAGTGGATGGTCAGGTCCCGTTATCTGGGCTAGCTCCTTTGTGCATTGATCCTCCCACTCTTGTTCAAAAACAATCATCCCCGCGCCATCGAAAATCATCCTACACGTCTGTTTGATGTCAAAGGGAAGCAAGTCATCCCCCCCAAAAACCCCGTCTATGAGTGTGTTAACCATGGCAGAATTAATTCCCTTGTCTGCAATCGCTTTAATAATCGCCTGTACCTCTTTTGGATTCACTGGAGAATAGGTCCTTCTTTGGTTTTCGCCTGCCCCCCCCACACGGACAGGGAACACTAGCTTGGCTGAAGGGGTGTACTCGGCGCAGGCTATCTTTATTTTTCGCCAGTCTGTAAGCGGGGTCCGGTCTTTCTCTGATCACCCCTTCACCCATGCGGGAGCGCTGCGACTAGAGACCTTATATGCTGCTGCTCTCCCTCTGTTAAGGCTAGTATCCGAACCGGAGCTCCCCGACTCCCTCTCAGACTCGTCCCGGCTCGAGTCTGAATCAGAGTTGGAAGTGGACTGGCCGAGCACTTCCGGGCTGCTCTGCCTTTTTCTCGGGCTCCGACCCCGCCCCCACCTGCGGAGGGCGGACTGTTCCCTCTCCCTGGGGTCTCCCCGCCTCCTGCTGGGGGAGGTCATTGCCTTATACGGGCTTGATTTGAATAGAGCGCTCTGATTGGTCTCGCCCTCCACCGCGGGGACCGCCCCCCCTCCCCGCTCTCCCACGCATGCGATGTTAAGCGGGCTGACTCCATTTCCGCCCTTTGTCCCCTCTTCTCTTCTGCCCTGACCATGCGGCTGGCCGCCATCTTCGAGCCCATGTGGCGGCGGAGAGATTTTATCGATCCGGGCGGTTTCTGACCGTCCCACCGCTTCCCGCGCCTCCTCCGCCAGCCCCCCCCAAAAACACTGCGCCCGTTGCTCTGCCTCCTGCGTCGGGTCGGCGATTGGCGGGGGGGGGACGGGTAGAGGAGCCGCGGGTTTGTCGAGAGGCTGGGGGGACTGGGATCTGGCGAGCGCCGCGGGGGGGTTGGGGGGTCTCCCGGGGGTTTTGGGCTCGGGCTCGGGGGGAGGTGGGACGCGCCTAGCCCCCGCACATCCCCGTCTGCAATCTGATCACTTTCCGGGGTGGTCTGTGTCGCTGCCCCCACCCCTAGCTGCAGAATGGCTACTAAGCAGCTTCTGGCAGCTTTCCAGGTTTCTTGCTCTTCTCGAGCTTTTTGCAGAGCCTGGATGACTCTGCCCCATGATTTTAGGGCTTTCCCCGAGCCTGAACACGGTATCCTCGGCCAGGGTTTTCGTACAATTATCTCACACCTCCGGGTGTAAAATATCCACGGGGCTCTCTATAGCCCCCAGCTTAATCAATCTTGACAATGCGAGAGTCGTATCTTTAAGCTTACAATCAGTTTCCCATTGTGTGCACACTTCACTTACAGCCTTTGCGATTGCTTCCATGATTCGAGGGCATCCCCTCCACTGCACAAGGCCAGCTGTGCAGCCGCCATCCTCTGTCCAGGCGATCCCTGTTCCCCGGGCACTGGTTTGATCCTGGGTCCCGGCACCACTTGTTGCCTTCTGATGGAAGGCGAGGCGACCTGGTTCTGAGGAAACGGCACGGCGACCCAAACTCTCCAGGGTCACTCGGGCCAAGAACACACGCAGACACCAGTATGGTGGATGGCTGAAGACCTTTATTGTCCCGTCTCATTGGGTTTTATACTGGGAAAGTTTTTCTCTACGTCAGGGGGTCTTACCTTACTGTAATTGGTTAGTAAGGAGTCGAAAGTTACTAATGTTAGGGGGGACTACATTCTTGGGTGATCCTTTATCACTAGGCGTTAGGGGGAGAGGGATTCTACTGCTTTCCGTGACATCGTGAGATTTTCCGAGCGCCTGACCCTATCTACTACAGTCGGATTACTGGCGGGCTCAATTCCTGTATCTCTGTGTGCTGATGGTCCTCCCACCCCACCTGTGTGCCACAGAAGAAGGGAGCTATCTTGGCTAGGTTATAGTCTCCCATTTTAATTTGCATAGTGCAAAAATCCTGATAGGAATCACATGAAAATGAATTCACACACTGCTTGTTAGAAAGGTCGCAGATGCGCATGATCACTCGAGCAATCTTCTCTGAAAGAGGTTTGTGAGTTTCCAATTTACAAGCCATAGAGATCCTGCTTTCAAGTGGGACAAGAAAGGCAGGCATGGAGTCAGGTTTTCCTCAATCTTTAACCGCTCGGTCATTAATCCTTAAAATGGCATAAAGTGTTTTTACCTTTTTAATCTCTTTTAGCCAGTAAGGTCCTGAATATTTTTGAGTGTTCCATCTACCAGGATCTTGCAGGCCAAGGAGATCATTATGGTAGTGATAGTCATCTGCTGTGGCTTGGATTCTGATTAGAAGTATCAGGAAGACGATGATCGTGTGAAATTCATCTTGGTTTCTCCTGTTCTTTCTGAGGTCCACTTTTGGACTCCACTTGCCTATTGCAGAAGTATTTTAATTCTGGAATAATGTATCCAAGAGATTAATGCTTTAAGCTTTAAAGGCTGTGTAAGTGATTAACAGCACTAAATAGACTCCTTTCCATTTTGGGATTAGAGGCTTTCTACCTGGTCTACCTGGTCCCCAGGCTGGATTTGTGGAGAGGAGCATCCTCTTGCCCATGTGCTCAAAATGTGTTGGTTTATTTTCTGTAGCTGTTGTGTTAATTGGACAACATGGTTCTGGAGATACCCCTCTCCACCTTGTACAGTATCTTCCCCTTGCTAGCTTTGCTTCTGTGGTCTTCTGTACGGTATTTCAAAGCGATTCAGATTTATTTTTTTTTTTTGTTCTTGGTCTTATCAAATCCGTTATAAAGCCAAAGGTAGGGCCTGGGTCCAAGGTATGTTGGTCTCTGGTACAGTTTTGACTGTCTGTTGTTTGACCAGATAATTCATCTTTTTCACCTGGCCACTGGCCTGGGGACAGTACAGTGTGTGTAAGTGCCAGTTGATTTGGATATTATTGCAAAGTTGCTGAGCAATATTTGCTAGGAAACGTGGTCCTCAGTCAGAGATGTCTAAAGGCACTCTGAAACAGGACATGATATTGTTTAACAAAATGTTGAAAACTTTGGCTTTATTTGTTTGGGTTGGGAATGCCTCAGGTCATGCTGAGAAGGTATCAGTTAAAGGCAGAAGGTATTTATACCCCCCTTTTCTTGGCAATTCAGAAAAGTCAACTTGCCAGTGCTGTCCAGGATATTGTCCCTTGTCTACTGGGCCAAGCTCAAGTCTAGTCCTGGTTTGTGGATTGGCTCTAAGACGTTATTTCACACCCTTGAGTTACCTGCTTTACACTAGAGTACAGGTTGCATCTTACTGTTGTCCTTATCCAATAATTATGTAAGGCATCCCCTTCCCAGTGTACACAATTATGTTCATCTTTAATTAGTTTTCATGATGCTCTTTCTGGCATAACTGTCTATCTCTGAGGAGTTGAAAAAAACATAATGTTTTCATTCTGCTTGCAAATTCGTTGTTAATTCTAGATCTTTCTGATTATACAGCATACATCATTGTCATATTGTTCCTTACCTTTGGGAGTTAGTGCCTGAATCTCAGCATGGCTTTGTTCTGCTACTCTGTTTGCAACCTGTTACCTCTTTTGGGGTCGGTTTCTCCTTTCTGATGTCCTTTTCAGTGCAGAATTGCAACCTCTTGAGGTAGTAGTACTGCCTGCAGCAATTTTAACATTTCTTCTGAATGCTTCAACTGCTTTCCTTGAGCTGCCAATAGTCCTTTATCTTTCTAAACTGCTTCATGGGCATCTATTACGCTGAAGGCATTCTTGGAATCTGTTCATATATTGATCCTTTTTCCTCAGGCTGGTCAGAGGGTATGGGTTAAAGTGATTATCTCTGTCTTCTGAGCTGACTTGTGTAGGGCTTCTATCCCCTATTGCTCTGTGCTAATTGTATATGCTGATTTTCACTGATCTGCTCTTACAAAGCCACTCCCATCTCTGTACTGAGACTCTACTCTTGGAACTGGGGTTTCTTTAAGATCTGGGCAGCTGGAATAAAGTGAGCTGAATGGTTTTGATCCAGTCATGCTTCAAAGGCTCCTTGTCTGTCTAGTGAGTAGCTGGGAATGGTGCTGGGTTAACTAGAGAAGAGATTTGTTTTGTAATGCTGCATTGTTCCACCAAAATTGCCTGATATTTAAGCAATCTGGAGGGTGAAAGCCAATGCCCACCTTTTTGGTCAAGAATTGCTGCTACTGGATGTGAGATAAACACAATTATTTGTTGACCTAGAGTGAATTTCCAAGCTCCTTGGATGTCTGAAACAAGAGTAGCAACTGCTTACAGTCAGGCTTTCCCCTACTTACTTCATCCAGTTGTTTTGAAACTGATGCTATTGCTTTCTTCTATAGTCCAGCTGTTTGAGCTAGTGCACCTAATGCCATCCCCTGCCTCTCATAAGAGAAAAGCTGAAAGGGTTCCAAGACATCTGGCAAGCCCAGAGCAGGTGCTCTTTTCAAGTCCTCCTTCAGCTTTTGAAAGGCTTTCTTACTTTTGGGTGTCCATTTCAGGTCTCTGGGATTGTCTTCTAACAGCTGTTACAGTGGCTTAACCAGCAGCCCACAGTCACTACCATGGTTAATACAGCATCCAGTCATTCCTAGAAATGTTCTCAGTTCTTTGGCATTAGTAGGGAGTGGGGTTTGGTTATGGTCCCTTTGCCATCCTGTCTTAGTCCCTGCTGCGCTTGGGATATTTTGTATCCTCAGTAAATGACTTCCTGTTTGATTATTTGAGTTTGATTTCTGGATGTCTTGTATCCACTTAGTCCCAGGTCATTTCAGAGGCTTACTGTCCATTCCAGTCTTTTTAAATTTCAGTGGCTAACAGTAGATCATCTACCTATTGTAACACAATTCCATTTGTGGACATGCTTACCCAACTTTAAAGGTCCTCAGCAAACTGTTTTCCAAACATGGTTGGACTATTGTTGAATCCTTGTGGTTCTCCAGTTCAGGTAAATTTGACTTGTCCTTCCAGTCTCTGCGTTTCCCCATTCAAAGGCAAACTGGTTTTGGCTGCCAGGGTCCAAGGGTATACAGAACAAAGCATCCTTGAGATCTGAAATGGTAAACCATCCATATTCACCTTTTAGTTTGCTTAGCAAAGCATATGGATTTGCAACCACTGGGTGGAGATCTCCAGCTATTTTGTTAATAGCCTGTAGGTATTGAACCAGACTGTAGTTCAAGCCATCAGGATTTTGTATGGGTAAAATGGATGTATTTTATTCAGATTCACATTCCACTAACAACCCAAATTTTAGAAAATTGCCTATGATAGGCTTAACACCTTTTATGTTTTCCACCTTAAGTGGATATTGTTTAATTCTTATTGGTCATGTTCCAGGTTTAAGTTTAATGATTACAGGTTTTGCTGCTTGGGCCTTACCAGGGGTCCCATCCACCCAGACTTTCAGACAAACCTGACTAAGAACTTCTTCTGTGTCTCTTCTGATTTGGACAAATCTGTAAGGAGAGCTAGACTTAGAACATGATTATTTGTTTGTCATTGACTTTGATCTGAACTCCTCCAGGGGTAAACTACATTTCAGCCTGTTGGAACCTGTTACAACATTCTCATGTGTCCAACAAATCCTTCCAATGAGGCGTTTTGGGGGGCGTAGGCATATATAGGATCTGATGTATTCCTACGGTGTTTCCCAGTTCATAAGATCATGGTTTTAAAAAGGATACCTTCTGCTGTTGACTTGTGGCTCCAATAACATTCACAACTTTACCAGGATCATTTTCTTCCAACTTTATATCTAATACAGAATGTGTTGAACCCACATTTACCAGACATTTAATTTTCCTCATCTTTTCCCCCAGTTCTCTTTGGACCAGAGTGTTTTCTGGGGGGATGCCCTCCAGCCAACCCTTGCATTGATTCCGTTCTTGAACCACCTTGGCTTTGAGTTGCAGGCAGTCTCTCTTCCAATGCCTTTCTTTCTTACAATAGGCACATGGAATGGTCCAGAGTTTAGGGATAGGTTTCTGCCCACCCCATTCCAGCCATTTCTTTGTCCTGAGTGTAAGGAGTAAAAAGTTGTCCATTTTTAAAAGTTAGAGAGTCAACAAGTTCAACCAATTGCTGCTAAGTTAGAGCTTTAATTACTTATTGTTAATAGTTTCATGTTGTAATTACCTGTTCTTAATAGTTTTATCCTTTAATTAGCTGTTGTTAATAGTTTAATTGTTAGAAATCCCCCTTTGTCGGGTACCACCCCTGCTGCTTCCTGGAGAATGGCACCCAAACTGTGAGGAGGGAGTGACGACAGAGCTTGGATGCGAATGTAGAAACACTTGGCCAAGTCCAGCAAAGAAAACCCCTAAAACAATGAGCCACCACAGGAATAAACAATCTAAATGATGTCTAAGGGTAAGCAACAGAATCCAGGGTCTCTGCTAAGACCTTTGAACCTCTCACCCTAACCTGGAGATGTCAGCTAGAAAGAAGACCTCAAATGTTAAATCGAAAATGGGAATCTCGTGGTGCTCTGGCGAGGACGGAAGCCCCGGCTCTGCCTGCGCACCAGCGGACAGAGCTGCACACCTCCTCCTCCTCCTCCCTGCCACTCCTGGCAGCAGTGGCGGTGGCGTGCGCACGACCCCTCGAGCCCCCACCCAAGCTGACCTTCATAAAGGCATTAAAAAGCAGAAAAATCTCCTGCCCTTTTCATTTATTTCAGCAAGACCTCCCAGCTGATTCCAATGTCTCCTACTCCCTTCTGGCTTGGATGGCCCTGTTCAGAAGGTCTTGTAGGATTTCCACAGATCAGGACTGTTGCAATGGCTCTGTTCTTCTCTCTTTCAGTCCTTCAAGACCGGAGACAATGTGCCAGCCCATCCTGCTCTGACTTAGAAAATCAAGCTGACTTTACCCAAAGAGCTCAAGAATTAGGGACATCTTCTGGATCCAGTGAACCAGTATCTCAAGAACAGCACACGGAGACACTAAAGACGAAATCACCTCCCAGTGCTACTGGAAGTCGTGGCACAGCTGATGCTGGGCACAGTTCTTGTGGCTTCAGCCCTCTCCCTGCCTGTCCTGTAGACAGCTCCCTCCCTCCAGCCCTCATACACTGCCCATCACCTTTTTTTCTCTCTTCTCTCACTCCCTTTTGATAGCTCTGCCCTCAGCCTGTCCATCACCATTTTCTCCCTCCACTCTCCCTCCCTGTTGACAGCTCCCTCCCTCCAGCCCTCAGACACTGCCCATTCCCTTTTTCCCTCCCAGCTCATCCCTTTGCTTTGCCTTTCATTAATAAACACTTTGGCTTCTTCACTTTGCCTGCATCCCTGTGGAGTTGAAGCAAATCCCTGGGATGCACAGGCCTCTGCTGCCGTTCTCTTCCAGGCCCTGTTTTGTGCCCAGATCCAGAGGAACGAGGGCAGGTCAGGCTGGAAAGGGCCCTGTGCTGAAGGTGCACCGTGCAGTTACAGATCTTGCTGAGCACCTCAGAGTTCCTGGATTTGTGAAGAGGCAACCTGAATATGCTGTGAACCCAGATGTGAGGGACTCCATGGCAAGCATCCATGGAGGGCAAATGAGCTTGGAATGCTGGAAATTTTCAAGAATATCTTCCTGAAAGCACAGCAGTGCTCCTTCCCTGCACAGGATGAGGATGAGGAAGAACCAGAGACCATCCAGGCTTAGCAGGGAGCTCTGGGTGTGCCTAAGGGCAAATGAAGCAGCAGCATGGTGACCGAGACTCGGACACGCGACCGTGCCAGTGCTCAGAGCGCTGTCAGGCAGTGCCGGGATCCCGGCTGTGGTTCTGGTCCCACAAGCGAGGAATGGCAGCCCCAGGCTCAGAGCCAGTCAGAAAGCCAACCAAGGGAGAGCAGAGGGAGGGCACCCTTCCAGTCTCTCTTGGGCATGGCCGCAAACAGCCCCTGCTGCTTCTTCCTCCGCCTGTGTTTGGGCTGTGCTGGTGGCAGAGCCAGCCAGGTTGGGCTCAGCATTCCAAAGGGTGTTGAGAGTGGGCATGAAAAGCACTGTGTGCACATCAGAGAGACCTGGAAGGTGCTGCCAAGAGCGTCCTGTAGGAACAAGGCTCTGGTCCCTGGCTGAGAACAGCCTGGTTTTGGTGCTGTGAGCACAGGCAGGAGTTGAGGCAGGTGAAGAGGCAGCGGGCAGCTTGTGTTTGTGGAGGGCCTGGGGCTGCATGTCTGAACCTGCACCTGGAAACTCACTTGGGGGAATAGGAGCTAGAGCTGGAGTGCCTGTTCTGAAAGGACCTGAAGTCATTCAGCCTTAACACCAAAGGCCAAGGGCTGTTTGGCCACTTTCCCTTCCACAGCGCATGCTTGGGCAACTGGCTCAGAGCAAGCAGCCTTTTTCCCCTCTTCCCCATTGGCCTGAAGACACTCTGCACCAAGAGAAAGCTCCTGGACACCCAGCTCTCCAACAACAGCAATTTAATATTCCTCTAGTGAGTCAAGGGAAAGGAAATGCTGGCAGAGGAGAGGTGTTCCCCACAGGCTCAGGTGGCCCCAGCAGACGCAGCCTCCCGGATCAGTTCTCCGCAGTGTCGTGGCAGGACACTCAGCCATGGTCACACATGAAAGGCCGCGACTTCCAGAGGTGGCGCAGTTGGTCTCGCATCTTCTGCAATCAGGAGGGAATGCTCTGTACAGCTAAAAGGATGTACAGAGCTTGAAGCACCAGGCATGAGATGGCTGGGCTGCTGTCCTCTGTCATGTCCTGAAGGGCTGCAGAGACAGAAACAGAGGCACAGTCAGAGGCTGGATCTGCGGGGAGCTGGGGAGAGCCTCCAGCCTCGTCCATACCACGCAGTTCCTGCCACAGCCTGGAGGAAGCAGGAGACAAGAAGGACGAGCTGGCAGCTGCTGGCCAGGAATGTGCCGCAGGCCCCTGCAAGGTGTCTGTGCTGTGGCCATGCTGCCCTCAGGGCGTGTAGGGAGTGGAGCCCTCGGCGGGCGGGCCAGGGAACGCAGCTGCCTGCGGCAGCCCCCACCGAGAGCCCGCGGGCCTCACTCACCGCTGCAGATGATGAGGAACTGTGGCTGCTGCCCTGTCAGGTGGCGCCCGGCCATCCCTGGGGAACACAGAGCGTGTCCTGCCTTCAGAGCCACAGTTGCCGCACACGGCCGCTGTCAGCCCTGAGGTCACATGCCCTGCTGGCCCGGCAGGGCTCAGCCTGGGCCCCTGGCGCATGCTGCCACCCGAGGGCATGGCTGCCAGAGGGCAGCAGCAGCAATGCTCAGGCCAGCGGGGGCTGCACATGCCTGCGCCCGGATCCTGCTGCCAGGAGAGCAGGCGGGACTGGGGCCCAGCTGCGGTGGGGCAGGAGGGGAGGGAGCCGGGTTTGAGGCTCACCCATGAACCTGACGGCCGCCTCTTGCAGGGGCTCCTGTGCGCTCTGCAGGTACGGCAGGGCCAGGCAGAGGTGCTCGGCCGCTCCGCTCCTGTCCTCTGCCAGCTGCAGAGAGCGGCAGGGCACGGAGGGAAAGGGTTGATGAGGGCGCCGCCCCTGGGCCGGGCGCTCCCTAGGGCCGGCGCCGCTCACCCTGCCCACAGAGCCCTGGGGCCTGGCCAGCAGCCGCAGGCGCCGGGCTCAGGACGGGGTGGAGGGCCCGGCGAGCCACGGTGCCGCCCCGCAGCAGAGCCCAGCTGGCTCGGGGCTCCGTCGGCACCGCGCTTGGGGCCAGATGAGCCTGGAGACGAGCCCACACGGCCCAAGGAAGGGAGCGGCGTGTGGGCCACAGGCTGGTGCCCCTGCATGCAGCACTGGGCAGGGGCCACAGCTGCCAGCCCCAGAGACTGGGTGCCGTCGGCAGGCAGCTTCTCCAGGCATCGGGCTGGGGATTCCAGCCTGTCCTTACCAAGCACTCCGCAAATCTCCACATCTGATTGGTCTTCAGCAGCTGCTTGAGATCCTTCCTCTTTAGGAGCCTTACTGCAGAAAGCAGGGTTTCCCAAGAGGCCTGCAGAGTAGCAGAGACACAGAGATGGCACCGCATCCCAGGGCACAGGACCCGCATCTCTGTGCCAAGTCCAGGAGGAGGCTGGAGCCCGTCAGGTGCCAGGGACTTGGGGGACAGCTGAGCCCCGTCCCATGGGGACACCCAGGAGGCCTCACCTGTGCCACAGGCCGGTCCTCATGGTGGCAGTGTAAGAATAGTGGGAGCAGGCTCTGGCTCACATGCTTCTTCAGAGGTTTTTCTCCCTTTGCCACTACCCGCGTGATCACGTCTTGGAAGAGGCGAATGGAGAGCAGCTGCACAAGGCTGTTGTCCTGTTGGAAAGGAAGCAAAAGGCCTCCACATCAGCTGCTGCAGACCCCCCTGTGCCCAGGCCCAAGGCACCACCCAAGTGCCCTTGGCTGGGGGCACAGAGCCTCACATTGTCAAAGAGGTGCCAGAGCGCCTCAGCCAGCTGCAGGGCGATGGGGCTGGCTATTGCCAGGTCTTTCTGACGCAGCAGGAGGCGTAGCACAACGAAGGTCATCTCAACGATGTCTTCATCCCTATCCCACAGTAGCTTCCCAAGGCTTTCAGTCAGGCTGTACATGCTTGGATCCTGTGTGCAAAACAAGGCTGGGCAACCCCACGCTGCTGCTGCTGCTGCTACTGCTGCAGGGCTCAGAGGCCGAAGGCCTGTCCCGAAGCACTCAGGCAGCTGAACAGCGACCCTGGAGAGCTGGGAGCAGCTGCCACAGCTGCCAAGCCCAGCTAAGCCCAAAGGGCTGCTTGGCCCAGCCCCACGCTGCCAACACAGCTTCAGCTGCTGCCTCCTTCTCACCATCGAGGTGAGCACCACGAGGCCTCGGAGTGCCACGCGACGCATCTGCCTGGACTCGCTCTGCAGGTGCCTTGTCAAGATCTCCAGGACTTTTTCACCTCATTCGCTCAAGTCCAGGCAGTCCAGGAGCTGAAAGGCACAGAGCAGGCACAGAGGTGCCCAGCTGGCAGGAGCTCAGAAGTGCACAGGGCCGAGCCAAAGCAGCAGCAAAGGGCACAGGCAGTGTCCTAGGCAGCTGCGGCTACGAGAGGGCAGAGAGCTGAGAGGCAGCTCAGCCAGGCAGCACTGGCCATGGGGCTCACCTCCACCAGGAAGGCCAGGGCGGGCAGTTCCCAATCTGAAATGCCTTGTCTGAGCAGATCAAAGAGGCAGGATGCCATGCTGCAACACCAGATGATGGAGACACGGCGCATCTCCCTGGCAGGGACAAAAAGGCACCATTGTTCCTGGGCTGGGCGGGTAAACCTCTCCCAGGGCTGACTGGCAGAGCTCTGGTCTGCTCCTGAGCAGCCCAGGGGCGCTTTGGGAGGCGGCTGTTCCCGGGCACGCTCCTCTGCTGGCCTTTTCCAGTCTGCTCATCCCTCCCTTGGTGACAAGGCCCTGCTGCCCATGACCACGGGGACTGTGTGGGGCGTTGCGGGCACAAAGGAGAGGGTCGGTGGGGAGAACGAGGTCTCACCTGGCCAGCAGACCCACAGCACAGTGGTGGGTGCCAGCACGGAGCAGTGTGTCCCAGGCACGCTTGCGTTCCATGGACAGCACCACGTGCTCATAGCGCATTTGGCAGAGCAGGGCCTTCAGGGTCTGCAGCGCAAAGCTGTGTGCAGAGCAAAGGCCAGGTCACACTGGGAGCCCCGGCTCCTGCCCTGGGGGCATGGGAGGGATGGGGAGACTGGGAGGACTGGCATGGAGCACCTGTTGGGGTTGGTGGAGAGGCCATGTTGCTCCTGGCATCCCTTCCAGCAGATCTCAACCTCTTCTGGCATCTCCTGCATGCTGATGTACACTTGGAATAGCAGATGCAGAATGAGACTGGGGAAATACTCCAGAAAAGCAGGCGAGCACCAGGCCAGATTGAAGACTCTCCACAGCGCCACGGTTGCCTGCAAGAAATAAAACAGCCAAAGACAAGGCTCAGTGGCCAAGACATGCACGTGGCAGGGCCCGAGTGTGCCAGGGAGAGACTGGGGAAGACACAGGGGGAGCAGCCAGCCTTGCGCCCCTGAATCCAGCCCCTAAGCGCAGTGTCTGAGGCAGAAGGATGCAGCTGGGGGGGAGCACAGAGAGCTGGCTGCTGGAGAGGCAGCCTAGGGGCTGGCAAAGGCCAGCTCCAGAAACTCACAGCCAGGGCAAAGACTCCTGCGTTGTCCCCATCAGAGGTGTACACTCTGCGCACTGGCCAGGCGCTCAGCACATCGAGGAGTAGCTGCAGCGCTGGCTCCACAGTCCTGCTCAAGGACATGATGGTTGCCCACATGGTGGCGGCAGCTCTGTGGGGTCAGAACTCCGTGTCAGGGCTGTCTCAGCCACAGCGCCGTGGCCTGGGCAGCTGCAGGGCCCCGCACTGGCCCTCAGCCCTGCCTCTGCCCACTGCCCCTGGCCGGCAGCGGTCAGACAGCCCACGTGGGTACAGGGGCCCCGAGGGGCAGGGAGGGAGCGTGGCACCAGGCTCAGGAGCTGACATGGCAGCACTGGAAAACAGATGAGCCAGAGGATCCTGGAACTCCCTGCCTGTCTGGCAGTCAGCAGGGACAGGCTCTACAGGGTGACAGGCTGGTGAACTCCAAGCCCTCCAGGCACGTGGGGCCACCCTACCTGTCACACGATGGGGCCCAGTGCAAGAGGGTGATCAGCACACTACAGGGGTATTTCTCGGTCAGCTCCAGAAGGGCCTTGTCCAGCCTGTGCCCAGCAGACTCATTGGCCGTGAGCCATTGGTGGATGTACCTCACCATGGCGGGCACCTGCAGAAGGCACGGGCAAACTCACAGAGCTGCCAGAGCAGCACCTTCCCCTGAGAAGTGCTTCCCTTCCAAGCGCATTGGGCCCGGCCTCAAAGGCCGAGGGAGCCAAGCAGACCTGGCTCAAGGCACCACACCACTGCTGGGGCCATTGAGCCCTTGCCCCAGGCTGCTTACTTGCATTGGATTAGAGACATCCTTCTCCACAAGCAAATCCAGCATGGCAGCACTGGTCTTGGCATCGAGGAACAGAAGGTTCTCCAAGATGCCCGTGCCCGCACCGGTGGTCTCTTCCTGCCAAAGGCACGTGATGAATTTACAGAGGGTCTGCAGGACCCTCCAAGCCTTGCAGGAGTGCTCCAAGCCTGGCCCCAAGTGTTGAAGACACAGCCCAGCAGGAACTTTAGCAAGGGCCCAAACAAGAAGCAGCTGCTCCTCTGCTCTGCCTCCTCAGGGCAGCAGAATGAGCCCCCAACAGCTGCCAACGCAGCAGAGCAGGAAGGGCACCGGGGCCTTCCACAGGCCCCACCATGGCCTCTTTGGGACCAGTCCTGGTGCTGGGTTGCCGGCACACTCGCAGGGGCGTGACACAGGCACGGGAGCTGTGGCTCAGAGCACCAATGCTGCTCTGTCCCCTGGGCAGCGCTGGCAGCAGCAGCTGTGGAAGAGTCCCTGGCAAAGGAGATTTGCCATTCCCAAGGCCTGCCAATGCTGGTGCCTGTCTCCTGCCACAGAGACCTGTGGCCCCAGGAGAACATCTCTGCCAGAGGACAGCCAAAGCCAACGTGCCTTGGTGTCTGTGCAATCTTTCCTGCAAACAGGTGGCTGTTAGCAGGAGCACCTGGAGCAATTGGTGGCCACACTGGGTATCCATCAGAGGCAGAAGCTGTTGTCCCTTCCTGGAATGATTTTTGCTCGGAAGTGAATATCTGCAGCACAAAACCACCATCCACTATTGACTTTGACAGGACAATGACATTCTTACAGAGATACTGTCAAGTTGCCTTGTGTCTTTCTGGCTGTTTTTCTCTGGATCTCTGGATAAAAACATCAGCCCAGCGTATGATGGCCAATGCTGTGGGTGCTGCCTGTCTGGCTGTGGCCAGCAGCTGGTGTCCAAACACAAGTGGGTGCCTTCTGGGCAAGAGAATGGACTGGCACGAGCAGCCATTTTCCCTGGTGAGCCTGGCAGGAACCTGGGCAAGTGCACAAGATTGGCCTGCTTGTACGCTTAGTACATGGAACAGGTCTCCTACAGGATCTGCTTTTGAGAATTGAATTTCATTCTTGGGATATTTCAGGCCATCAGAAATAGTAACCTATCAAGTTGGAGGGGTAGCCAGGAGCACAATCATCCTATTCAGGTATATCATGTCCAATTCCATGACCAGGTGATGGCAACCCAGATATGCATGGAATCCAAAAGCACAACTGCATCCTCTGATGGGCTGAGGTGCTCAGGATACTCAACTATTTGTACTGGGAACTTGGTAAAGTATCCTTTGTAATACTACCAGGGGCATTTGCAAGGTTTCTGAAGGTTTCTGAAATGCTTGCCTAAAGGCAGGCCATGTATCTGAAGGAACCAGTTACCGTGCTTCAGTACTCGACAAAGAGCAAAATGGAATGGGTCACACAACAGACATTTAAAATTAAAATCAAAACAAACAACTTTACATCAGCAAACAACTCCGTAGAACAGGACCCATATGTGAAATAATAGAGTCTTTCACTCTGGGGTAAGACAAACAAATGAACAATTGTTGCCTCTAAATCCACAGTACTCTCTGTAAAAGCTGGAGGTGAAGAGTACAAGCTAATATTTCCATAATTAAACAGCAATTCTGCCCACTCATAAAGCAAAGCCTAAAAGAATGGGAGCTGTGGATACATTCCCAGACACCAAATCATAGGTACAAAAAAGACTTAAGGGGATGGTTTGGGTCTGAACTGGGACTATTAAATTCTATTGATCAAGAAGTCTTACTCAAGAAAGTAAGCACTGTGACTTCTTCTATTGGACAGATACAAGCTCCTCTCAGATCAACCCTGCTGTGACTTGCCCATACCCAAAGCCTGGCAGCTAACCTATGATCCACCCTGGCCAACAATACACTGCAGGATTTTCAAGCAGTTGTTGGCTTTATGGGAAAACTACAGAGTAACATTTCTTAAGCATTTCAATGTATACAAGCTCAGTGTGTGTGGCTACGGTCTGTAATCTCAGGAAAACTTAAAAAAAGGAGAGCTGGGGAAATTGCCAGAAGAATTAACTAAATCATGGCTAAAAATGAAACCACAAAAGCATATTGAAAAAGACTTCCACACTTGGTTGCAATTGGTCAATTTCACATAGAATGAACAGAACCCTGCAGTCTTTTGTATTAACCATTAAGAATGAAACAAAATACTGTGTCATTTTGATTTTGGCCCTTGGACTTCTAAGAATTCACGTAGCTGTCAAACTCATTCAGCATAATGTCTGGGCCATTTTCAACACGAAAACTTGAAGCTTGCAAACTCTTAGTATCAAAGCATGTGTACCAAGGGACGCACTGAATTTTGTGTGCAAAAATGCAGTGCTTGAAAGAGAGGATCGGTGTCTGCATGCTGAGGGCAGCACTTGTATTTCTGAAATGATCCCAGTTACCTGTGCACAATCACAGGTGTGTTATGTGGGAAGGGGCTGTGCCTGTGTGAGATCTGCTTGCACAACTATTACAATGGAGTCTTTTAATGAAACTCCTAATGGTACTAACTTCTCTATTTGTAATTTCCCAACCAAAAGTGGGTGCGACTTCAGCTGCACCACACAAGAACTTCTCTTGAGATACTGCAGAATGCACCTGATGGGTATCACCAAGTGCCAAAATTCCAAACCGCACAGGACACTAATATTCTAAAGCAAATGCCGTACCAGCCTAATATAGAATGGCTAGTGGCAGAAGTCAGAAATGCATCTCACAGAGCCTGATGGACACTCAAATCTGGTATCAAAGTTGTTACCGAAATCATCACCAAAAGAGAGAAAGAAAGAGAACATCATGAATCAGATGTCTTCTTGTGGTGGACAAATCTGGAATAGCCAACAACTCCTCAGATTTTTAGCTTCCTCAGCACACCAGTTCTAATTGTAAAAAAGTTACCCCTCCTCTTAACCATCATAAACCGATGGATGTGGTAGAAAATTAAAACAGCAGCAGAACAGTACATATGTACTGTGGACTTTGCAGAGGATCTTGCAAAAAAAATTTGCATCAGGATAAAGAGAAGGGGAGAATGAAACAAGGCCTTTGTTTGACATAAGCACAAGCAATTCACATAAGTAAACAAGTACTGGGCACAGACCTACACAAGCACTTAGCACCAGTTAGCATAAGAAAAACATGGCTGGCCTAACTTGACAGGAGAGGGACTTGACAAAAAGCTTTAGACACAGTGTACCAGAAGAACTAAGGGCAAGGATAAAATGGCCCCTGTGCAGGGAAGCCATGAGGAAGAAGTGCTGCTTTAGGGCATGGAGGCCGCTCCTGGCCAGCACCTGGACATTAGCTTCAAGTACAGGAACCTGACAGAATGTATTTCTAACGCCCTGCCTATCGAATCACCTCAGCAGAGTCAAGATGGATGGCATTGGAGATCCATTTCTGACATCATCCCACTAAAGTGTGCATGTGGCAGAGAAGCATTTTAATGGGGTGCAGACAGCTCAATAAAAGGGCTTTTGGCGGACAATGCATTTGTCTGCCGATTTCTTTGAATTAAGGAGACCCCTCAGGACTGCTGTTGGCCATCCCCTGTGTGGATCTGCAAAAGCTTCAAATCAGATGCCTCAGCTTCCAGGGCCTCTCTTGGCCAGCATCCTGACGTGGGTGCCGGGCTGCTGCGAGGCACTGCTGGGACCCAGCGGGACAGGACCGGCTGTCTCGTGTCCACGGAGCAGCCCTGACACAGCCAGGGCCATCCCGAAAGCAGACAAACGCTCATGGGTCAGCAGAGAGGAGCAAGGAGCACTGGGCTGCTCTCAGGGCATCTCAGCATGGTGCTCCAGTGGGAAGGGCAGGCAGGCCTCCCACATCCAGGGCATCCCCTGAGTCAAAAGGATGGGCATTTTGTCCTTTTCTTCCCTCCAGCCCAGAACCAGGCCTGACATCTCCTCCTCTGCAGTGGAGTTTTTCCAGTTACAACGTCATCTCATGCTTGACCAGTGCGTGAGATGAGGCTGCAGTGACGCGTGATACCCCCTCCATGCCAACCACAGCTCCATTGTGCATCGTTCCTCTTTCACAGGTTCACTTCCCATCGATTGACCAGCTTCCCATTGTTTCCCTTAAGGGTCAAATTCCCACCAGTTAAACCATAAGGTTTCCTTCATTCTCTGCTCTTCATTATCTTGTTGACGTGCACAGCAGGGGACCAAACATGGCAGGGCCTTAGACACAACTTTGGTCCCTGACACACACAGGCTCCTTGTCCCACTGCTGGCCTTCAGTGTGCTCAGCAAGATCTGGAACTGCACGGTGCTGTGGAACTGCACCTTCAGCACAGGGACCTTTCCAGCCTGACCTGCCCTCGTTCCTCTGGGTCTGGGCACAAAACAGGGCCTGGAAGAGAACGGCAGCAGGGGCCTGTGTGTCCCAGGGCCCCAGATTTGCTTCTGCTCCACATGGATGCAGGCAAAGTGAAGAAGCCAAAGTGTTTATTAATGAAAGGCAAAAAAAGTGATGATATGGGAGGCAAAAAATGGAATGGGCAGGCAGGGTCTGAGGGCTTGAGAAATGGAGCTATCAAAAGGAAGAGTGGAAGGAAAACATAGGAATAGGCATGGTCTGAGGGCTGAGGAGATGGAGCTGTCAAAAGGGAGGGAGGGTGGAGGGGTAAAAGTGGATGGACATTGTCTGAGGGCTGGAGGGAGGGAGCTATCTACAGGCAGGGAGAGGGCTGAAGCCACACGAGCTTCCCACAGGCTCAGCTGTACCAATCATCAACCATGTCTAGAGCTCCAGTGGCAATGGGAGATGGTGTCCTCTTCCGTGTCTCCTGGTGCTATTCTTGGGACACTGGTTCACTGGATCCAGAAAAGGACCCTATTTCTTCAGGTCTTAAGGCTAATTTAGCATGACTCAATGTTAGAGCAGGATGGGCTGGCATTGTTCTCAGGGGATTCTAGGCCTGGAACAGAGAGAAAGAGAGCCATGGTCAGAGCCTGGATCTGAGTGACCTGAGGAGACCGTCCTGCCAGGGCCACCCCACCCAACTCTTGCCATGGCCGAGAGAGAGGTGTTGCCAACAGGATCTGCAGCAAGCTGTGGGCCGGGAATTCCGCCCGTGTCCCTGAAATCTCTGTGTGCTCTGCCCACGCCACCTCTTGTCAACACATGGAACGAAGCCCACTGCAGCCGGGACAGGGATTGCAGCTCCCTGCTCAGGCTTTGCAGCTCACCTGGCCAGGCCGCTGCCCTCGCTAACCCTGACTGAGATCCTGGAGCTCTCCCTGATGCTCCTTCATCATGGGAAACCCGGCCGTCTCTGAGAACAAAGAGTTCATCTTGGCCCCAGCGGCACAGCTCCCTGCCTGTGGCGCTGCCGGCGCTGTGGACACACGGGCTGCTGGCCCGGCAGGGCTCAGCCCGGGCCTTGCCGCACGTTGCCGCCCCAGGGCACGGCTGCCAGAGGGCGGCAGCAGCAATGCCCAGGCCAGGCGGGGCTCCATGGCGCCGGGCCCGGCTGGCGCTGCCGGGGGAGCAGCTGGGGCTGGGGACTGTGAGAATCCTGAAAATCAGAGCGTTTTAGCAATGCTACAAAATGCAGGCCTCAGAGACAGTCAAACTGTGATTAGAGTTAAGCAGTAGCCATAAGATTTGTCAGCAGAAAATTTTTATAAGAAGTAGAAAAGTAAGGACAAATAGAGGAAGGGTCTGAGTATTAATGCTTGGCTCGAATACCTCCCTAAGCTACAGAAAAGTTTATCTACCAAGATATTAGGAAGTTTTAAGCTTAATAATGGAGCCCTGTGGATTGAATTTTAATGCTTACAAGCAGGTGTTATATTCAAAATAAGCGAGCATTGTTTGAGTGAAGGTACGTGTGCTTACAGTGGTTGGATAGAACTCTTGTCAATATGCTTTTGCTTTGTGTGATTGGTCAAAAACTTTTAAAGTAAATTGTAACATGAAGTTCTTTGTCTGCTTCTGGGGATGTGTGTGACAGTGGTCACATGGGTTTTCAGATGAAAGGAGAGACGAGAATATTGACTTTATGTTCAGAAGTCTTGATTTATTATTTTATGATATATATATATATTACATTACAAACGTACTAAAAAGAAAAGTATGGAGAGCATTATTAATAATTGGTTAGCTGAGAAAGGCCATACTGACATAATGCCACTGGTTAAACTGAAGGAGAAAAGTCAGCAGTCAGCAAGCTGAAAGGAAAAGTCAGCAGTGACCTTGCTGCAACATGAGGATAGGGAGTTGAGATTAGTCCTGAATACATCCTAAGAATATGTAGAAAGTATCAAAAGTAGAACCATAGGAATGCAGAAGTAGGCGTAGGTGCTGATATGCAAGCTGACCAATCCTGAGCTCAACTTTTGCAATATGTATGAAGCTCATTATTAACTGCATTTAACCCGCCGTACTGATCAATAAAATCGAGCCTGTGATGATCAAAATGATGTCCTGGTTCCCTTCCGTCGACAAATGGTGGAGAATGCGGGCATAACCGAATCTCTGCCCTTTTTCTCGGATTAAAAGAAAAAGGGATTACGCCACGGTCCGGAAGTTGGGTTTGGGTCCCAGCAGCCGGGACGGTGCCGGAATTTGAAGCACCCTTAAGGTTCACAACGGTGACTTAAGCCAATACGTGTCCGCCGGAGCCTGGAGAGCTGCAACAGCGCGCGCTGATTAATAGGTATGGATAGGCAAGCGGCATATGATTTATTTACCGCCTATTTAGAGCGGCGTGGGATAAAAGGGATAGATTTAAAAAAGGAGTTACCAGGGTTATTAGCCTATGGCCATGCTAAGGGTATCTTTTCTAATCCTCATACAGTTCATGAGTTATCAGAGTGGAGAAAGTTTGGGGAAATATTGTGGGATACAGTACTAGATGATGATAAGTCAGCAAAGAAATTCGGGAAGTTATGGCGGGTGGTGTATAACACGTTACTTCAGCAGGTCTCTGAGAGAAAGGCAGCAGAAAGGGCAACAGAAGCTCATAAGAGGAATATAGGGTATGGTCGTGAAGATGATCCCCTGGCACCCTCTGTAACTAAAGTACTTATGCCTAAGAGTCCCCAGCAAAGTGGTGTGGAGGATTTCTCTATAGGCGCAGTGGAACCGTCTGCACCTTTCCTGTCAGAGGGGGAGGGCGAGTCGGATGGTGGGGGTAAGAGCAAACCAGCTTTGCCTCCGCCACCAGCTTCAGGCGGGTCGGATGGTGGGGGTAGGGGCAAGCCAGCTTCGCCTCCGCCGCCAGCCTTGCCTCCGCCGCTACCCCTCAGTGAGCCGGCTCAGGTTACGGCCTCGGTGGGGGGGTCACCTCCCCCGCCCGAGCCGGCTCCAGCGGGGGGGCTGGTTCCCCCCCGCAGGCTGGCTCCGCTTGAGCCGGCTCCGGTTTCACTGTCAGCTCCAGCGGGGGAGGGGGGGCTCCCGCTTCCCCCGCACGAGCCAGCCTCTGCTTCACTGCCCCCCCCGTGCGAAAACTCGGTGTCTGCACTGAAGCGCCAGCAGCATAGCACCCTTAAAGAGCCAGATCCCATCCCAGGGGCACACCGTGATCCATGGGGGGAGATGGCTAAACAGAGGAGGGAAGCTTGGGCTGCTTTGGCGAAAGAAGTAATGCAAATGGGGGATGGTGAGGCGGTGGAGATAGCTTCTAGTCTTGCATGTCCAGTTACATACACACCACAGTATGATGCACAGGGGAACCTTACGCATAATATAGCAGAATTAGATTGGAAGCTGTTAACTCAGCTACGTTCTACGGTTAGTCAGTTTGGAGTAAAAAGTGAACCTGTTAAGCAAATGTTAGATTATCCTTTTAATACTCAGGTTTTATGTCCTAATGATTTAAGAGGAATAGTTCGGTTGATATTTACTCATCATCAGCAGTTATTGTTTAATGCACATGACCCATTACATGGAGTAACAGTAAAGGAGCTGATGGGCTTAGAGGCATTCTTACGTACAGAGGCACAGATGATATTGGGAGCTGATAAACTTAGAGAGTCTATGTGGTTAGTGCGTGCTGCAATAGACATGGTTAAAGAGCCAGGAGGGTTACTGGTTTATATGGGTATTAAGCAAGGAAGAGAAGAATCATTTGGAAATTTTATCGATAGAACAGCTACTGCTATAGATCGGGCTGGTGTTGCAGGGCACTATTGAAGCAGGTGTGCCTTGCAAAATAGCAATCCAGCAACCCAAAGAGTGTTAGCTACTTTAGGGGCAAATTAGACTATTGAGGAAGCATTAGAGCGAATGGCATTAATGCCAACAGCTTCACAGGCATTTATAGCAGAAGCCTTAAAGGAATTAGGATTAGGGTTGCAAAAGCATAGTCTACTCAAAATCAGGTGTTAGCTGCTCTTGCTCCTCTCCAAAGCGGCTCACTGGCAGTCACGTAAAGAGGCTTGAGACCATTCATCAAGTGTTACCGATGCGGCAATGAGGGACAGACACAAGTTACTGCCGTGATATCGGAGACACCAGCAGCTGCCGTGACATCGCTGCTACCTCCTGTCTGCAACCTGCAACAACACGGAGCTTCGGCTTGGACTTATCAGCAGCAGTAGACGTCACACTAATGACGAACCGGCCTGAGAGGATACCCACTGGAATAAAGGGTCCTCTTATACTAAATGGACAAACATGTGGAGCATTATTGCTGGGACGTTCCTCTATAACTATGTTGGGATTATTTGTTTTGCCTGGTGTTATCGATGCGGACTTTACAGGGGAAATACAAATTATGGCTTACACCCTTTATCCTCCGATTAAAATTACAAAAGGACAACGCATTGCACAATTGGTACCACTGTCACAAATGACATCAGGAATACAATCATTTACTGGGCAAGCACGGGATGAAAAAGGTTTTGGCTCTACTGGTGTTACACTTTTAACTGTGGATTTACAAAATAGACCAAAACAAAAAGTTGAAATTACCTATGGGCATCAAAGCATAACCCTTTATGGATTATTGGATACAGGAGCAGATACTAGCATCATTTCTCCAGAAGCCTGGCCACAACATTGGCCTCTATTTCCCTCATCAAACATGCTCACAGGAGTGGGAGGATTTACATTGGCAAGCAGGTCGCCGTCTTTGTCTGTGTGCATTGAGAATCAACAAATATCTGCTGTTTTTTCAATTGTTCAACTGCCTCCTACAGTTTCCTGCTTAATTGGAAGGGACATTTTAACACAATTGGGAGTGGTGTTAACTAATCAGCACCCTTTGGGGTAATTGCCATTGCTTGGACTTTCCCCATTCCACTCACCTGGAAAACGGATACACCGGTGATGGTTAAGCAATGGCCATTAAAAGGGGAGAGTCTTATGCATGCCCATGAATTGGTACAGGAACAATATACAAAGGGACACCTGCGACTGTCCACAAGCCCTTGGAATACACCTATTTTTGTAATCAAAAAGAAATCAGGGAAATATCGTTTGATACATGATTTGAGGGCTGTAAATGACCAAATGGAACCAATGGGGGCCTTACAGCCTGGTCTTCCAAATCCAGCTATGATTCCAGAACACTGGCCACTTTTAATTATTGACCTAAAGGATTGTTTTTTCACTATTGGCCTGCATCCTGATGACATGAAGAGATTTGCTTTTACTTTACCAGCAATAAATCGTGGGGAACCAGATAAAAGATTTGAATGGACATCTCTTCCGCAGGGCATGCGCAACTCCCCCACTTTATGTCAGCTTTATGTTGATGTAGCATTACAGCCACTACGTCGTAAATGGCCAGCAACTATAATATATCATTACATGGACGATATTTTGTTTGCACAGCAACAGCCATTCTCATCTTTACAGATTAACACCATTAAAAATACTCTTGCTGCATATTCACTTGTTATTGCTGCAGAGAAAATTCAGACTACAAAGCCCTGGAAATATTTGGGATGGACTTTGACGGATCAAATAGTGATACCACAAAAATTGGAATTACAATTGGACATTAAAACTCTACATGATGCACAGAAATTGCTGGGAGACTTACAGTGGCTGAAGCCTATTGTGGGAATACCAAATCACTTATTAGAAGCCCTACGGCCTTTGTTAAAAGGTGTGGACCCTACTACTCCTGTACACCTGACAAAGGAGCATTATCTTGCCTTGCAGCAAATTAGTAACTGTGTACAGCAAGGGTATGTGTCTCGTCGACAACTCGACCACCCCATTGACCTTACTATTTGGAATAGCCCTTGCCACTTACTTGGTGCTCTCTCTCAGTTGCAAAAGAAAACGGGGGAGATACGGGTGTTGGAATGGTTGTCACCACCACTACAGCATAAGAAAACAATATCTTCAAAAATTGAACAATTGGCTGCATTAATCAAAAAGGGGCGTCTCAGAATTCTTGAAGTGGATGGTAGAGAACCTGCTACTATTAGATTGCCTATGGAAAAAGAAACCTTGGACTGGTACTTGATAAATTCAAAGAATTTACAAGAAGCATTATTGATGTCACCTGCTAAAGTAGAGACTAGTAAATTAGTGCCTAGAGTTTTGCAATGGATGACAGAATGGAACTGGATTACTCGACCTTTAAGAGAAGAAAACCCCATAGAAGGAGCTATTACAGTTTTTACAGATGCAGGAAAGAAATCAAGGCGTGCTGCTGTTACCTGGCAAGAAAAAGGACAATGGAAGCATCAACTCCTCACAGCAGACCCTGCAGATAGCTTACAAACTTTGGAATTGTTAGCAGAAGTATGGGCGGTGTCCAACTTACAGGAGCCTTTAAATGTGGTCACAGACTCTATGTATGTTGAAGGAGTAGTCAAACGAATAAAGGAAGCAGCAATTAAGGAAGTGAATAATAAACGATTGTATGAGTTACTGATACAGTTAAGGAAAGCTTTACGGGAAAGAGCAAACGGTACCCTTAAGCAGTATATTGAAAAACATCAAGATTTGACAGATCCACAAGCATGTTTGGCTAAGGTTTTGTATGTGATTAATCATTTATGCATTTTTGGGGAAGATGATACCCCCCCTGCAATGAAACATCATCCAAGGTCAGGTCAGGAAAATACTAAGGAAACAGAGGTCTGGGTTAAGTATAAGAACCCAAGCACAGGATTATGGGAAAAACCTGCAAAAGTATTATATTGGGGTCGGGGGTATCTTTGTGTTTCCTCTCCTACAGGGCCTTTGTGGGTGCCTGCTAAGTGGACTAAACCTGTTTTTGATGCAGCCTCTGGTGGATCGCCTTACGGAGGAGGACAGGGAGCGACTGGGGAAGAAACTGCTTCTAGTCCTACAACCACTACTGTTTCAATTGAAGGGGTACTCGGAAGCGGTGGACAGAGCACTGACAAGTCACGACCGGACGGCCCAGGAGTTGATTGGTTTCATTGACTCATTATCAACTTTTCACTTAACAGATCCAGCGAAACTACATTGCCTTGACTGTCACAATCCACATTGTGCTGCCTGGATAGCTCTACGTTGTGGGGGTTGTAAAAGAACTTTTTGGATAGAACAATCATTATTACGGGATTTGTGGTGTCATACTTGTGAACACGAGCATACGTGGGGAAAAAGCTGGCAAGATGAATTAAGGAGACAAACGGGGCAAAACGCATATATAGCTTTAAATCTTTATGAGTCTCCTGAACAGAAGGTTCTTGCTTATTATCGATGGGAAATACAATGTATTGTAAATAGAATTAAGGTTCAAAGTAAATCACGTATAGTTTCTATAAGGTGTAGGAAATTAGTACCTTTAACACAGCATTCAGTTGTAGGACCCTTCCAAGGGGATCCTGATAGAGCATTAGATTACTGCATTGATAAGTTGCAAAAATTAAGTTTGAAAGTGGCAGGACCAGTGAAATTAGGAGCAGCAAGATTGAAGACAGATAAGAAAAAGAAGGCAAAAAGGGGAACGGTCTCATTTGAATAGGGGTATCAGTGATTGCTAATTAATTTTCTATGATTAGAACAATTTTACTGTTGTGGGACCCTCGGGAGGATATAGTTGTTGAGGAGGATAACGAACAAGAACTACGATTACGAAATAAGATACACCTTGTGTTAAAGAAGGACCTTGAGCTGTTAGCCTCATATAGTAAAAAGGCTGAAGAGGCTTTGCGATCACCACCATTGAATTGGTTGCTTTGGGTTGAAGATACACAATTTTATACTGGCCCTTACTTACATTCGCTTCCTTGTTATGTTTGCAAAAAGGATAAAGATAAATGCTATGCATGGGTAGCTTTGCATTGTGCAGATTGTAATCAGGTTTATTGGTATTCACAGAAGTCATTGGGATATTTATGGTGTACATCTTGTTTTGGAAAGTGGATTCGAAATCATATCTGGGTTAGAGCTCTTGAACAAAGTACTGGCCTGCCAGGACGGACAGGATTACAGCTCTTTGAGAGTGCAGAACAAGTGGTTATAGCATATCTTAGGTGGAAGTTACAGGAAAACCTTAGAATATTTGAAATTACTAAAGCCTCACACATCATAGCAGCTCGCTGCAAAGCTGATTTGCCTTCAAACTTACCTCGTGCTATACTTGTGAGCAAGGATGCTGATTTAGAATTAGATCAGTATATTCAAGAATTGACTCAGCCTTACAATAGACAATCTAGCAAACCAGGGAAAAGACAGCGAAGAAAGAAAAAACAACGTAGGCAGAAGGAAGAAAAGGAGAGGCAAAGTAAGCAGAAAGAAAAATGAGGTTTGCTTTTGTAATACTGCTCAATGCTGTAGCAAGTGAAGCAGTAGGAGTAACACACTTTAGTCAACCAAGGGAAAATTTATGGGTAACACTTGCTAATCAAACTAACCAATCATCACTTTGTCTTAGTCTTGGAGGAGTCACTAACCCATTTCGAACATGCCTGGTGGGACTTCCGGTGTGGTCTCTTGGAGAATTTTGCAGTTTGATAAACAATCAAACCTTATGTATGTCTAACATGTCAAACATCACATTGCCAGTGCAACAAGGGTATACTGCAGGTCAGAGTGATGGCTATCGTCAATGCTTACTAATCCAATCACTTAACACCTCTTTGCATTCTCCTCCTGAGGAATTGGATCTTTTTGGAAGTACAAATGCCAGCATATCTAACACTACAGCTGGTGGATGGTTTAGCTTCAAACTTTCGAGTGCTCAGAATTTAAACCAACCTAAAGAAACATGGGCCGCCCTAGATTCATCCCTGAATGTGAGTGAATTCTCTCCACAGCATTACAGTCAATGTAACGGCACAAATATCACAGCACCAATGAAATTACCCACAGGAATATTTTTGATTTGTGGAGACAGGGCGTGGAATGGTATACCAGCTAAACCACAAGGTGGACCCTGTTTTTTGGGAAAATTGTCACTGTTTCATCCTAATGTGTCCTTGCTAATGCAGCTGAGTCAAAATTCAAACAGGAGAAAACGTAGCATACATGACTTAGACTGCAGCAAGATAGGAGATCCACGATTTTGGGGCACATTCAAACAGGTGGTGGTTTCAACTATCTTACCAGGAGGATCTGCCAATAAAGCCATGAATTTAGCAAAACAATTAGGATGCTGGGCAAAGAATGAGCTGAACAAGACATCACAAATTCTAGACATGCTAACTGCAGATGTGCAAAGTGTTAACCATGCTGTTTTGCAAAATAGAGCTGCTGTAGATTTTTTGCTCTTAGCACAAGGGCATGGATGGGAAGAGTTCGAGGGAATGTGTTGCATGAATCTGTCTGATCATTCAGTGTCCATTCACAGTAAGATAAAAGAATTACAACAGGGACTTCACAAACTTAAGGAAGAAGACGGTTTAGGAATTGACGAATGGCTTAAAGGCCTGGGACTCGGACCGTGGCTGAGGAACCTTGTGATCTATGCTATAGGACTGCTGGGTGTAATTTTACTGTTTTTGCTTATTTTGCCTTGTATCTTTAACTGTATCCAAAACATGGTCAGCCGTACAATAGCAAAAACATGGCAAACTAATCTCCTTGCACAAGAAGAAAACGGGGGAAATATGGAGAGCATTATTAATAATTGGTTAGCTGAGAAAGGCCATACTGACATAATGCCACTGGTTAAACTGAAGGAGAAAAGTCAGCAGTCAGCAAGCTGAAAGGAAAAGTCAGCAGTGACCTTGCTGCAACATGAGGATAGGGAGTTGAGATTAGTCCTGAATACATCCTAAGAATATGTAGAAAGTATCAAAAGTAGAACCATAGGAATGCAGAAGTAGGCGTAGGTGCTGATATGCAAGCTGACCAATCCTGAGCTCAACTTTTGCAATATGTATGAAGCTCATTATTAACTGCATTTAACCCGCCGTACTGATCAATAAAATCGAGCCTGTGATGATCAAAATGATGTCCTGGTTCCCTTCCGTCGACAGAAAAGAAAGGAAAAGGTTTCCTCAGAAGCTAGCTCATCTAAGAATAGAATAGAAAAGAATGATAACAAAGGCAGCTCCCTCAGACTCTGTCCGAGATAGCTCTGTCTTGATTGGCCATTAATTAAAACCATCTAAGAGGGGCTAATCACAGGTGGACCTGTTGCATTCTACAGCAGCAAATAATCATTGTTTACATCTTGTTGCTGAAACTGCAGCTTCTCAGAAAGGAGAAAAATCCTAAGAAAGGATTTTTCACAACAGATGTCTGCGACAGATGTGAGCTGCTGGCATCTTCCCATTGCCATAACCATGGAATGAGATTGGTGCTGGAAGATAAACAGCTCGAGACGCTTTCCCCAGCAGTCCCGTCCGGTTGGTGATTTGTGCAGAGACCCCCAGGTAGCGATAGCGCCGAGCTGTGGCAGGGCGGGGCAGGGAAGGGCAGGGTGGGGCCGGGTTGGATAGCGCAGTACAGGTAGGAGCATGGCGAGGTAGGGCAGGGCTACAGCGGGGTGGGGAGGGGAGGGGCAGGGTGTGGCAGGCTGGTGCAAGGTGTGGTAGGGTGGGGCAGAGAGGGGTGGGGCAGGATGGCGCAG
Source organism: Melospiza georgiana (assembly GCF_028018845.1). Taxonomy (NCBI): domain Eukaryota; kingdom Metazoa; phylum Chordata; class Aves; order Passeriformes; family Passerellidae; genus Melospiza; species Melospiza georgiana. The sequence continues at coordinate 895,761 of NC_080459.1, read as the reverse complement.
GGGTGAGCAGGGTGGGGCAGGGTGGGGTAGGGTGGGGCTGGATTGTGGGGAGCAGTGCTGGGCAGAGCACAGTGATTTAGGGCAAGGCCAGGTTGGGTGGAGCAGAACAGGGCAGAGCACTGTGGGGTTGGGCAGGGCTGGGCAGAGAGAGGTTGGGTAGGGTGGGGAAGGGTGGGGCTGGGTGGTGCTAAGAAGGGTGGGGCAGGCAGGGATCCCGGGCTCATGAGTCACCCATGAACCTGATGGCCGCCTATTGCAGGGGCTCCTGTGGGCTGTCCTGGCACCGCAGGGTCCGACGCAAGTGCTCGGCCGCTCTGCTCCTGCCCTCTGCCAGCTGGAGAGTGCCAGGAGGGTGCAGTTGGTGCCGGCTCAGCCCCTTGACTGGGCTCTCCCTGTGGCCAGCACTGGCCTCCCCTGCCCCACAGCCCTGTGAGGCAGCCAGCAGCCACTGGGGCCGGGCTCTGGAGGGGGCAGAGGGCTGGGTGCTGCCCAAGAAAAAATAAAGGAAAAATTCTGACCTCCAACACTAAAACAAATGGCAGTATTGGAGATAACTTTTTGCAGGGGTAGACAACACATTGAGCCTGACAAGGTCAGGTGCCCAGTGCAAATGTGGTGGAGCCGTTCACAGCAGGGGCCATCTGAATACTCCAGCTTCATGGGAACAATGCATTTTGTGGATAACCGAGACAGTGAGTTCTGTAGCAAGCAGACTCAGGAATGATGAGACCATCGTCCATGGCCTGATGCACACTCATGTCTCTGCTGTGGTTGTCTCAAGGATGAACAGGAAAAATTCAGAGAGAAGATGAGGAAGGAGATGAGCAAGGACAGTTCCCATGTGGCACCAGTGCAAACCAGAGGCCCCAGTGTCAGAGCCCAACACCCCTCAGCTAGGGAGAGGGAGTACACCCACGAGTGGACCTGTGGTTCTTCCTCTATGAACATGGGCAAGATATGAGAGGGTGGAATGGAAAACTCATCACTGTCCTAGCAGCATGGGGATGTGAGCTAAAGGAAGAAACTACTAAGAGAGGGATTTCCACCCAAATGCATGAAGCCCCAGCTCTCCGTGACCGAGCTGCCAGGTATAGCAGAAGGGAGGATGATATGTCAGATCCCCTTGAAGGAACATCCAGAATATACACCCAGGGAGGGAACGGTACCCCAGACTAGAGAGGCCCTGACTCTAGACAGGTAGAGACCCAGGAAAATTGTGTCTCTTGGGCTGCATGGATCCCTGACACACCAGAGCCATAGATATACAAGCCTTTTGTCAACACTGGTGCACAGTGTACTCTAATCCCATCAGGACGCTGAGGCAAAGTGAAAATTTTCCAGGATAGAAATCCTTTTAAATTTAGGTGAAATGTACATTTTTGAGTTGAGTCTCTGGTTAGAAACCATAGTTATTTAGCCAGACTGCAAGGCCTAAGCTCAATGAAGTTACTTCAGTGAAGGACAGAGATAAAGGTGGGGAGACAGAAGATGATAGAGAGTGACAGGGACTGCTGCAAGGGCAAGTCAACCTGACCTCGGAATTTTTTCTGATACAAAGGAACTAGCGGTAAATGTCACGCGAAATCCATGAAAATGAACATGTATGAACCTATAGGGAAACTGTATGCCTATGTACTTGAGAGAGAGATAAAAAGAGACCTGAAGTTCTCAGAGGTACGCATACCTTTTTTGAGGAGAGCAATCTCCAAATGCGTCCAGCGCTGTAATGCACATACCAGCTTTAGAACTTTTTCAAAATTGTGGGGTTCTCTTCTTTTCTCCGCAAAACAGCCATCAGGTTCATGGGTGAGCCACGAGCCCGGGCTGCCCTTCCTCTACCCGGCCCGCTGCAGCTCGGCCCCAGCCCCGCCTGCTGTCCCTGGCAGCGCCAGCCGGGCCCGGTGCCATGGAGCCCCGCCTGGCCTGGGCATTGCTGCTGCCGCCCTCTGGCAGCCGTGCCCTGGGGCGGCAGCGTGCGGCAAGGGCCCCGGCTGAGCCCTGCCGGGCCAGGAGCCCGTGTGGCCACAGCGCCGGCAGAGCCGCTGGCAGGGAGCTGTGCCGCTGCGGCCGTGACAGGCTCTGTCTTCACAGGCATGGCCGGGCGGCGCCTGAGGGGGCAGCAGCAAGAGCTGCAGCTGATCTGCACTGGTGAGTGAGAGCAGCGGGCTGACAGGGGAGGCTGCCGGGGGAGAGCTGGAAGCCCTGCCCCGGCTGTGGAGGGCTCTGCTCCCGTGGGCAGAGCACACGGAGCTTTCAGGGCCACGTGGGCCATTGGTAGCCAGCAGCTTCGGGCTGATCCCCTTGCTCCCTGCTCCCTCCTGGCCATGGCAAGAGCCGGCTGGGATGGCCCTGCAGGGGGCTCTCCTGGGCTCCCTGCACATGCGGGATCTGACCTTGCCTCTGTTCCTCTCTCTCGCTGCCCTAGAAGACAAAACAAATGATGTCAGCCACGCCGTTGGAAGCCTGGCAATTCAAACACTGTGCATGCTCAAGTCAGGATAGCGGGCTCCCATCTCCAGGTTCCAGTGGCTCCAAAATCACCTGCGCAGGGCATGGAAGACACAGCCTCGTCTCTCACGGCTCAGCTGCCTGCCCTGCCGGAGCTCTGTGGAGAGCTGATCACAGAAGCTCTTTTTGCGGGGACCTCCTGACTCAGGAGGATATTTCTTTTTCTTCAAGATTGTTCTTATCATTTTTTTCTTTTCCTTTACAATGTAAATAGAGACTATGTTATAATACACAGACACCCAGGATCTTTCTTTTGCTGCCTAGGGTCTGCAGGGCATAGGGGAGGAGGGGGGAAAGGGTGCTTGCGCTCAGCCAGCTGCCCAGGCATGCAGTGCTGCAGGGAAAATGGCCAGAAGCCCCTTGGCCTTTGGTGGTTCTGCTGAAGCCTTTGTGCTGCCCAGAGAGCGGCTGGGCAGGGGCCGGGGCTGTGGGGATCCCTGCCAGAGCGGTGCCTGGAGATTGTCACAAGCCCTGTGCCGGGGAGGAAGGGCCATCCGTGTCCTCCGGCCCGTGTGCTGCTGGCTGCCTCGCTGAGGGCTCCCAGGTGCATCTGGATGGGGCTCCTCTGGAGCTGCTGTGGGGCTGCGGCGCTGCTGCCGGGCAGCTTGGCCGGGCTGGGGCAGAGCCTGAGGGGCTGGGGCGCTGGCAAGCCCTGGGCAATGGGCTGTCAGAGGCCATAAGCAGCCCCCCGGCAGCTGCCTTGTTCCTGCCAGAGTTGACTTGCAAGACAGATCCTGGGCACTCTGCAACTAACATCATCATGTTGTTGGAAACCCAAATGCAGAGAAATCTCAGACATTTGGTCTTGTCAGCAAAGCTTAGAATTAAACACAGGATTTGATTGGAGACCTTGGAAAGGGCTTCCAAACTTAGGTGCTAGAAGCGAGAATGAGGATTTCTAGTTTATAGCAGAGACACGGGGAGGAAAGTTGAAGTGGAGGAAAGTTTAGAGTTTTAGAGTTTAGGATCCAGAAAAAATCAAATCAGTTCCAATGGTAAACAAGAAGTTTAGGATGCAGTGCTGTAGGTTTGTGTGTCATAGCATGATTGGCTAAGGAAGCTTACACTGTAGGATGAGTCCATAAGATGAAATATTGAAGGGTTGGCTCCAAAACACAAATATCCTTGTTGGCAGTGCCTTCTTGGCCAAGAAATCCTTCAAAGCTCTTGTAACTACAAGTCTTGTGGCCTTGTGAGCCATGCGGTGGAGATGTGAGCCAAACTCACCCTTCCTGTCTATGTAGAAGAAAAAGCAATGGCATCATCTAAAACACTCAGAGGTCCGCTCTCTAGCTCGTTCCATACTCCTTCAACTCCCCAAAGTGTGATTTAGCTACAAAGAGATGACAGGGACTCTTAGTGCTGCCATCTCCAGTCCCTGCTGGCACTGGGGGCTCCCAGGTGCCTCAGGCTGCTGTGACACCGCTGCACACGGGAGGGAAGAGGGGCAGGGGCTGTGCTCCATGTGCTGCTGCTGCTGCTGCTGCTGCTGTGGGGTCATTTGTGCAGCCCTGGCCCAGAGTCAGGGATCAGATCCTGCCAGTCTCTTCCAGCCCTGGCTGCTCAGAGTTTGGGCCTTGGAGCCTCAGGTGGCCAAAGGCAGCTGCTGCTGGTCCCTCTGTGTGCCTGTGTTCAGCAGTGCTGCTCCATCAGTCTGTGCCCAGCAATGGGGAAAAGCCTCAGCCCTGCAGGGCCAGGAGCTGCCGGGCTCTCCCTGAGCAGCTCAGCCAGCAGGAAGGGAGCTGCTCCACACAGGAAACAGGAGCAAACGACACTCATTTTATAGGACATGTTTTCTACTGAAAGGAAAAAAAAAGAAAAAGTAATAAAAAACTATACAAAATGTGAAAGATAAAAACAAAACCCAAGTGTGCAGTTAAAAAGGATTCTGTGATTCCATGTTTCTATCCACTGCATTCAGCTGGGGCTATTTTAGCAGCATTACTTTGCTCCAGAAGTTCCCTCTTGCCCAGATCCTGTGGCCTGAGGCTTCAGCTCCTTCAGCTCCTGATGTTGAGCTGCTCATGCTGAACGAGAATCACAGAATCCTTTCTGTTGGAAAAGCCCTCTGAGCTCACCCAGTGCAGCCGCTCACCCAGCAGTGTCAAGCCCAGCACTAAACCACGTCCCTGAAGTGCCAAGGCCTGGACACCAGCCCTGAGTGAGGCGTGGACAGCAGGCCCTGAGCCAAAGGTGGCCTCTGGATGAACCTTCCAAGCAAAGGTTATCTTTGTATCTGCTCCCTAATGAAATATGCATGGTCATTAGCACTGTGATAGATGTAGCCACTCATTAGTGAAACATGTATTGACCTTTGTGTATTTAGAAGCCAGACAAGGCCATGAAATCTGACATCTGGCCTTATTTGAGGCTGTATGATCAAAGTCACCTCCCTCGGTTCCTCCTGGCCAGGCTTTGGGAGGGACCCCAGAGGAGGATGAAAGCAGATGTTGCCACACTAGCAGTGCTGTCAGTTTGTTCATTCAGCACTGTCAGAGCTGGGCCCTCTTCCAGCAGGGTTGCAGCCTCTCCTGGGGCTGGAGGCACCTGCAGGAATTCCCAGTGCCCAGGAGTGGCTCTGCAGCCCTTGGCTGTGACAGCTTTCCCAGCTGCTGTGTGGATCTGTGGGATGGTAAAGGCTGAGGGTAAATGCTGCTGGATCTTTCTTAATCACTGCAGGCAATCTTTGGTGGGGATGGCTGGGTGCATTGCTGAGCTGCTCCTGTTGTGATTCTTTGCTGCTCTGAACTGCAGGAAATGACACTGATTCCTTCAGTTGGAGTCTGTGTCTTTCGTGCCAACTTTGCCCACTGGCAAAACAAAACTGGCCCAGTCTGGCCAGATGCCAACAAAATGTCACTTGTTCAATGTAAATGTGAGGAATCAGTCCCATCAGAAATTCCCAGCTGGGAAGCCCTTCCCTGGAGTTCCCTGGCTCTGGAGTGGGCTGAGGTCAGAGATCCGTGTGGGAGCAGTGGGGCAGTCGGGTAAAAGAAGCTGCACCCCTGGATGGCTTCAAATGCATCCAAAAATTGCACATGGAAAATGAAAAGACCTTGTGGGTTTGGGCAGACAAAGCTGAATTTGCTGAGAGCACATAGGAAACAGCACCTTCAGGAGGAGCAATTATTGTTGGAATGCTCCCACATGGAGCAATAAAAGAAGGTTTTAATCTTGAGCTCAGATGCACTTGTGCGAGTGAAATATCAATATAATTAATAAGTATATACATATTTATAGGATAATAAGACCTTCATGTTTATATTTATAGATTTTTATAGATATATATTTCTATATCTACATATATATATCTACATTTCTATATCAATATGTACATGTAAAATAAGAATAATGTGAAATATTGACAATAATAATGTGAAATGCTGACAATACTAATTTGGTATCTTTGGCTGCTCAGGGATGTAACACTAAATACCCTACAGAACAGGATTGGCCAGGACCCTAATGTCAGTGGTCAACTTTGTGAGATTGTATACAATGGAAAAAGGAGGAAGGGAGGAAATTGGCTATTTTTACAGAGTGTGCTGATACTGTGATGCAGAGTGCTTTGTCTGTTCCTGTGAAAAATACAGTGATTTTGCCTGCAGGGTTTTTCACATACCGGACTATGCACAAGCTGTAGGATTGGTTGAAAGGGTGAAGGGGTTGTTAAAAGAACAGTTGGAAAAATGAGGAGATGGGAACCTTTGCCCATGGAGAACCCATCTCCCAGATGTGCTCCATGCCCTTAGCAATGGCCCACTGAGGAAATGAAACCCCCTGGCTGTGCACGGCTGCCCCCAGTTTGCAAATCCAACCATGGGCAGTGAGACTTGGGCTGCCTGGGAAATTGTTCTGGCTGTGATGGCCCCTGGCAGGGCCAGCCCAGAGGCTGCAGGGCTGGCCCTTCATGCATTGGAATTCCTTAGGAGAAATTCCAAGCAAATGAGAGCTATCAGTTCTGAAACAGGAATTCAGATTCCTCCAGGACACTTTGCTTTGGTAACTGCTCCCTGGGAGCTTGGCCTTGCAAAGTGTTCCTGTCATGGCAGGAGGAATTGATGGAGAATATCCAGGAGAAATTACAGTAATTCTGTTAAACAATAGTGACCAGGATTGGATTATTCAACCCCGTGACAGGGTAGCACAATTATTGATCTTGCAATTTTTGGAACGATTGTGAAAACAGGAGATCCAGCTCCAGTCACCACCGTTTGTGGAGATAAAGGGTTTGGATGCAGCAGCCCTAATAATGGAGCCAGAGTGTGGGTCCGGAGGCCAAAAGGCCCTCCCGAGGCAGCTGAAGGAGCAGCTCCTGGGAAAGACAACTCAGAGTCCTGAAACCTGGGCAGGAACAATGGGAATGTGTCCCTGCAGCCAAGGATTCTGTGTGAGAACAAGGAGATCTGACAGGAGATTGTTTTACACATCCTGCCAGACCAGATCTCCCTGTTTGCCCCAAGGGCCCCTTTGGAAAATGCTCTGATCCACGGGGCTCCCTGTGAAGGCTGCTGTGACACTGAGGGACTTGCACAGGAATTCCATCCAGGAGCCTGGGTGCCCCTCAGGGACTGGGACCCGGCCCCTTCCAGCCAGAGGGGAAAGGGCCCCCCAAGCCTTGTTAGCCACAGCCAGCATGGTAAAGCTGAACAGCAAAGGGCCTGGGGGCATTATTCTGGAATTAAAAAGGTGCCAGCTCCATGCACAACAGAATTCTTGTTCCTAACTCCAATGAGATTGAGAAAAAAGAATGAAGAATGGTGTCACTAAAGTACTACTGATGTCTTTAAAGGTGTACCTTGATAGTCAGCCAGAATCTTTGTCTGCCAAAAACACCTGTAGTGTTTCACCAAGGGATTGGTCATCAAAATGTAGTGATGGGTTATGATGGATTGCTGAGCTTCTTTTGTAATTCATTTCTAATGATGATGTGCTTTGCTGAGCTTATCCTTTTGTAAATCTTTGCATGATATAAATTACAATTCCTTAAGTTGTTTTCTGTGTCTTTGGTAGTGACCCTGCCCACTGGTGAAACAGGGCCCCCTCTTGCCTAAGTGTTCCCTGAGAAGGCAAAAGCCCTCCCTCCAAAATTCCCCCTTTCCTCCTTGTTCCCCCCTTCACACCCTGAGCATGATGTGCTCTGGTCTGGGGTATGCCCAGGGTCAGTTGGGGTCCCCTGTCCTGGCTGTGTCCCCTGCCCAGCTCCCCCGCAGCCCCAGCCCCTCCCCAGCATGGCTGGAGGAGGGGCAGGACAGGCCTTGGCTGTGCTGCAGCTCAGCAAGAACAAAACCATCTCTGCGTGCTCAGCGCTGTGCCCAGCACCCGGCCCAGCAGTGTCTCAGTGCCAGGGGCTGTGCCCTCAGTCCCTGCCAGGGGTTTCCATGGCAACTGCCAGGCCAGGTGACCCAGGTGTCCCCCCAGTGCCGGTTGCCATGGAAACAGTGCCCAGCCCTGCCCCTTTCTGTCTGGCTGACCTGGCCTTTGGCCCTGGCAGTGCCGGTGGCTGCTGGTTCCTGGTGCCTGAGCGGCCAGTGCGGCACAGGGCAGGTGGCCATGGCACAGCCCCCAGCAAGGGATCCCCTCTGGCTCTGGGCACTGACACCAGCCCTGAGCAAGGGCCCAGGGCAGCTTTCCATGGCCACCAACCATCACAATGGCTCCGGGCATTGCTTGCCATGGCCCCAAACCAAGGAACGGGTCCCTGTGGCCGTTGCCATGGCACCTGGTGGCACCACCGAGTGTCACTGCAATTGTACCTGGAACAGCCCTGGCACCGCTTTGTCCCAGGGTTGCCATGGCAGCTGAGGGCAGCAACAGCTGGTGCTCTGCAAGGGCCCTGGGGGAGACGGGGAGGAGCAGCAGAGCAGGGGCTGATCCATCCCCAGTGCACTGCACAGCCCAGGGCAGCGTCCCAGAGCGTCCTCATGGAGCTGCCAACAAGGTCCCCCCTCTGCAGCCCTGGCCTCTCCCCCAGCTCACACAGGTGCCCCATCCTTGCAGGCGCAGACGCGGCAGCACTGGCTCAGCAGCCCTGTTTGCATTGCACAGAGCAGGGGGAGCACCCCCATGCTGTTGGTGTGGGGACATGAATCTGAGGGAGCACAAATGCCATCAGCCCCTGGGGCCAGCAAGGGCTGGGGGACAGCAGGGAAACCACCCAGGTTTGTCCTGGCCTCTGCATTTAGCCAGAAAGTTTGTTCCCATCAGCTGGGAGTTTCCTGTCCCACTGCAGATGCTGTTGCTCAGAGCCAGGGCTGCCTGGCAGCCACCCCCAAACGGCCCTGAGCATTTCCTTGGCTTCAGCTTTGCTTTATTTCCTCTTCCTGATACAAATGTCTTCCCATTGCCCACCCCTGTTCCCTCCCCTGCTGTCAGCACATCCCTGTTTGCCCTTTCCTCTCTGGCCCCACTCCCCATTGCAGTTGCTGACCTGGCACCATGGGAACGTCCCTTGGGCAGCAGGATCATCCTACAAGTGCTGCAGGAATTGTCTGCACGTTCCTGCCGTGCCTGGTGCTGCTCCCTTGCCAGAGGCACCCCAGGCCAGGGGGGCACATCTGGGCTGCTGTGTCTGGCTATGGGGCTCCCTGTTCTGGGCAGTGAGGAGGAGCTGCAGAGGCTCTGCAGGACTGACAGGATGGGCTTTGGGGCTGGCAGGAGAAGCTGAGGGACCTGGGCTGCTGGAGCTCCTGAAGAGGAGGCCCAGGGCACATCCTGCAACAGCTCCAAGGGTGGCTTCAGAGAATCCCAGAATCAGCAAGGGTGGAACATGCCATGGAGATCATCAAGTCCAACCTGTGCCCTGACACTGCCTTGTCTCCCGTGGGCCTCCTCTTCTCCAGGATTAACAACCCCAGCTCCCTCAGCTGCTATTTACAGCTCTTGTGTTCCAGCTCCATCACCAGCCTTTTTGCCCTTCTCTGGACACACTCCGGCCCCTCCATGTCCTTCCTAAAATGGGGGAGCCCAGAACTGCAAACAGCACTCCAGGTGCTGCCCAAGCAGTGCTGAGCACAGGGGAACAATCCCTGCCCTGCTCCTGCTGGCCACACCATTCCTGATCCAGGCCAGGAGCCATTGGCCTTCTTGGCCAGCTGGGCACTCTTCTGGATCATGTCCAGCCTGCTGTCCATCAGTGCCCCCAGGTCCCTTTCTGCCTGGTTGCTCTTCAGCCACTCTGTCCCCAGCCTGTAGCGCTGCAGGGGTTGTTGTGGACAAAGTGCAGGACCGGCACTTGGACTTGTTAAACCTCAGCTTGTTGGATTTGGGCCCTGGATCCAGCCTGTCCAGGGCCCTCTGCAGAGCCCTCCTACCCTGTAGCACATCCACACTCACACCCAGCTTGGTGCCATCTGCAAATTTGGTGATTTTCTATTCTTTTTTACACATGTGATAATCATTTCTCCAAAATCATTAACATATTTCCCTTCCGCTTAACCCATGTGTTCTTCTCTCTTGGAGTCTCTCTGCTGGTCCCTGGTGCTCGTGGACCCCAATGTTCCCGTGGGCCTGGCTGAGCTGGCAGGAAAGTGAGGCTGCTGAACTTCCAGTTCCCCTTCTCACACAATGGGCACTGTGTGGTTTCCACAGGCCTGGGGTTGTGGAGAACAAGCTCCAGGTGTCAGCTCAGCTGGTGGAGACAATTGGTAATCTGGTAATATGAGGTCACAGAGTGGGCTGTGACATCACAGAGTGGGTTATGTGAGGTCACTGAGCAGCTACAGCATCATAGACTGCTTCTGTGACATCAGAGATCCAGCTGTGGCATCACAGGACAGAGGTCTGACATCACAGTGCAGACTATGACATCACAGACTCTGGTGTGACATCAGAGAGCAGCTCTGTGACATCAGCGAGGGGTCTGTCACATCACAGATTTGGCTGTGACATCCCAGAGGAGCTGTGTGACATCCCAGCAGGGCTGTGTCAGGTCACTGGGTTGGTCTCTCTGCCCAAGCTCCCTGTCACAGTTTCTCCCAACAAGTCCAATGCTGTTCATGCCCAGCAGGGTCCCTGTCCCCCGGGATCCCTCCGGCCCACCTGGAGCCACAGCCTCCACCAAAGGATGTTCCACAGGATCCACCCCAGAGCCTGACAGGGGACAAGGGGCCAGGGCTGTGTGACCAGGACATCAAGGACAGGGATTATCCAGGTCACTGTGGCCTGTGTTGGGGTCCCCAGGGCAGGAAAGATGTCTGGCAGCTGGAGCAGGGTCTGGGAAGGGCCTCCAAGACGGGGTTGGAGCCCTTGGGCTGTGAGCAGAGGCTGAGGGAGCTGGGCTGGTCCAGCCTGGAGCAGGGAAGGCTGAGGGGCTCCTCATGCCAGCCTGGCAGTGCCAGCGAGGAGGGGATGGAGAACACAGAGCCAGGCTCTTCACAGGGGGCTGGGGGGAGAAAAAATCCAGTGGGTGGGAGGGGAAAGAGGGGAGATCAGCCAGGATAGGAGGAGATGAAATGAGTCAGGCTGGTTTCAGCACCTGGGGTCTGAGTAAATGTATAAACATCCAACCCTCAGCAACTGAAAGAGCTGGAAATACTGAAACATGAGTGTAATTGAAAATTTAGTCCCAGGTACAATCTGTCTTGTCAAAGGAATTTATGGACCACGAATCAAAAAGCAACGGAAAAATAGAGTTCTGACAAATTTCTCAGTTCTTGCAACTTTAATTACTAATTAGAATAGCTCACATTGTGTTCTTGGACAGAATCCACTTGAAGTAATATATTCCTCTACTCCATTAGAAATGAGTGACAATGTGCCCATCCCCAGAGCAGTGGTATGGGAAGGAGGGAACATAACTCTCAAGTTAACCCTTTAAACTTTAATACAGTGGCTGATCATTTTGTAATTTTACTCTAATAATTGAACAGCGAGGAGTTCACTCAGGTGGAATAATGAACAAGGATCAGTAGTTTTATAGTATTTTTTTCCTCCTCTCAGAATCTTCCAGTACATTCCCTCCCTTCCTCCTCATCTCTGAATTGCACATATATGGAAGAAAATTATTTTATTTTGAAACTGATGGGAGCTGTGTTTCAAGGTGTGACTTTTGACTATGATATCTCTGAATCAAACTCGAGATTCCCAAGGATCCTTGATTTTAATTCTGAGGGATGCATCCACAGCAGGGATCTACCCTGGAGCTGTTGGTCCTACAAGTACATAGTACCTTGGAGTGGTGTTTCTGATGCCATTTTGTAATTTAATGGATCAGATTATTTTCTTTTCAAGAAAAACTAAGTTTCTTGTGGGCTCAGTCGACAAGATGGAGCCATTTCAAGAATAAGCCAGACATGACAGTACTGCACATGTATGTGGAAAACACATTTTCCTAAATGATTAGTTTCCTTGTCCAGTCTTACAGGAAAATTAGACTGCTGGAAATCAATTCCTATGATTGAGCTGAAATCCTGCAAAGTAACATTTACATTTATTACATTTTATCTTTATATGTAATTTTATTAAATTTATACCGAAGTATAAATTTAATAAAATTACATATAAAGGTAAAATTAATATTGCCAGGGCATCTTTATAATGCTATTATACATACTTTCTAATGCTGGGAGAAGTTCCTGTGGTCTGTTTTCAGTCCTACAATTATGAAGAATGCTATAAAGCAGAGCACAATTGACTATTTCCATCTCATGCAAGAAAAGTTACGCAAGGTAGCAGGAATGGTTGCATTTTAACTGCATTTCAAAAAGATGTGCATTGGTGCTTAAGGCCAAAGTAGGGGAAATGAGAAGATCTGTGAGTTGATCAAAAAGCTGTAAGGAAACTTTGCTCACAAAGCAGAGGTAAATTTGTAGAAGTTTGAGAAAATCCATTTGGGTAATCCCTGGTTTTGAAAGTGTTGGGTTAAAAAGTCAACCTGCAATACTGTGACTCAGAATGGGCAATCAAATCCTGGGATGCCTTCAAGTCACCACTACTTGTGAAAAATCTCCTCAAAATAAAAAACAGTTGACATGTCCTGGGATGCTGAGGCAAACCTATTTCCTACTCACATGTGCTCTTCAGATCTTCCACATGGTGGAAGTGCAACCCAATCCTATAAATCCAAAGTCTGATGGGCCCATTCTAAAGCTCCTCAAAGACACAGTCCTGTGTAACATCAGACGACATGTCTGTGCTGAGTCACCACAAAAGAAAGCTAAGCCAAGGCTCATGATTCCACGGGTGAACAGAGTTGATTTGCAGAGGAGTTGTGTGCACTTTATTCCCCCTCTCACCCAGTATTTTGTTCCCCTTTCAAGATGCCTCCTGGGTCTGCCTCAAGATTTTGATGGAGAAGAGAGTGACTCCATCTCATTTGAACTGGTATGTGGCTATCCAAATTTCTGCCGGGAATCTTACAGGGAGCATGGAGCTTGGGCAAACGTCTGTCCTATTGCAGCTCTGGACTGTTCCAAAGGGGGCTCCTTTGGGCTCAACATCTGCAGGCCATTGCAGAGCAGCGGGCTGCAGGCCGCTGCCAGAGCTCTGACACAACAAAAGTGTGGCAGTCCAAGAATCAGCACACGTCTCTTTGGGATGCTCTGAGACTTTCAGTTGCCAGAGAAACAGCAAGCATGACCAGAGGAGCTTTGCATCAAGGCCTAAGCCAGTGTCTCCATGACACAAAGGGAGGACAGCCTCCAAAGCGAGTCAGAGCAAAGGCCAGCATGCACCCACGTGCTCAAGAAGTGACTGCAGCCTAAAATACTCCTGGAAACTTATTATCTTTGCTTCTTTTTCCCCGTAAATGACATTGGTGAGACTTCTCAGAACCAGCTACGATGCCACCTAGAAGAAGCAGACTTGCTTTCAGGCAAAGCTTTTGGGACCAAAGGGCATGTTTGCTTGGATTCCTTGGATGTCGCTTGGCTTGGTGCATTTTCTGAGTTTCCCTCGGATGCCTTGATCACTGCCTTATGGACTGGAATTTTCTGCTGCTTTATGAATGAGGAGAACTTGCCAGGCTTTTCTTTGGCATCAGCTGTACTGAAGGTTGGCTTGCTGGGAACAAGAAAGCCACAGAGCAGCTGCTATTGTGAGCTCAAGGCAGCGGTGCCACGTCACTGTGCTGGCAGCACAGCGTTGTCCCAGTGCGCGCAAGGCCTGCTTGTCCAGAGCGGCTCTTCCACTCGCTCCCTGCAGGAGGATCCTTGTGCTCAAGGAGTTCTCAGCAGGTGGCCTGCACCCCCAGAGGAGTCTGGGCTTTCCCTTGGGCGGCATTCAGTGTGCAAACGCGCACAGCGCTGCCAAAATGATCGGGCAGATCTGTGCCGTGGTTTGCACGGTCTTTGCTCTTGTCCATTCCGGCTACTACCTGACCCAGCTGACTCGTAAGTAAAGGTTTCTCCTGGGGCTGGCATCACCCGGCTTTTGCTTCACTCTGCTCTTGATGCCTCACCAGTGACCCAGTTTATTTGGGAGCAAAATGGCCATGGAAATGCCTCCGCTTTGGTCAATGTCCTGCCAGCAGCATCAGCTAAAAAGGGGGCATCTGTATACTGGGTGGCAGGTGCAGACTATTTGCCGTGCAGCCTGCAGTTCTTGCCTTCCCTCCCCGAGAGAGTGCGCGGCAGCGGAGTCTGTCATTTCCTCCGCTTGCTGCCTCAACCAAGACAAGCTGCAAATTGCAGACGCTGTGGGGAGATCCTCAGAAGTACTTCTAGCAACTCAGTGGTTCTCTCCAAGAGCAAAGGAAAGCACCTTTCGCTCCAAATTCTGCCCCTTAGAGGCCTTGGCTGCGTGACTTGACCCTTTGATGGTGTGCCAAGACTGCGATTCCCTTGGCTATGCAGCACAAAGTCCAGTGCAGGGAGGGTTTGCTGCTGAGTCCAGCAGCTGTTTCTGGGCTGCTTCAGCAGGGAGCTGCCACAGGGAAGGGGCCCTTTGTGGAAGCTTTGCTGGGCTATCATCTTCAGCCAAGGGATGGGAATTACGGCATGCCATTTAAAAGAATATATATCTAAAATGCAGGAAAGCAAAGAGGAAAATGCTGCTTGAGCTGTTGGGCACAACAGAAGCTCAGAGTGTTGAAGAGCAAGGGGCATTTCCACCACCATGTTTCTATTTCTCTCTTGGCAAAAGAGGCCCAAATGTAGACAGACCCTACTATAGCGCCCTTGTTTTTCTCTTGCTTGCTGTGGGAAAGAGCTGTTGCTCCTGCAGGCACGTTGGGAAAGGGAAATGCTCTGTGTTGGGACTGCCTTGTGCTGTGCGAGTGGCCAGCACAGGCACTTTTCTAAGGGCCTCTGCTTCCTTTTGCCTTGCTCGCTGCAGGTCACCTGACACATGGATGGAGGCAAGCCTGTCCTTTGGTGAGTGGCAAAGGAAGCTGTGACGTTGCTGGCGTGTGAGAATTGTGCGGCAATTCTGCCCGCTTGGCCTGTTGCAGTTGAGTGTGGAGTGCCAGCATGGGAGGCTGAAAGAAAGGCCAACTGCCCGGTGGCATCAGCAGCAGCAAAGGGAGCACTGGCTGTTTGCTGATTTCCAGGGAAGAGCCTTTCAAGAGATGAAAGGCAAATGGGACAGCTCCAAGGCATCTTGCTGCTTCTAGGCAGCAGGGAAGCTCAAATGCACAGCAAGATGGAGTAGCACCTCATTTAGCCAACTTCCTCGGGTTTTCATGTCTCAGAGTGCCATTTGTATCAAAGTCTATAATTTGCCCTTCTTCTGGGTCCTTTCCCAGCTCAATAGAAAGCAGCTCCTAAGGGACTGGCTTTTGCCCATCTCTCTCACTTCTGTCTGTCTGCAGGGCTCAACAGCAGGGTCAGCAGCTCCTCTGGCTGCCTCTGTCATTGAGGAAGAGGCTGAAGAGGAGCAAAGGAACATCAAGCCTCCAGCTGCTGTCCCTCCACAGCCTGAACGTGCAGAGCCAGTAAGTGGCAGCTGAACTTGCCACTGCCTTTAGTGCAGGGCCAGGCTTCCAGTTTTGGAGCAGCCCTTGTTGCTGGTGGCTGAAGATGCTGGTGGCTGTGTGCCTGCCGTGACGTAGTGCTGCTTCAGGCAAGCTGGGCAGCCCTGGCCAATGGGTTCTGAAGTTGGACATTTAAGCTGGCATGCTGAGAGGGCCCGAGAATGTCTCTTGGCATCAGACAGGAGGCAGCATTCAATGATTCTCGGCGTAGAAGTCAGCCCCTTGTGCCCATTGTCAGTGCAGGCTGCCCGTGGTCAGCGGATGGAGCGGCCCAAAGACGCAGTTGACAGCCTTGCAGGGGACCTGGGAGACACTGGCCTTTGGAAGGGACCTGCTCTCTCCATGGACTAATTAGCTTCAGGCTGTGCTTCACTTCCAGCCGCTCAGAGCAGAGTTTGAAGAGGAGAATCCTTGGCAGCCCTACATTGTAAAGGGCGGGTGGGTCTGGGTAGGGCTGGAAGGCGTCTCCGAAGGGCCGCTCCCTAAAGGCTGCCATGGAGAGGGGAAATCCGTGAAACAGATCAAAGAAGGGACATGCTGCGGGCTTCTGAGCAGACCACTGCATGCCAGCTCCGGGCTGATTTCATTTGCCAGGGAAAGACAGGAGGAGGAAAGCAATGAGGCTCTGTGGCTGTGCATTGATCTCTTTCTGGATCTTGGCAGCCCCATGGCTACCTTGTTGCCAGCGTATTGCAGAAAAGCTGCAAAAATGGAGCATGGGGGTGGCCGTGAGGAGCTGGATCCAAGCAGCCTTTGGGCTTTTCCCAGAGTTGCCTTTGAGAAGGAGACATGGGAAATGCCCCAGCTGGAGAGGACCGGTGGTGGCTGACAGCACCTTGCCAAGGCCTTGCTTTGGCCATGCACTCCGCGGGGCATGTGTGCCAGCCACCCTTCTGACAGGCAACCCTTCCTTGTCCCAGCTCAACACAGGCTCTGCAATTCCCCCTGGTGCCGCTGGAGCAGCGTGGCCTGCAGCAGCCAGCTCGCCCCCCACTACTGGCACTGACAGAAGCAGCGCAGCCCAGCAGCCCGAGATGAGGGAGGAGCAGGGCCTGAAGACACTGAGTAAGTCGGGTGCATTTCTTGTCTGCCAGAGCAGTGTGTTGTGTGCGTGTCTGGGTGTAGGCTGTGCCAGAAGCTGCCCCTCATTCTCAGAGGAATTTAGGCCTCTCTGCAGAACTTGTTGTTGTGCTTTGAGGCAGCGCGGCAGCACTCAGGGAGTTCCTGCTGCCAGTGAGGGTGGCTGGGCCTGGCTTGGCTCTGCCTGGGCTGCCTTCTGTGCCAAAGACAAAAGCAGAGATTGTTTCTGCTTGAGCAGAAGGCTGGCACCTAGCAAGTGACTAGGCCCCAGGGAGCTCTCTGGTCTCAGTTGTTTTCAGGCTCCCGTTCTTACTCCTCCTCCGGCTCAGACACTTTGTGCCCCTGGCAGTGGACCTGCCAGTGATGGTGGCTGTGACTGCAGAGGCTGCAAAGGCCCTTGGTTACCTCTTAGGGCCCCTTTCTGAAGGGCTCCTCATTTTGGCTTATGGCATGGGATGGTGCACTTGAAAGAAATCAAGGCCTTCTTGGAAAGGCCACCTGACGCAAGGTGGAGAAGATGGCCCTCCCACTTGCTGGTCTCAGCAGCTGGAAGCCAAGGGACTGCAAAGGGCCCAGAGCTGCTGGCAGCGGGGCTGCCTTTGGGAGGCTCTGGGCAACGGCGTCTCTGTGTGCCAGTGAGTGCCCTGCACTGCTTTTGTCTTTCAGGGAGCATTGTGAGTCTGGGCCAGCCCATAAGCAAATACACGGCATTTGAAGAACTGGGACAAAGGTGAGCGTGGCGTCGGCTCCTTTTACAAAAGTCTGGGCCAGGTCTTTGGCTGGTGCAATATCAAGCGTGAGGTCAGGCAAGCTCCAAACATGGTCACGTTCTGGCTTGACTTCCTGTTGCCTGCCTGGACTGCTTGGTCGGAGCAATCCGAAGGCCTCATCAAAGACAAGTTGATGCTGGCATTATTTTGCTTGCAGCAATGAGGAGAAGGAGCTGGGAAACCCCCTTGCCCTGCAGCTTTTTGGCCTGAAAGAGCACCTTGCCATTCAAGAAATGTCAGATTCTCAAGGACAGTCTTCTGACTCTAATCGTTCTCACTATTTTGACACACACATGCATGCACACCCCGCACAAGGAGGAGAGTTCCGCTTAGGTTTGTAAATGACCTGGCTGGGCGTGCGCCTTGGAGATTTCCAGCGGCCCTTCGTCTTCATGCTGCACCTTAGTGTTCCCTTGGACAGGCTGCCCCGCACGGCAGAGGGCTCATGGGCTGACGTGCTGTTGGCCAAAGACAGGCATTTTCTAAGGAAGGCATGCAGGCAGCCTGGGGTGATCTGCTGCCTAGGCTTGATTTCAGTGCCAAGGGCTAAAGGGCTCTTTCTGCTGCTTTTGTCTTTCCAGTGGGTTTGGAGCTGTTTATAAAGCCCTTGACACCAGCAGTGGCCAACAGGTAAAGTGCCAACAGCTCCATGCCATTTTGCAGCTCTGGAGCGCTTTCCCCACTGCTGTGAGCTCTGCCTGGAGGTTTGGGTGGCAGCTCCATGTGTGCAGCAGAGGCTGTTCCTCTGAAGTACAGTCTAGGCTCAGGGGGCAGAATGCATTTGGGATGGCCTTTGGTGATTCTGCTAAGCTCTGCTGTCTAGTGACAAGGCACTTTGGCCCTGCCCGCTGCCTCATTGCAAGAGCACTCGCTCCCTGCTCCTTGTGATCTCGAGCAGGGTGTGTCTTCTCAAGGGAATGGTGGCCAATGTCATTTCAGGTGGCAACCAAGATCATGTCACTTGAGGAGGGGATGTCCGAGGAGCAGACTGCTAATGAAATCCTGGCCATGAGGGACAACAGGAGTCCCAATATCGTTGCCTACTTAGACAGACTGGCGTATTCTCGTGTCAACGTAGCTTTAGATAGTGCAAGCCCCAAGAGACGATGCCCTTTGGTCACTGGCAGAGAAGGGAGCTGGTGATGATTTCTCTGCTGGTCTCCAGAGCATGGGAGGAGGTGGAGCTGGTGTTCAATAATCTCTTGTGGCACACGTAGCTTGGAGAGCAGTTGCAAAAACCTGGCTCAGGCCCTCAGGTGACTGAGGCTGTGCCCATTGCTGTCTCTCCATGCTGTGGTTTTCTTCTTTCAGCTACCTGGTGGATGCAGAGCTCTGGCTGGCCATGGAGTTCATGGAGGGCGGCACCTTGTTTGAT
This sequence comes from Melospiza georgiana, assembly GCF_028018845.1. Taxonomy (NCBI): domain Eukaryota; kingdom Metazoa; phylum Chordata; class Aves; order Passeriformes; family Passerellidae; genus Melospiza; species Melospiza georgiana. Next base: position 877,118 of record NC_080459.1, on the reverse strand, counting down.
GTGCTCGGGACAGTGTGCCTGGAGGAAGGACAGATAGGCACTGTCTGTCAGGAGGTGAGGGATCCCGCTTGTGCTTCCCCGAGCCTGCCCAGGATGCTGCTTGCCAGCTGGAGGTTAAGGAAAGCCGAGATTTCTTGCTCTCACCTTTCTTTTGCTGCTGCTGCTGCTGTCACGACACACAGGAGAAGAAAGAGCATGGGAAGTGAACTGCCTGCCACTGTCCCCGCACTCCTCAGGCTTCTTGCACTCTTCCTTCCTGTCTGTCCTGTGGCACTGGTGCTCACTCACTTGCTTGGTTTCACTTGCTTCTTCTTCTCAGCTTTGCCTGGCAATGTTTGCCTGGAGCCTGTCTGTCTGTCCTACATTCCTTGCCACTGGAAGGCAGCATGCAGGTGGCAGAATTTCAAGCTAAGGGAGAGGAGCTGGCGTCAGCTTCAAAGGATAGCATTGCAGCCCCGATGGCGATGGATTCTGGAACAGCTCTAAGGTGCTGCTTCCTCCTCTGCTGCCACTAGGCTTCCCCAAAACTTTTTGCCATGCTGCCTCCCAGCCAAAGGTGACACGCTTCCTACGGAAGGCCGGTGGAACTTTTGGAAGCCCAGATGCTTTTGCTTGGAAATCGAGAAAAAACTTCCAAAAGTTTTGAAGCAGCAAGCTCTTCTTGGTGACAGCACCATGATGCTGTGCCCTCGCTCACAATTGCCTGAGAAAGCCGTCAATGCCGTCGAGCTTTTTCCTTTCTGGTGGGATGAAATCAGATCCTGCACATTAACTTTCCCTCCCTCCTTTTTCTCTCTCAGTGCCTGCAAGTGCAAGGACTTCATTTCCTTCATTCCCACCAAGTTGTCCACAGAGACATCAAAAGCAACAACGTTCTTGTGGGCATGGATGGATCTGTCAAGTTGGGTGGGTATCCCTGCTGGGCTGCAGAATTTCCAGCACATGCCGTGCGCTTGGATTTTGGTGAGTGCCACTTGGGCAGAAGCGCCGCTTGGCCAGTGCGTGAATGGTGAGGGTGTTTTGGAAGTGGCCAATGCCCTGTTTGCCTGGCTCCAGGCACGTCGAAGGAGAGCTCAGCTGCTTTTTCAGCATGGCCTGGTCAGGCTTGGAGTGGGCAATGGTTTTGGCCGCTTTGCCAGGGGTACCTGGCTTTGACAGGCTTTGTTTTTGTCCTCAGGTGACTTTGGCCTCTGTGCTCAGCTCAGCCCTGAGTGCAGCAAGCACAGCTCCAGCGTCGGCACTCCCAGCTGGGTGGCACCGGAGGTGGTGAGAGGAGAAGCCTACAGCCCCAAAGTGGACATCTGGTCCCTGGCGATCATGGGGCTGGAAATGGTGGAAGGGGAAGCTCCTTACGAGGGGGAAGCCCGTCTCAGGGTAAGGTGCAGCTTAGCAAGAGGGCTCTGTGTGGAGAGAGCTGATGGGGCTAGCAAAGGAGCAGCCGCAGTGTCCTCTTGCATCCTTGTGCTGTAGGTTTATGAACTGATAGAAAGGAACGGGCCCCCAAAACTGCAGAAGCCCCGGCACCACTTGGCTCTCCTGCGTGACTTCCTCCGCTGCTGCCTGCAGGCAGACAAGGACAGGTGCTGATCTGCCCAGGAACTCCTGCAGGTAAGAAAAAGCAAAGGGGCAAAAAGCCCTGTCAGCTGAGGACACCTGCATGAAAGGATGAGGAGGAGTGTGGGCCACGTGGCGCACACAGCTCCCAGGACAGGAAGGCGCAGGGGGACACGCTGCCCTCGGTGCTCTCTGTGTGTCTTGCTGGTAGCCAGGGAATCCTGCCTGAGCCCATGAGGATGGGATCCTGGAAAGTAAGAGTTCCTTTCTTTGTTCTTTATCCTCTGGGCAACATCCCTTTGTGACCTCAGGTGATCCTGCCTCCAGCCTGGCTGCTCTGATCATTTCAGCCGAGCAAGTGCAGGAAGACTGGAGAGGAGACACCTGCGCCTGAGGAGGCCCTTATTCCCCGCCAGCGGAGAGGAGGGAAAAGGGGCTGTGTCATCTTTAGGCAGAGCTCCAGCCATCCCATGAGTATTAAGAGGAGCTGTGCTGTAGATAGGAAATGTGATAGCTTTCATATTTGCTCAGTTTAGGTGTTATGTTAGGTTAGGTTAGGTTAGGTTAGGTTAGGTTAGGTTAGGTTAGGTGTGTTAAAGCTCTGTTGTTTTTTCTTTCTCAAAAAGATGAAAGTTTAAAAAAATTAGGAAATATAGGGATCAACTTTTAAGGACTATGGAACGTAGGCATTTAAAACTTAGGCTTATTCTTGTCAAAACTTCTCTTTCCTCCCTTCAGAAATCTGCATGCCCTGGTACTAATTTCTTTCTCAGTTTGTTGGCAAGTTACCTGTCAGGCAATACTTGTTTCTTGACCCAGAGATGGGGCAGCTGTCACCATTAGGCCGGACGTGGCATACACATGTGATCAGAGTCCAAGAAGAAAAAAGTTTTTTTATTCTGCGTGTTGTTCAGCTTATACACTCTTAACAAAGCGTGATCTTCAGTCCGCCGCCGGCCTTGGCTCGCAGGTGGCCATCAAGCGAGCGTCCTGGGAGCACATCTCGGAGTGGGCGTGGCTGGGGAGTGAGCGGGGCCAGCGGGAGGAGCCGGCGGGGCGTGCCGGGCGGGGCTGAGGCGAGGCCCGGCAGGGCGGCAGCCGGAACGCTGCGAGGGCAGCGAGCGTGGAGTGAGTGGGGGCTGTGCAGTGCCACGGGCCGGGCCATGGTAAGCCGCGGCGGGGCCGGGCAGGGACTGCCCGAGGCGCGGCGCAGCATCGGCCCCACTGACGGCATCACCGTCCCCCCGCAGCGCAAGGGCGCCCTTGTGCCCCCGGAGCCGGCGCTGCTGTGGAAGGTGTGGCGGCCTGGCTTCTGCGGCGTCATGCGGCTCCTGGACTGGTTCAAGGTGCCCGAGGGCTTCACACTGCTCATGGACTGTCCGGAGCGCTGTCAGGACCTCTGGTACTTCCTGCACGAACGGCGGTTCCTGATGGAGCCCGTGGCGCAGGGGCTGCTCCGCCAGGTGCTGGAGGCCGTGCGGCGCTGCAGCAGCCGGGGTGTCCTGCACCACCACATCAAGGCCGAGAACATCCTCGCCGACCTGGCCACGGGCAAGGCGAAGCCCATCGACTTCGGGTGCGGCACCATCCTCCAGGACACATTCTACACCCAGATGTCAGGTAAGCCCAAAGCTGGGGCCCAGCAGGGCAGCAAAGTTCCCCCCTTGGCTGGCAGAGGGGGAAGAGGGAGGGAAGGAAGGAGGGAGGAAAGGAGGGGGAATCCTTCTTCAGCCAGCTGCAGCCAAGTTGCTTTTTGGCAGGGCAGGGGCTGGCTGTTGTGGAACGGGAGCTGGCTGGGAGGGAGGGAGCAGCATGGGCCTGATGAGCTGCACCCGTGTCCCATAGGAACACCGGAGTACAGCCCACCGGAGTGGATCCTCTTTGGCTGCTACCATGGCCAGCCAGCCACCATCTGGTCCCTGGGCATCCTGCTCTGTGAGCTGGTCTGTGGGCACCTTCCTTTCCACACTAACGAGGACATTGTCCGGGGCCAGCTCTTCTTTCCGCCCTGGATGTCTCAAGGTGGGGATGTGCCTTCAAGGCACGAGGGGAAGAACGGGATTGGTGTTGAAGTGAGGGGAGAACGACCATCCTGTGATGCATCGAACTCAATTTATTGATTGATCAGTCAGCTTAAATAATAGTGTTAACGAACTTCATGCATATTCTGAAATACAGGTTTATGATAGGCTAACAGAGAAAACTCTAACCACACCTTTTGTTTTACTACACCGTTGATTGTTTACACAAAACAAAACCAGTGTTTTCACTGTGATACGAATGGTTCCCAAAACTTCCACATCTGTTCTCAGGGTGCCATCTTTTCCCAGAGAGAGTGTTACACTTGTTATGAGAAGACTGCCTGAGAACTTTATTGTTTATACAATGATGCCTGAAAGAGTCTAATTGTTTATAGAAGTCAGGCTGGGAACTGCTTCACAGCTACCTGTTACTTTTCTCTCAATTTCATGGCTTCATGGCCTTTTTCTTCAAGCCATGCCTGAACTAAACACTCCACACTTCCCCCGCTTTTTTCTTTAAGAGAAAGGAGGTTAGTTTGCCAGGTATTCTCTATCATCCTACTAACCATCTTTTGAATACAGCTACAGAAACAAGGTAATATAAGTAAAAGTAATAAGAGTACCCCTAATATCCCTATAGCATATGTTATAAGGTTTCTTAGCCAGGGTCCCAATCCGAAACTTTTCAGCCACTCATCAATACCCAATCCTTCTTCTTCCTTAAGTTTGTTAAAACCTAGCCGTAGCTCTTTTAACTTAGCATGAATAGATACAGAATGATCAGATAAGTTCATGCAACACATTCCTTCAAACTCTTCACACCCATGGCCTTGTGCTAATAATAAGAAATCTATAGCAGCTCTATTTTGTAGAACAGCGTGATTAGCACTTTGTACATCTGAAGTTAACATATCTAATATCTGTGAAGTTTTATTCAGTTCACCCTTAGCCCAACACCCTATTTGTTTTGCTAGAGTCAATGCTTTGCTGGCAGCACCCCATGGTAGGAAAGCTGAAACCATCACTTGCTTAAATTTACTCCAGAACCACGGATCTCCTATTTGACTACAGTCTAAATTATGTAAGCTACGCTTTTGCCTGCTTATCTTATGGCTTAATTGCATTAGCACAGATATATTAGGGTGGAATAAAGATAACTTGCCTAAATAACAAGGTCCACCCTGAGGCTGGGCAGGTATACCATTCCAGGCTCTATCTCCGCAAATTAGAAATATACCCGTAGGTAATTTCTTAGGTGTTATGATGCTAGAGCCTTTACAATGATTGTAGAGTTGTTTAGACACTATGTTTGGCTTTAGGGCTGAATCCAGAGTAGCCCATGTTTGTTTATGTTGATTCATCTTTTGAGGATTAGAGTAATCAAAGCTGAACTACGCACTATTGGAAGTGCTGGTCATGCTAGCATTTGCACTTCTGAAAAGCTCCAACTCCTCAGGTGGAGAATGCAAAGGAGTATTAAGTGATTGAATTAACAGGCATTGGTGGTAGCCGTCACTTTGACTGGCAGTATATCCTTTTTGTACAGGCAATTTAATATTTACCATACTGCGCATACATAAGGCACGGTTATTAATAAGACTGCAGAATTCTTAAGGAGACTATACTGGAAGCCCTACCAAACATGTTCGAAAGGGGTTAGTAACTCCTCCAATGCTGAGACAAAGCGATGTCTGATTAATCTGCCTAGCAAGTGTTAGCCATACATTATCTCTAGGTTGACTAAAATGTGTTACCTTTAATTCTTCAGCTACCACTACACCAAGTAATATAATAAAAGGAAACCTCATTTTTCTGTTTTTACTTTGACCTTCTTTTTCTTATATCTGTTTTTAACCTTACTGTTCCCGAGACCTGAAGACCACACCTTTGTAACCTTCTAATGCAGTTCTCTAATGCCTGATTGGGATCTCCTTTTATAGGCACTACAACGGAATGTTGTGTTAAAGGCACCAGTTTTTTACACCTTACAGAGGTTATATATGATGCACTTTGAGCTTTAATCCTTTTCAAAATACACTGTACCTCCCACCGATAATAAGCCAAGATTTTCTGCTCATGCGATTCATAAAGAGCTAAAGCTGAGGCAGTGTTTAGTCCTGTTTCACTCCGCAGTGCCCACTCCCAATTATGTTCCCAGATATGTCTATGATTACAGGTATTACACCATAAATGAAAAAGTGACAACTGATCCACCCAAAAGGTCCTGTCACAACCCCCACAACACAGTGCAACCCTGGCGGCACAATTTGGGCTGTGACATTCAAGACAGTTCTCTTTTGCCAGTCCTTTTATATAGAAAGATGATAATGATTCAATAATGTCAATCAGCTCCCTGGTCGTCCGGCAACGGCGCGTTATCCCAAAGGGTTAAACGCACCCTCAGCTGAGCCACAATGTCCGGCCTTATCAGGTATTGCACGGTAGGTGGTAATTGGACTAAGAAAAGAAAGCTGTTAGCTGTTTTCATTCATGTGAACCTGGAGAGGAGGTGAACGGCAAGTCTGAAAACGATCCTTTTTGTCCTTGAGATTTTCACATCCACCTTTTCCTTGGGTTTCTCAGAGAAGTTCAAAATCAGTTTTACAGTCTGTAATCCTTTAGTCATTTGGCTGAAATGGCATCAGCTGGGCGATTCTCAGTCCTTTGTTGATTTGGAGTGGTGAGAAAATAGTATACACTTAAAGCACTTAAAATATTTAACTTAGCAGACTTATTTGTAAATTAACAGAACTTAACTGGCTTCAAAATTCTATGGGCTAGCTGTGTTACACTCTTTGCAACATAAGAATAGGCAATTCTAATAATTAAATAGTATTTTCAGCTAGCAAGGTTTCTCTGAAGTTCACAACAACACTTTGCACACAAGCCATAAAATAAACGCCTATCGTAAAAGCATAAATCTATCTAACATCACTTAAACTTAATAGCACTTATACTTAAAATACTTAAACTTTAAATATTTAAACTTAATAGATCTTAACATTACTTAAACTTATCTTTACTTAAACTTAATAGATTTTTAAATCAACAGAACTTACACGTAAAATCTCTTAATTCTAATAAAACTTAACTATAACAAAACTTAACTGACTTTAAATAACAGACTTATTTGTAAATAATGTAAGATCAAACTTAACAGAATCTAACTTAACTTAATATACAATTTAAACTTAACAGACCTCGAACTTAACAGAAAATAAACTTAACAAACTTAACCTTAACAGAACGGCACTTAATAAATAATTTAACTTAAACTACTTAATAACAGATAACTTACTATAAACATAAAATATAGCATTCACTATCACTCACCCACAGGCCTGACTCCAAAACACTAAATCAAAACAACCTTTCTCACGTTTCTGCTGCAGCACTTATACCAAAAAGCACACTCATACAATCTCACTCATACAATCAATCCAACACATCTTAACATTTTTAAACTTTTCAAAATATAATTTTAGAGTCTGATGTTCCACTGACTGAACCATCCGGGCTTCTGATGTTAAAGTTTTTGTTAATGCAGGTGATTTCAAGACAGCATAACCAATGCCGAGCCAAATCGGCCGAAATTTGACCCATGCATACAGTACGCTGATTCCTGTTTCATAGTCTCTGCCAGGAAGAACAAAAGTGCCTTTAACTTTCTTTGTTTACCATCACTTGTTTCTTAATTTCAACAGGGATCTTTTCCTTTTGCTGACAAAAGTTACATCCATTAGGCTGTTAGGTCCTAGACCAAGGCATCCATTAGGCTGTTAGGTCTTAAACTGAAGTTTTTGCCGGCTGTGGGGGGAGGGAGAAACGCTCCCGCTGCAAAAAGCGCTCCAGTCCCGCGGCGCGTGTGTCGGAGCGGGCGAAAACCCCCCCGCTGCGCTCGGCTCTCTGTTTACTCGCCGGCAGGCTGACTCCGCTGCAGGCACCGCTGCACCCGTGGCGGCTCCCCCCGCGGCGGCTTCGCTCTCTCCCGGGGCGGCGCGGCTCGGCTCCCGCGGCGGCGGCTCCGCTCTCCCCGCCACTGCCTCCGCTCCCGCGTCGCTCGCCGCGGCTGCTCGCCATGGCGGAGCGCCCGTGCCGAGTTCGGAGTAGCACAGACTCGCAAGCTCCACGGGCTGCGGCCGCTGTCTTGCACTCAGAGAGATAGTAAAACAGTGCACCATATGTCACTCGCCATGGCTTGCCTAGCTTCTTGGCAGTTTTACCACTCTCTAAAGCAGCCTCTGACAATAAATCACCAAATTCACGCAATTCCGTTAACTCGTAAACTGTGTGGGGATTCACGAAGACTCCCCATTCCAGACCTTAAGCCAAAAGACCTTGCAATTCCTTCCGTAAGTCTATTCCCTTAATTTGCCTTTTTTGCAAAAACATAATAAAAAGTTCATATGTGGCTTGCCTTTCCATACGTCTTTTAAGTGCGCGCTTTTACCTAGCAGCGTTTTTCCAGGCCTCGGCCACACGTATCGACTGGTCCCATCTATATGGTCGCCAGGGCACGGCGCGTATCGGCGGCTTTTTTTTCCTCCGCTTTGGTTTCGCGCTTATTTGCCGCTCCCGCTGCTTCGGAGCTCGAACCAGTCCTCACTTCTCGTGGTGTTCGCAATCCCCGTGGTGGTCGCGATCGTCGTGTCCGCTATCACGTCCGGGTGGTCACCATTTGTTGAAGTGAGGGGAGAACGACCATCCTGTGATGCATCGAACTCAATTTATTGATCGATCAGTCAGCTTAAATAATAGTGTTAACGAACTTCATGCATATTCTGAAATACAGGTTTATGATAGGCTAACAGAGAAAACTCTAACCACACCTTTTGTTTTACTACACCGTTGATTGTTTACACAAAACAAAACCAGTGTTCTCACTGTGATACGAATGGTTCCCAAAACTTCCACATCTGTTCTCAGGGTGCCATCTTTTCCCAGAGAGAGTGTTACACTTGTTATGAGAAGACTGCCTGAGAACTTTATTGTTTATACAATGATGCCTGAAAGAGTCTAATTGTTTATAGAAGTCAGGCTGGGAACTGCTTCACAGCTACCTGTTACTTTTCTCTCAATTTCATGGCTTCATGGCCTTTTTCTTCAAGCCATGCCTGAACTAAACTCTCCACAGATTGGGAGGGGCAGCTGGCACATAAGCGTCCTGCTCTTGCAGCTGGTGAGGAGGTGGATCTCCTGGGCTCAGCTGGAGGTGGTGGCACCGGTGCCTCTGTGCTGGTGTCCTCCGCAAGAGAGGATTGATAGGAAGCTTTTGGTGGTAGCTCTGAGCACTCCTGGTGGTCTGGGCATTGTGGAATATGGGAGAACATGGACAGGAGCCTTGTCTCGCTGAGCAGCGGTTTCTGATTTCTCTCCGCAGAGTGCCAGCACCTCATCGGGTGGTGTTTATGCATGGACCCCACAGACAGGCCATCACTGGAAGACTTTTTGAGCATTCTTGGCTGCAGGAGCCCTGCCTGGCCCAGGAGAGAGCAGAGGTGCATCCCTGTGCACAGTAGGATCCAGGAGCCAGCAAGTAGCAGCGGCACATGTCTCGTGGCGCTGAAAGAAAACCCTGGAGCGTTTCCCTGTGGCTGTGGCATGGAGGAGAGAGCACAGCCGAGGAGATGCTTCCGCTGATCCCCGTGAGCTGTGGAGGGAGCGGCTCCGTGCTGCCCGTCCCATTGGAGAAGTGGTGGCAGTGCGGTGAAGGTGCCACGGACTGGGACAGGGGAAACATCCCCCTGCAGCTCAATGGCATCGTGATGTCCCAACAAGCCAAAGCACAGCTGGCGTGTTCTTCTGGAGCACGACCCCTTCCTGAGGGGGGAACACCCCCTCAGGAAGCTGGCTGGCTACCCCAGGATGTCGGCTCTGGCCTGGGCTGAGGGCAGGTGGGTGATACTTTTGCCGTTAATCTGCTCTGGCAGGAATTTGAACTTTAGACAATCACATGCCATTATGTGGTTTCGCACTAGTTTTATAGATTGGAGAAGTCACTGTGTTCCAGAACTGTGGATAGAGGGTTAGTTTTGGGAGGGAAACGGGAGCTGCTCACAGGATCCGGGTGCTGCCGTCAGGATCCAAGTGCTGCCCTCAGAATCTAAGAGCTGCCATCAGTTTCCAGACACTGCCCACATGATCCAAAAGCTGCCTCAGGTTCTGGGTGCTATCTGATTGATCTAGGCACTGCCCTCAGGACCCTGGTGATGCCTATGGGATCCAGGCGCGGCCCACATGACCCAGGCTCTGCCCACAGCATCCAGGAGCAGCCCTCAGGATCCAAACTCGGCCCACACGATCCGGGCAATGCAGTCAGGATCCAGGCTCTGCCCACAGTATCCAGGCTCTGGCCACATGATCCCGGCGCCACCCTCAGGATGCCATCCCACCCCCTCGGCCCTCAGGGCAGGAGGCGGGAAGGGAGGGGCCTGATGAGAGTGCAGGCGGTAGCAAGGCTTGGTTTCATTTGTCTTTGTTTCTTAATGTCCAGGGGCTTTGAACCTCCTCACTTTTCCTTCTAATCCAAGCCCAGAGAGTCCAGCCTGGAGAAACCAGCTTGTAACAGAAACAACCACATTCTACCAGGGTCCTGCAGGAAGGCAAGAATGGCAGCAGGAATTTGCACACTGGGTTTTGCCTCAACGCCCTGGACCTGCAACTGTGCCCAGAAAAGCAGCAGACACGGAGGTGAAATATTCAGAAGCATTCAAAGACTGACTCCGTTAGACCGTGCCGCTCTTAAGCTTACTGCACCAGTTCATATCACGACAAAACTGATACTAAGGGGATCCTCCCCACAATCACATCTAAACCCAGCTTCAGCCCAGATGTCACAGCAATTCAAAGCAGCATTTCAGCAGTTTGTGCCTTTCATGAGATGAACCAAATGTGGTAATGTGGTATTCTTAGAGAAAGATGCAACAAGGCAAAGGCAGACTTGAAAGGGTTTGCAGTGTAGAACTTCCAATCACATTAGGAAGAAAATCTTTTGAATTCAACTATAGCCAAAGAGACACTGAAGCAGTCCAGGCCATCATGTGTCTTTGGTCTCTTTTGTTTCAAAATTCTGTTCCAATAGCTCATGAGCAGATTCTTTTCCTTTGCCTCATGAACCTTGTGAGCTGTCTTGTGTATTACTCTGCGTGATAAGTGAGAAAGATGGACTCCTTGTACTCCTTGTCTGTGCCCAGAGCCCTTGGAGACACTTGGGACCCCCTCCAGACCGTTCCCCTTTGTGACGTGAGGCTTGCGTGTGTCCAGAGCCCATTGTGACGTTTGGGGCCACGCCCTGACCAGGACAGTATAAAAAGGGGCAAAGAGCCCGGGGGTACCACTCCCAGGAGAGCAGCTCCATCAGGAGCCAGCATCTTCCCGGGGGACGGCAGTGTTGGAGCGACTCCGAGATGTCCACGGACAAGGAGACGAGCACCGACATGAAGCCCAAGCAGAAGTGGCTGGTGTTTCGCCGGAGGCAGGGGGTGAGGGATGGGGCAGCACCACTGGAGGCCGAGGAGCAGAGTGACTCCTGTGCTGGCCCTGGCGTGCAGGTGGCGGCAGCAGAGAGCCGGGCAGCAGCCCCGCACAGGGCCCACGGCCGGGCTCTGCTGCGCTCGCTGCGCCGCGGCTCCCGTGCTATCCTCGGCAGGGTGGCGGCTGTGCTCTGGCGACGCAGCCGGCAGCTGGGGACACAGCGGCACGGGCATCAGGGCATGGAGGCAGTGGCGGCCGCGACAGCCCCCGCAGCAGGGGCACAGAGCCGGGCGGTTTCCCTGCACCCTCGCCCACCCTGCTGGAAGCTCTCGGTGGGCAGGGGGCATGGGCAGCACTGGGGGCTGTCCTGACAACACCAGATGGTGAGGAGGAGGCCTGGGAAGCGAGCAGCCCCAAAGAGCTGTCCCAGGGGGAACAGGACCCAGACCAGAGAGGCAGAGAAGTGAGGCCCTCTGTGAGGCCAGGCGAGGCTGGGGTAGAGCACAGCAATGTTCCCCCATGCACAGCCTCAGGCCAAGCCTCAGCTCTGCCCAGCAGAGCCTCTCACAGCTGGACAGAGGACTCCAGTTGTGAAACAATTCTGGGTCTCTTGTCCCCCAGCCCCTCCCCAAGCCGGGTGGAAGCTCGCAAGCAGTGGGCAATAGCAGCAGCAAAGATCCTCCTGGCAGGGCTGCCCAGCAAGGAGGGGGACAGCTCAGAGGATGTCCAGGGCGGCAGCAGCAGCAGCAACGGGGAGGAGAGCGCCTATGTGTCCTATGAGGAGGAACCAAAACCTCTGGTGCCATGCAAAGGCACAGGACACTTAGAGCTTACTCCCCAAACCAGAGATCAAGCAGCTGCCAAAGGGGATGCTGGGACGAGCGAGGAGCTGTCAGACAAGCAGGGCAGCAGGGCCATCACTATCCGCACCATCTGGGTGAACCCCCCCTACCCACAGCTCCTGGGGCAGCCCGACACACCGCGGGAAGAAGAGGCGTGTGGGGACCTGCCCAGCACATCTCGAGCCCTGGCAGCTCCCAGGCTCGCCACAGGCCATGGCCCAGCCCTGCCCAGCAGAGCCCCTCACAGCGGGGCAGAGGCCTCAACTCCAGGCCTGGTTCCAGAGCGCTGCCCCCACAGCCCCTCCCCAAGCCTGCTGGAAGCTCCCACTAGTCTAGGGTCAGGATTAGGTTTTGGTTTAGGTTTAGGGTTAGCATTAGGGTTAGGCTTAGTTTTAGCGTTAGGCATAGTGTTATTTTTCATGTTCGAGTAAGGCTTAGTTGTTAGGGTTAGTGTTAGGGTTAGCCTCTTTAGGGACAGAAGCTGAGCCACGCCTGTCACTGTCACCACCCGAGGAGGGCTCTGGCTCCAAGGGACCCAGGACTGTCTGGAGTGTGGCCAGTACTGTCTGCAGCCTGGCCAGAAGACTCTAAAGGAATTCTACTCTAATTTCTACGTTTTAGAAATTAGTAATGCACCCTGCTAGAAATAAAGATAACAGGATGAAGACTATCTCATGCCATCTATTCCTGTTAAATAATGAAATACACTTTGGGTTTCAACATAGGAAGTGATATTAAAAAGTCAATGGATTTATATTAAAAATCTTAAAGGCTTGAACTAGAGGTAACCTCTTTTAATGAAATTTTTTAGGAAGTCCTTTTTGATTTTGATAGATAATATTCAACACTAGTCTGGAATATGTTCCTTAGTCTGTTGAGTTGCAGCTTTTGCTAAGTTAGAATTGTTTTGATGGATTTTTGTTTAAATAAAAGGACAGAATGAATGAATCTGAAGTGGTTTTTATTTTCATTGTCCTGTAGTCATTGATCTGGGGGGAAATCCTGGAGCCCAAAGCCTTTTGGTCCCCAGGATGTTGCACTGTGTGTGGTGTGGGCAGAGGAGAAAGACACTGCCTGGGCTGGGAGGGATGAGAGGACACCAAGCCCTTGTGCCTTGCAGCACAAGGCATTTGTTGGATGCAGGACCCCATTCTGGGGTCCCCAGTTCTCCTGGTGTGCTGCCTTGGCACAGAGATCAATCTGGAGGATCTCTGAGGGAAGGATTGCTTGTCTGGCTTTGCAAATGGGAGCTCCTGAGCCACCAGCAGAAACAGATCTGAGAGCTGGCACAGCCCCTGCACCTCTGTAATTCATAACATCTGCACTGTGTTTCCTGGTTGTTCTGTAAGAGCAGGAGAAGCGATAACAGAGTGCAGAAAATAAAAATCTGTGCTTTCAAATGAACATTTTAGCTATGAGAAGAAGGAGAAAGGAGGTCAGATCTAAGCATGAATTGATGTGAGCAAGGACAAACACACCTCTATGCAGAAACAGTTGCCAGCTGCTCTGCTCCTCACACCTGATATCCCCTCCTACTCAAAAATCCAGGTCCCTGCAGGAATGGCCCTGGGAGTGCAGGAGCCTCAGAGGCCTCCTGCCCTCTTGCAGGTGAGGAGCCTGGGAAGCTTAAAGAGCCTCAAATGCATAGAAACAAAATCCCAAAGCCTCCCATTCCACCAGCCAGATGAGCACTGCAAAACACACAGCCCACACAAACACAGAGCACACTGGATGAGGGAACTACAGAGTCATTTCAAAAATATTTGCACCCCTCACTCTCCTCTCTGCAGAGCCCCTTTCCAAAGTGGAGGAGCACTGACTGCTTTTCCAGCAATCATCTGCTTTCAGAGCCCAGGAACAATTGGCAAAAATGGCCTCTTTCAGGTACTTTAGAGATGAGGCAATTAAAAAAGAATTAAACTGTCATTTCTAACTTGCAGCACAAGAGGGATGTGCAGTTGTGAAATAATTCAGAGCTACTGCTGGCAAAATACTCTTTTCACTTATCTGCTGCAAGGAATAAAAGGGCAAGAAGAAGTTTTGGCTTTTTTCCCCTTTTCTTTTGTGTAGTTAGTTTCTAGTTATTGATGCATTCCCAAATGCCAGAAGCCAGATGTTTTCCAAACCCCTGGAGAGACAGATTTAGTGCTTGGTACCTGGTTTTTCCAGCCTCACTTGGTGACCAACAATGTTTTGCCAGCAAGACTTCCCTGCTCAAGTGATTCCCATGAAGGGCTCAGAGCTTCCTTTTCTGGTTTATTGCACCGGCTTGAAAGGTCTTTCCTAGCACCTGATTCCAGTTTGGGGACAGAGCAGAGGAAGGGCTTTTTCCCCTTATGCTTTGGTGGCTCAGACCTTTACAAGGGCTCTGCTGCCAGCACTGCCCCCTGCATTTTGGGAGGATATTCCACATTGCTGTGATGTTTCTTGTTCATTTCTTATTCTTCCCTTCGCATGGTCAAAACCTGCTGAAGAGCCAAGCCCCAGTCTCTGACCATCTGGCCACACAGTGCTATTGAAAGCATGTGGATATATCTATGACAGATAATATAGAAATGTGCTTCTAATAATTGTGCTTTTATTGTTACAGTATTGTAGCTGCCAAGGATGGGGGAACCCAGCTGTATTTTTCACTCTTGCAGTGATCACTGCGTGATCATTACAGGATGCTGTGTCACAGTCTGCAAACAGAGAAGGAAATTATGTAGGTAAACCTGGGAATATTATTTGTGTTTACATATTAACTCCCCTGTGCTGTAGCTGTTTTAGAGCTGCTATTACATCTCAATTGACTAAATTGGAGATAAATACTGTCTTATGTAGTTATGAATGCCATGTGCAGTCTAAAAGACTGTACCAGGTGGAAAACAACCCCAATTTTCTGGACCTGGTGCCAGTAGCTGAGGCAGTGTGGTGTCAGTGCCCTGCTTTTCCCATATACTAGCTCTAAGTAAAAAATGTTGGTTTTTTTTTTTTTTTTGAGGGTGATGAAATGCTGGCACAGGTTGTCCAGAGAGGATGCCTCATCCCTGGAAACCAGAAACCACGGGAGTCACTGAGCCATTCCCTAAGAATCCCTTGCAGCCAACAGGGTGTGTGCAGGAAGCTTGAAGAGAAACAAAATAAATCACTGCTCTTGCTCTCAGGTGGAAAGCACTGGAACAACAATTCCAATAGATCCCTTAATGAGAAAAGGAATTTATTGCTCTCATGATTTCTTCAAGCAGATAAACAAGAAAGCCATTACATGAACTTCAGTAGCACATTGAGCACACTCTGGAAAACAACATTCCTGCAGAGCAGGGGCGGTTCAGCAGCACATCCTACAAGGAATTTACAAGTGGGCTGCGCTCTGGTGCAGATACCTGTATTAGCTGGTTCAAGGCCTTGCTCCCATTCCAAGCCTGCTCTTTGAAGATGGCTCTAACCTTGCACAGGCCCACAGCAATTTTACTGCTCAAAGCATCCGACAGCTGAAATCATCCAAAAAAAGGACATCATTCTCCTTTCTACTTCCAGATTGTTATCCTGGCAAAAAAAAAAAAAAAAAAAAAAAAAAAAAAAAAAAAAAAAAAAAAAGAAAGAAAGGAGAAAAAGCTCTTTGTCTGCTGTTCTGTTGGTGAGAGCTCAGCTCCTGCTCGGTTTCAGTCTGAAAGGAGGAAAAGTGCAGTGGGAGCTCCTTGTTCCAACAGAAACTCCACAAGGTCAGAGGCAGATGAAGCCTCACTTGGAATAAAAGCTGCCTCCTCCAGACATAGCAGTGCCCTTTGCTGGGGTTAACGGACAAATGATGGATTGCTTGGTGCTCCCTGTTTACATGGGAGATTCCTGCTTCAGAGAAGACAAGCAGTGGAAGAGGAGGAGGATGGTGTGCAGGGGGACACAGATTGTACAGCAGCAGCTTTTCCTTTCTTCAAAGTGCTGTATCCACACTTCTCAATCACAGACATATTTACCATCAACACCCTTGGTAGCAAAGGTTAACAAATTTACCATCAACATCTTTGTTAACAAAGTAAGAGAACAGTACCAATTGCCAAGGATTGTCTGGTGATTCCAGGTCAGTGAGGGCCTGGAATCTTCAGGGCTGGAGCTTTCTACCTTCTTAGTTTTGAGAACAATTTTCTGTGATGGAAATGAATTCAGCAGAAGTGATATAGGGAAGCAACAGGAAAATTAGCAAAAAGCAAAGGGTATTCCTATGTTCCATTGTTGACAAATACCATGCAGTGTCAAATCAGGATCCTCTGCCTAGCTCAGGGATCCAGCCCTGTGTCTTCCAGCTCATGTCCATGGGCTTCCTGTAAAGCCCTGGCAATGGTGGCTCTGTGAACATAGTGCCAAAGGAGTTGTGTCTTCCTCACAGATCTGCCTTACAGATCCAAATGCGCTAACAGATATATTGGCCCCTCTGGCCGAAGAAAAAGGACTTCTGCTGAAAGCAGACCCTTCAAACCCTCCCTAATGCTGCAGAGCAGGTCTATCTGCCCCATGTCAGCTACATGTCATGACTGGCTGTGTCTGTTTTAGGCTATCACCCACTCTGACTGACACTGTGAGAGGGTCAGGGTGTGGGAGACATTTCCAAACCTTTATGTGAATAATGTGAAGTGCAGAAATGCTGATCTCTGGGTTAAATTAAGCTCCACGGGGTTTCCTGTACCTTGCACAGGAGTTGTGGAAGTTTTTTTGAGGCAAGTTCTACACACTTTTCCTAGAAATCATCATGCATTTTAATTACTCCTTTCACACATCCAAGCACTTTATATGCAAGTCAACCTTCCAGGCAAGTGTCTTTTAAATAACTTTTTAGTTAAGCCTGGTAGTTTTCATTTCACCAACCATTTACTCTTCCCATATAACAGACCTCTGCTCAAAATACTTCCACCATTATGCCAGAGGTACAAATTCCACTGACTGCTAGCACTAAAAAGCAGAATAACTGGATGTTCCCAATTACCATAACTGCCTAAGCAGAACTGTCACACAACATAAAGGTGTGCATAAGTGGTGCAGTTTAAGTGGATATTAAACCACCCTACAGCAGGAGCATCCCCATACCCAAAGGAAAAGCGGGATGATGAACAGGGGAGACTGGAGCTGGTAACTTTAAAATGGGGATTAGAAAATGAGTGTGCATGATTAATGCATGATAGTCTCTGGAACAGCTTTGTCACTTTGCCGTCTGCCCTCTCTCCAGGTCACTTCAGATGGTGCTGAACAGCACGGTCCCCACAGAGCATCACTGGTGGCCTCCCTCTGCAGATTACTCACCCACAGCCAGCCAGGATTCTTTTCATGCAGAGATCTTTCCTCTCTGAGAGGCTGCACAGCCTTCAGATAAGACCGAGCTGTTGCTAAGGGGCCCCATCAAAGGCCTTTGCAAACCTAAAACCGAAGTGGAGCTTCCTGCAGAGGGGAGTTTGGAGAATTCTCACTCAGGGCCCAGCCATCCCAGAATTACAAACACACACAGACCACAGAACACATCCCTTGGGGGCAGCAGGCACATCGGTTCCCTTATCTGGAGATTTCTTTGATGAATGAAGTGAAAACGATCCATTAGTGACACCAATTAGTCTCCCATGTATAATCAACCTAAAGTTTTGCTGTGAACAGTGGTAGATCTTGAGCTGAGCCAAGAACCTGACATCAAACACAACAGGACCCACTGTGTGACACCTGCTCAGCTGCTGCACAGGTGGGAGGTGCTGAGCTGCAAACGTCCCTTTTTAATTCTATGAAATATAGAAACAAATAGCACAATCAGTACTTTATATTAAATAACCTGGTAATAAATGCAAAGGTACATTACCTTGGAGCTTTACCTTAATTCTGCTGCATAACCTTCCACTGAAAAGGCAGAAAGCCCTAGAAAAAAAATCAATGAAATAAAGTCCCGTTGCTGACACTGAGGCATTACACATCTCTTGGCAGTTACAGCCTTGGAGGATTTGTCAAACCTGCCCAAGTCTGCCAGGCTAATTCCTAAGGAAATTTTTCTTCACTAACCATTTGAATCTAAATCAAAGTGAAGAGTCTAACAGACACATTGGGCAGTATTTGGACACACCACAGGACTTGCTTTTGTGTTAGGAATCTTCCCTATGTGTGGAGAGTATTATTAATAATTGGTTAGCTGAGAAAGGCCATACTGACATAATGCCGCTGGTTAAGCTGAAGGAGAGGTCAGCAGTCAGTGACCTTGCTGCAACATGAGGATAGGGAGTAGAGATTATTCCTGAATATATCCTGAGAATATGTAGAAAGTATCAAAAGTAGAACCATAGGAATGCAGAAGTAGGCGTAGGTGCTGATATGTAACTGACCAATCCTGAGCTCAACTTTTGCAATATGTATGAAGCTCATTATTAACTGTATTTAACCCGCCGTACTGATCAATAAAATTGGGCCTGTGATGATCTAATTGATGTCCTGGTCTCCTTCCGTCAACACCTATGTGTCAAAGTATTTAAATGAAGAAGGTTCCTGTGCAATGAGTAGCAAAAGTGGCTCCAATTTGGTCTTTTGCTCTTTGAATTTTGTGTCTTCAAAGATTTCCTTCCACAATACTCAGCTGGTTAGATTACTGTGTATGTTTCCATCAGAGACACAAGTGTCACCCCAAGACCATGCACCACCGTAGCCAAAATAAAGCTTTCCCCATTATTAACTCATCACTCAAAAGTGCATAAACTACAGAAATATTCTGAAATACAGCTGGTAACTGTTGTGTTTATTAAGGAACTGGTTTGGAAGTGGAGTTTGGTTTTTTTTAAATAACCAACATGATACTTCCCCTTCCAAATAAAAAGAAGAGTAACAGAAAGAAAAACTCAGCAAAATGCAAGAAGGGACAGAGGGACAACCCTGGAGTGTTCTAACTTAGTGAGTTAACAGATCTCCAAAGCCAGTGTCAAAGAGTCATCACACTCATGAGGGCGGCAGGGCCAATTTATCCAGTGAATTCTCATAACCTCTGCTTACAGATCCTGCACAAAGCTCGAGTGGATGCTTCGCCAGTCCAGCAAACAGAGACAGAGCAAGCACATGTGAGTGGTTTCAGTCTCCTCAAGTCTCACATTTCATTACTCAGGGATAATTAGATTATTTTCTCATACAAAGCAGTCTAAAGCCCAGCAGTGCAATCAAGTTCCATAGCTCCCTGTGATGCAGCAATGCTGGGTAGTGGGTCTGGATTGCGCAGAGCACACACCATGGTGTGCTTTTCCAGCCCAGCTGAGGAGACCTTGTGTTGGAGAATTTTGTTCAGACACGGCTTATAGAAAGGCCATGATTACATAAAGCTGGTTAAAAAGTAAAAGGCAGCTGTAAGCAGCAAGTTCTCAGGTTTTTTCCTTAAACAATAAACACCATGTCCTTGAGTAAAGTGATGAGAAAAACATGGTGGAAAACATGGAGGCCTTGAGAATGGTCAATAACAAGTCAACAGCAGGATGAGAAAAACAAGTATTAGCCTCAACAAGGAGCCACAGGTATTGACAACAAAGGAGGGGTTGGTGTGTAATCTGTAACCAATGATGAGCTCGGGTTTTGCAATATGTATGAGCTTAATTAACACTACTATAAAAGTGTGTAAGCTGGATCAATAAATCTGAGATCGATGCTCATCAATCAGGATGTGTGCTCGTCTCCCTTCACTTTCCTCAGCTCTGTACTGGGAGCACTGGGATAGAGCGGCTTTGTACTGGGATATACTGGGAGGGACTGGGGGGAGTCACTGGGATGGACTGGGATTAACTGGGACAAACTGGGACCGACTGGGATGTACTGGGAGCACTGGGATCAACTGGGAGCACTGGCATGAACTGGGATGCACTGGGATGCACTGGTTTGAACTGGGATGCACTGGGATTGAACTGGGAGCACTGGGATGCACTGGTTTGAACTGGGATGCACTGGGAGCACCGGGGCGCCCCCTGCTGGTGTCCCCTGACGTGGATGGGGCGGGGCCACCCTGGGGACACCTCAGGGACACCTTGGGGACACTTTGGGGTGACCCTGGGGCCACCTTGGGGACACCTCAGGAACTCCTGGGGTCATTTCAGGGACACTTCGGGGACACCCTGAGAGCACCCTGGGGACACCTTGGGGATATCATGGCGGCCATCGTGGGGTCACTTTGGTACCCCCCTGGGAACACTTTGGGGACATCCTGGGGACACCCTGAGAGCAGCTTGGGGACACCTTGGGGACATCCTGGGGACACCTTGGGGACATCTTGGGGACACCTTAGGGACACTCAGAGGACATCTTGGGGACACCTTGGGGAGACTTGAGGGACACCTTGGGGACATTTTGAGGACACCCTGAGAGCACTTTGGGGACACTTTGGGGACATTTTAGGAACCCCCAACTCAGGAACACCTTGGGGATGCTTTGGGGACACCCTGGGGTCATTTCAGGGACACTTTAGGGACATCCTGGGGACACGCAGAGAGCACTTTGGGGACACTTTGGAGCCACTTCAGGGACATCTTGGGGTGACCCTGGGGACATCCCTGAGACACCTTGGGGACACCTCAGGAACTCCTGGGGTCATTTCAGGGACACTTTGGGGACATTGTGGGGACATTCTGGGAACCCCAAACCCTGGGGTCACTTTGGGAGCTGTCGTGGGGACACCAAGGGGACACTTCAGGAGGCCCCTGGGGACACTTTGGGGACACCTTGAGGAGACCTTGGGGACGTTCTGAGAACCCCAGGGGGACACTGTCAGAACCCCCCTGGGGACACTTTGGGGACACCTCAGGATGCCCCGTGGGGACCCCTGGGGGACACCTTGGGGACACTTCAGGGTCACCATCATGGGGACACCCTGAGAGCACCTTGGGGACACTTTGGGGACATTTGAGGGAGATATGGGAGTGACGCTGGGGACACTTTGGGGACATCTCAGGGGCCATCGCAGGGGCACTTTAGGACCCTCAGGGGACACCTTGAGGACACTTTGGGACACCTGAGGGACACCTTGGGGACAGTTTAGGGGGACATCTTGGGGACACCTTGAGGACACTTTGGAGGGATATCTTGAAGCCACCCCAGGAACACCTTGGGGACATCTCAGGGTCACTTCAGGGACACTTTGGGGACACCTGAAGAACTCTTGGGGACACTTTGGGGACATCTCAGGGGCCATTGCAGGGACACCCTGGGGACACCTGAAGGACACTGTGGGGACACCCTGAGAGCACTTTGGGGACATCTTGGGGACATTTTGGGGACCTCAATGGAGCATCATGGGGAAACCTTGGGGACACCTCAGGACCCCCCTGGGGGTCCTTTGTGGCCATTTAGGGCCATTTTGGGGCCATTTGGGGACACTTTGGGGACATTTTGTGGCCATTTGGAGACATTTTGGGACATTTTGGGGCGATTTTGGGCCATTTGGGACATTCTGGGGTCATTTGGGGACATTTTGGGGCCCCCCATTGAGCACAGACTCAGGCCACGCCCCTTTCCCTACACCATTTTATTCCCAACCAATCAGAACCTCCAGAGTGCTTCAGATGGGTGGAGCCTCCTCCACTCACTCCTCCCCCGTCCCAACGGTGGGCGGGGCCTCCTCGGGGGTGGGCGGGGCCTCCTCAGGGATGGGCGTGGCCTGCAGGGCATGGGCGGCGGCTCTCCAGCGCTGCAGCCAATGGGAGAAGGGGGCGCAGCCAGGGGGTGTGGCCAGGACCCACTGAGCTGGCTGGGCCCACCTGGGGAGAGGGGCGGGGTTAGGAAAAGGGGGCGGGGCTTGGGGGTGGGAGGAGCCACGCCCCAATTCCAAGGCTCTCCACCTCCCTCACCATTGGCTGACGAGCTCCTGGAGGTGGGGCCAGTCCCTGATTTGCTGCTCGCAGCCTTCTCTAACCAATCGCAGCCGGGGCAGCAGCTCGGCCACGTACCCGGTGAGGGGAGGCGGGGCCGGCGGCTCTGGCTCCGCCCCAGGGCAGGCCCCGCCCCCGGCGCAGGCGCAGCGCCCCCTGGCGGAGCTGCTGACGCAAAATGGCCACCTGGGACAGCAGTGAGCCCTGACGGACACAAGGGGGCAGGGGCGGGATTGGCCACGCCCCCCAAACCCCTCAGGACACGCCCACAATTGGCAGGACCCTCCCCCAACTTTTCAGCCCCATTTAAGCCTCACCCCAAACCCCTCGCACTCTCTCCAAACCCCTCCTCCACTCTTTAAGTTCCTCCCCCCCTTTCCCTCCAGCCCCTCCCCCACACTTCAAGCTCCTCCCCCAATCCTGCTCCCAAGCCCCTCCCCCGAAATTTAAGTCCCTCCCTCATCTTTTGGCTCCTCCCCCATTCCCCTCCCCCATCCCTTGGCTCTCTAAACCCCTCCCTCCTCGAGGCCCCTCCCCCACTCGAGCCCCTCCCCCACCCTTTCAGCCCCTCTCTTCCCCATCTTTAAGCCCCTCCCCCTCTTTAGATGCCATTTGTTTAAGCCCCTCCCCCTTTGAGCCCCTCAAGGGCTCAAATATCCTCCCTCCCCCTCAAGCCCCTCCCCCTCTTTAAGTCCCACCCCTCAAGCCTTTGCCCCACCCTTTAGGCCCCTCCCACTTTAAGCCCCTTCCCCACTTTATCCAATCCCCTGGTTTAAGCCCCTCCCCCATTTAAGCCCTCTGGGTTAGGCCCCTCCTCCTGGTTTGGCCCCTCCCCTTTTAGCCCCTCCCTCATTTAAGCCCCTCCTCACCCTCTTTAAGCCCCTCCCCTCTTCCACCTTTAAGCTCCTCCCCCTCTTTTTAAGCCACCCCATCCCTCTTTAAGACCCTCCCCATTTAAGCCCCTCCCATCTCCCCATTTTAGCCCCTCCCATCCCTCTTTAAGCCCTGCCGCACCCCCTTAGCCCCTCCCCCACCTGTGCCACGCCCATGTCCCATGCCAGCCCCCGCAGAGGGGGCGTGGCCTGTGCCGGGGGCGGGGCTCCGCTCCTAGTGCTCCCAGTGCCAGCTGCCGGCGCCGCAGCCATGCCCCCTCCAGAGGGGGAGGGGCCGAGCCCGGCTCCGCCTGCACCACGCCCACAACTTGCGGCCAATCAGAGATGTCAGGAACTGCGATCAAACTGGGAGGGAACTGGGTTATACTGGGAGGGCAGTGGAGGGAATTGGGAGATACTGGTTTATACTGGGATGGACTGGGAGGGAACTAGGTTATACTAGGAGGGCACTGGGATCAAATTGGGAGTTACTGGGATCTCAGCTGGAGTCAAACTGGGAGCACTGGGAGGAACTGGGGGACACTGGTTTATACTGGGAGGGACTGGGATGGACTGGGAGGGAACTGGGATATACAGGGATATACAGGGATGGACTGGGGAGGAACTGGGGGATACTGGGATGGACTGGAAGATACTGGGATATACTGGGAGGGGACTGGGGGCCTTAGTGGTCCATACTGGTCCATACTGGTTTGCTCCCCACCTGCTCCTGCAGCGGTTTCAGCGCCGCTCGGCGCCCCCTGGTGGCGGCGCTCAGGAACCGCAGGTGCTGCTGCAAACGGAGCTGGGGAGGGAAACGGCAAAAATCAACAGAATTCACCCCAAATTCACCCAAAATAACCCAAAAATCAACAAAATGAACCCAAAATTCCCCCGAAACCATCCAAATGTACCCAAAAAATCAACAGAATTCACCCCAAAATAAACCCAAAATTCACCCAAAATGAACCTAAAATACACCAAAATGAAACCAAAATTAACCCAAAATTAATCCAAAATCATCTAAATTACCAAAAAATCATCAGAATTCACCCAAAATTCCTCCAAAATCCCCCGAAACCATCCAAATTAACACAAAAATCAACAAATTTCACCCAAAATTAACAGAAAACGCACAAAAATTCACCCCAAAATCCCCCTGAAATCACTCAAATTAACCCAAAAATCACCAAAATTCACCCCAAATTCACCAAAATTAACCCTGAAATCCCCCCAAATTAACCCAAAAATCACCAAAATTTACCCAAAAATACCCCCGAAATCATCCAGATTAACACAAAAAATCATCAAACATCACCCCAAAATCAGCCAAATGAACCCCAAAATCAGCAAAATTAACCCAAAAATCCACCCAAAACCACCTAAATTAGCCTAAAATCACCAAAATTAACCCAAAAATCTCCCGAGATCACCCAAATTAACCCCAGAATAACCAAAATTAACTCAAAAATCCCCGAGATCACCCAAATTAACCCCAAATTAACCCAAAATACACTAAAATTAACCCAAAAATCCCACAAATCACCCCACAATCACCAAATTAACCCCAAATCACCAAAATTTACCTAAAAATACCCCACATTAACCCACAATTAGCTCACAATTTACCCCAAGTCATGAAAATTAACACAAAAATCTCCCTGAAATCACCCAAATTGACCCCAAATCAGCCAAAATTAACACTGAAATCCCCCCAAATTCACCCAAAAATCACCAAAATACACTGTTGCCTTCTATGCTAAGGCAGGCGACCTGGTTCTGAGGTACAGCTCGACAGCCCTCTCTCTAGGGCCGTTCGGGCCAATGACATACGCAGACACCAATGTGGTGGACGGTCAAAAGGCGTTTATTACTTCTTCTCATGGGGTCTTATAGTCTTAGGGGTCTCTACGTCAAAAAGGGGTTTGTCCTTCTTACCTATGGTTAGTAGGGGATGGAAAAGTACTGGGTAAGGGATGGAAAGTTACTGGCTTCAGTGGGGCAACATTCCTATTGTTAGTGGGACCACATTCCTATGTTAATTTCTTATCTATGAGTACCTGAGGGTCTTATCTATGGGGAACCGAAGGTCCTAGCTTCCCGTGACATCGCGAAATCTTCCGCAGCGCCTCTTCCCTAGCTACCACATCTCCCCCTCCCTTTTCACAAATGAATGAGGTAGTCGTGTACTGAGGTATAAAGTTGTGACTTGACAAGGGAAAGGGATTTTGGGAAACCTGAGTAAGCTTTTGCCAGACAAGTTTTGAAAATCTTGTGACTGGCAGTGTTCTTTGGTTGAATTCCCTGGTTGGATTCACAGCAGTTGTCGTTGCCCTATGAACAGGATGTTGGTCCGTTCCAGGCGGCTCTGAACAAATGAGACCAGCTTGTTCAGCAGGCATGGTCCGAAGGTGACTGTTAGAAACAGCATCGCCAATGGACCTATCAGGGCAGAAATCAAAGTGGTTAGCCAAGGTGATTGATTGAACCAGGACTCATACCAGCTCTGTTGGGCCTCCCTGTCTTTCTGCCTCTGAGCCAGTCTGTTCCGGAGTTCCGCCATGGAGTCTCTCACGACTCCCGTGTGGTCTGCATAGAAACAGCACTCTTCTTTCAAGGCGGCACACAGGCCCCCTTGCTGCATGAACAGGAGGTCCAGGCCCCGCCTGTTCTGCAAGACCACTTCTGAGAGTGAGGAGACTGACTTCTCTAGATAGGAGATGGATTTCTCAATCCTCTGCAGGTCTTCGTCAATCGTTGCCTGCAGTTGTGACAGTCCTTGGTGCTGTGTCGCTAGGGCTGAGACACCCGTGGCCGTTCCTGCTGCTCCCAGGCCGAGCAGCATTGCAATAGTTATACCTGTCATTATTTCTCTTTTGTGGATCCGGCTGGGTCCCTCAAGAAGATGGTACATCTCTTCGTCTGAGTGGTACAAGACCCTAGGAACAATCAGAACTTGGACACAGAAGTCGTTAGAGTCATTGAATTTGGGAAGGAACACACAAGGACTCACTCCGGATCGCTGGCAAACCCACATCCCCGATGCGGATGGGACTGCCCACTTATTGTTTTTCCTGTTCAGCCTGCCAATTTTGGTGCAGATGTTACCTCCCCGCTTAGCTAGGGTTGAATTGCCAAAGCATCTGCCTCGGCCTGTGACTTGACTCAGGGTGATTCCTTTGCGAGGGGTATCCCATCTGCACTGGTGAGGGGCGTCGGCTGTGGAATAACTGAAGGGAGTGTCTAAAGCGACTCCTTCGTAAAAGGGGGGTTTGACATCGTAACAAAGCCAGCAGGATTCGGTTAGGTTAGGGTTGGATTCGTTCAGGGATACAAAGGTAGCCTCTAACATACGAAGGATTGGGTCTGCGTCTGACCCGGTTAAGCGACTCATCTGGAAGGTTTCCGCTTGACCGGTCGGGACATTGCTGACCCCTGTGGGTAAGGTTTTGGGGTAGGTTATGTTTCTCCCTTTCGGCACGCTTTTAATCACTTTGTTGGGTCCGACTGCTCGGGGTGCTGACGGCTGGAGCCTGATAATTTGCACGTTCACCCTCTCTTTTGACCCTTGAAGGACCACTGTCCATGTTCTGCCTGTGGCCCAGCTAGGGTGGTCTGGCTGCAGGACCGTCATGTTGTAATCAGTGCATGCCCGAAAGTTAGGGATTTTAATTTGGTTTCGATGGGGGTTTTCACGAAAGAAGAAGGGTATTTTGCAGCCGATGGGTGCCCAGGTGAACTGTAAGAATTTGTCTGGCTCTTGTGGATCCCACCCAGGCCCCGACGGTCTGGCATCTGTAACTATGGTTTCGCAGCCCCAGTGCCCACAATATCCCCACCCTGGGTGATTGCAGTAGCTTTTCCCAGGGTTTGAAGCTGGGCACCAGTAGGATAGGTATGAGTGTTTGGCGTGTAGGGAATAGGGGTTTGCCCTTGGCTGTCCTGGAAACAGGTCGGTGATGCGGAGCACGAAGGATGGAGTGTTCGGTGTGGTGATTTCTCTGAGTGCTTTGCCACTACCAAGGTGTCGCATGACCCACCTGAAGGGCTGATGGGGGTAGTGGTCTGGGCTGGCTTGCCCTCTGGTGACAAGCCCCAACAGCAAAATCACACAGAAGCACCCTTGGTGTTTGTGTCTCACCCGTGCGGGTCTCTCGGGTGCTGCCTGACGGCTTGGTGATCTGTCACTTTCGTCTGGAACCGGGATGTACGCGTCACGAGGGCGTCCCACGAGCAGGTCCTGTAAACAAAGACTCGCAATTCTCGTCAGTCTCATTCTGCTCGCTATGAAGGTCCGGTTTAATCGACTTAAGTGGACACCACCTGATTTTGCCGTCCTTTTTGACAGCTGCATACCCTCGCCCCGTGAGCATCAGCCTCCAACCCCGTTCCCACTCGCCTAGTTCATTTCTGATCACCACCCGTGGGCCCTCTTCTAGCGCTCGAGTGGCCCAGTGTTTTTGGACGGGACTGTTTGTTTCGTCTCCCCTAGGGAATTGATTCAGTGCCAGCAAAGCGGTTGCCAGCATGCGTGCCTGATCTCCTGGGGGAATGGCATTGGCAAAGCCCTCTGCTTTTGCCAATACTTCTATCTTGGTTTTCAGGGTCTGGTTTGCTCTCTCAACTATGGCCTGCCCGGTACTGTTGTGTGGGATGCCTTGCACTAACGTGATGCCCCATTTTGCAGCGAATTCCTGTACTTGTTTAGAGATGAAATTGGAGCCATTGTCCGTTTTGATCTGCTTGGGGATACCAAGCCAAGCCATGGCTGTCAGCCAGTGCTGAATTGTGTTTTTGGAGTTGGTTTTGGGGTGCTGTGTAGCTATGATCGTCCCGCTATAAGTGTCTACTGTCACTGCAAGCCATGCTCGGGGCTTCATCAGTTCGCACCAGGTGAAGTCTGACTGCCAGATTTCTGAGGGCTTGAGACCTCTCGGGTTGACTCCGTAGGTCCAAAGGGGTGACTTCTGGCAGTAAGGGCAGGTGGCTACCACATGTTTCGCGTCCGCTGTCGGGATTCCGCATCTCTTCGCCAGTGCTTTGACTCCGATGTGGAGCGACTCGTGCAGTTGACGAGCTCTTTGCAGGGTCCAAACGCCTTTCGCTGCGGCGTCCGCTTTATCGTTGCCGGTCTGGAAGTAGCCTTTGACTGGGTCATGGCTGTTGATGTGGATGACTGACACGGTGCCCTGTCGCGAGGAAAGTGCTTCTTCCAGCATTAGGGCTGCTGCTGATGTCGACACTCCTGGTCCTGCCATGGACAGGCAGAGCCTTGCCACGAATATAGAGTCCGTTACGATGTTGAGGTGTTCGTCTTGGAAGAGTCCGCACGCCAAAACCACTGCTGCTGCCTCCAGCTGTTGCACTGACAGTGTGGGGTCACACGCTTTGACGCAGTGCCATTGCTCTCCTGCCTGCCACACTGCTGCTGCGGTTGAAGTCGTGGAGGAAGCGTCTGTGAAGACCGTTGGTCCTGGCTGTGGTCTGTCCTTGACCTTCGGTGGCACGTCCACGTCGACTACGGTCAGCAGCTTCGTCCAGGGTGGCTTGGAGGAGTAGGAGATTTCTCCTCCGAAGCCGGAGAGAGCAAGGGCCAGGTACTCCGATATTGTGGCTGACTCCGAGGTCGGCTGCTTGCGAAACGGAAGGTGGATGCTTGTCGGCTCTGTCCCTAGGTGTTTCAAGGCGAGTCTCCTGCCTTTCATGATGAGACTGGCGATGCATTCGATTCCCGGGGAAAATGCACGAGCGGGTCTTCCGAGGACCACCCATTGGATCGGTCGGGCCTTTTCAGCGAGTCCTTGAGCCAGTGCTCCCACTCCTCCCTTCGGTGTGAAGTGGACGTACAAGTCCAGTGGCATGGCTGGGTTCCACCTGGCAAGCGTGCCAGTGGACATCTGGTTTTCGATGAAGTCAAGGGAGCTCGTTGCTTGCGGTGTCAGCTCCTTGGGATCCCAGGGGTTCTTCCCTTTCAGGAGTTCGTATAGAGGGTCCATGACTTCGGGAGGAATCAGGACAACGTTGCGAAGCCACTGCAGCGATCCCACCAGGCGTTGCACGTCGTGGAGCGTCTTGACTTCCCGGTTGATCTTCATCTCGGGGGGTGTCACGTAGGAGCTTGTGATTCCTACTCCCAGGAAGGTCACGCAGGGTCCTCTCTTGATCTTTGCGCTCGCGATCTCGAAGCCGTTGGCCTGAAGGGTCTCTGTGATTGTGGTCACCAGGTCATCTACTTGGCTTGTTGATGGTGCTGCAACCAGGATGTCGTCCATGTACTGGATGATGGTTGCGGTGGGATTGGAGTGTCGGACCGGCGTCAGTGCTTTGTCCACGGTGATCTGGCATATGGTCGGGCTGTCGACTAGGCCTTGTGGAAGCACTCTCCATTGGAAGCGAAGGTTGGGCCGCTCACCGTTCCGAAACGCCACGGAAAAGGCAAATCGTTCTCTGTCCTCAGGGTGCAGGGGTATTGAAAAGAAACAGTCCTTGATGTCCAGTACTGCGCACGGCTGCCCTTCGGGGATGGCTGAGTTCGCGGGAAGCAGTGTCTGGACTGGGTCCATGGGTCGGATTGTCTTGTTCACCTCTCTCAGGTCGTGGACGAGACGATAGCCTTGTCCGGACCTCTTGGGGATCACGAATACAGGGGTGTTCCATGGGCTGGTGGAGGGTTCTATGTGACCCTTTTGCAGTTCGCGGTCGACCAGTTCCAGCAAGGCTGCCATTCGAGGCTCTGTCAGGGGCCACTGCTCAACCCATACAGGGTCTGATGATTTCCAAGTCAATTTGATTGGCAGCGCGGGGTGCACGGCAGTGGCCCTCAGGATAAATTTGTAATCCGAAATCCTAGCAAGGAAAGAACATCCCTTCCCAACAGGGGTGGAGAATTTTGCAAAATGTAGGGGTAAATTGCTACTGTCTGTTCTGGTCCCTTTTTCGTGTGAAGTGTTATAGCCACCAGCTGGGTGCTTTTCCATGCCCGGGACTGCCCCCCCACTCCACTCACTGGAGGGACTTCTTTGATTTGCCAATGTCCGGGCCAGTGTGCTTGGGGAATAATCGTGCAGTCTGATCCCGTGTCCGCCCAGAACTGGAACCCTATGACGTGTGGATCTTGACTACCATAAAGGCGGCATGTCCCCCACACCATCAGGGGTTCCTTCCCTATTTTCATGACCAAGGCCACCCAGGGATCCCGCTCTGGGACGTCCCCTGCTGTTCCTGTGACTCCGGCGCGGCTTGTGGCGGTGGGGGGTGCGAGGGTATTGAGGGCGGTGCCGCGCAACTCTGCCATTGTATTGCTGGAGGGGATGCAAAGTTGACTGCTCCCTGTGGGGCCATAGGGTATGAGGGTCCCCTGCCCCACTGGGGGTTGCTGTAGCTGGGCCGTTGCATGTTCCAGGTGGGAGGGGGCTGGATACGGCCTGGCTGCCCCCTCCCTCTCCCGTTTCCCTGAAACCTGGATCTGCATTCCTTAGCTAAATGTCCCTTCCTTCCGCACACCCAGCACGGCCCCCTACCTCCCCCTTGGCGTGGTGGAGCATCTGCTGATAGGCGCCTTGGCTGGGGGCAGTTTACTGCTAAGTGGCCCGCCTGGCCGCACTTAAGGCACGCCATCACACTGGTTATTGCGGTGTGAACTGCTGCTTGAATGGGAACTAGATGTTCCTCCTTTGCAACGTGTCTGATCATGGCAGCTATATTAGACCCCTGTGGCAGTGACCTTAAAATGTCTTTGGTGGCTGAGTTACATTGCTGGCGTAGGCAGTCTGCCAGCACGGGACCCTTCGCCTCTGGGGGTAACGCAGAGGAATCTAATGCAGCCTGAAGTTTGTCCACAAACTGAGTGAAACTTTCACTCTCACCCTGTTTTATGATAGACCACGGGGATGGTTTAGCTACCACTTTCGAAGTGTCACGGATGGCTTCTCGGGCAGCACGGGTGGTTGTCATGACCTCATGGGCACGCAAACCCTCAGCCTGTTGCTGAGGGGTGATCATAGTGGGGTCTGTGCCCATTAGCCTCTGTATGCTGGAGCCGTGCAGTGGGTGGTCTGCCCCCGTTACCAAGGCTAGCTGTTTGAGGCAATTATCCTCCCATTCTTGTTTAAAAACGATCATTCCCGCACCATCAAATATCATTCTACACGTCTGCTTAATATCAAAGGGAAGCATATCGTCTCCACCAAAAAGGCCGTCAATGAGAGTGCGAACCATGGCAGAATTAATTCCCTTATCCGCAATCGCTTTAACAATTGCCTGCACATCTTTTGGATTAACCGGTGAATAAATCCTTTGGTTTCCGCCTGCCCCCCCCACACGAACCGGGAACACCAAAGTGGCAGACGGAGCCCATTCCGCGCAAGCCATTTTTATTTTCCGCCAGTTTGTAAGCGGGGTTCGGTTTTTCTCTGGTAACCCCTTCACCCATGCAGGAGCGTTGTGGCTAGTGACCTTACATGCCGCTGCTCTCTCTCTGTTAGAGCTAGAATCTGAGTCGGAATCCTCCGACCCTGTCTCGGGCTCCGAGCTCGCGTCTGAGTCCGAGCCGGAAGTCGAGTAAAGAGACGCTTCCGGGCTGCTCTGCCTTTTCCTCGGGCTCCGACCACGCCCCTTCTTGCGGTGGTCGGGCCGTTCCCTCCCCCTGGGGTCCCCCCGCCTCCTGCTGGGGGAGGTCCTTGCCCTACAAGGACTTAATTTGAATAAAGCGCTCTGATTGGTCTTACGCGCCTCCGCGGGGGCCGCCCCGTCCCCCCGCTCGCCCGCGCATGCGTTGTTCAGCGGGCTGACTGCGTTTCCGCCCCCCGCCTCCTCCTTTCCGCCCTGACCATGCGGTCCGGCGCCATTTTCAAACGCATATGGTGGGGGGGCGTTTCTATCGGTCCCTATGGGGTCCGACATTCTGGCCGCGTTCCGCGCCTCTTCCGCGAGCCCCCGCCAGAACACCCGCGTGTGCTCCCCCCCCTCCGATGGTGAGTCCGCTCCCTGAGGGGGATCCGGCGTTCGCGCCTCCGCGCGCCCGCCCGGGTCAAGCACCTCCGCGGTTTGTGTCGCCGCGCCCACCCCCAACTGCGGCACGGCTAATAAACAAGCTCGCGCGGCTTTCCAGGTTTCTTGCTCTTGTCGAGCTTTTTTCAGAGCCTGGACAACTCTGCCCCACGATTTTAGGGCTTTCCCTGAGCCCAAGGACATAGCGTCCTCCGCCAGGGCTTTTGTACAGTTATCCCACACGTCCGAATGTAGGACGTCCACGGGGCTTTCAATAGCCCCAAGATTAATCAATCTCGTCAATGCGAGAGTTAAATCCTTAAGTTTACATTCTATACCCCATTGCGCATGCATCTCTGTTACGACCTTCGCTATGGCTTCCATCGTCCAAGCTGGTCCGGGAGCGTCCCCCCCGCTGCGATTCAGTCCCGCTGTCGCAGCCGCCGTCCTCGTTCCAGGAGTGTTCCCCGTTCCCCGGGCGCAAGCCGCTGTCCCGGGTTCCGGCACCAGATGTTGCCTTCTATGCTAAGGCAGGCGACCTGGTTCTGAGGTACAGCTCGACAGCCCTCTCTCTAGGGCCGTTCGGGCCAATGACATACGCAGACACCAATGTGGTGGACGGTCAAAAGGCGTTTATTACTTCTTCTCATGGGGTCTTATAGTCTTAGGGGTCTCTACGTCAAAAAGGGGTTTGTCCTTCTTACCTATGGTTAGTAGGGGATGGAAAAGTACTGGGTAAGGGATGGAAAGTTACTGGCTTCAGTGGGGCAACATTCCTATTGTTAGTGGGACCACATTCCTATGTTAATTTCTTATCTATGAGTACCTGAGGGTCTTATCTATGGGGAACCGAAGGTCCTAGCTTCCCGTGACATCGCGAAATCTTCCGCAGCGCCTCTTCCCTAGCTACCACAATACACCAAAATTAACCCTGAAATCCCACCCAATTAACCCAAAATTAAACTAAAAAGCACCAAAATTAACCCAAAAATCACCCAAATTAACCCCAAATACGCCAAAGTTCACCCCAAAATCCTCCCAAATCCCCCCACAATCACGCAAATTAACCTCAAATTACCAAAAGTTACCTAAAAATCCCCCAAATTAACCCAAATTAACCCAAAATCATCCAAATTAACCCAAAAAACCGCAGTCAACCAAAATACCCCAAAAATCTCTCCCAAATCACCCAAAATACCTCAAAATCACCAAAATTACCCAAAGTTCCCCATTTCCCCCAAAATTCCCCATTTCCCCCTAAATTACAAAAAAAACCCAAATCACCCCAAATCCCAAACCCGAATTCCCAAAATCCCAAATCCCCCAAACTCCCCCAAATCCCCCAAAACCCCCAAACCCCCAAAATCCCCAAATTTCCCCCAATTCCCAAAACCCCAAAATCCCCCAACCCCCCAAAACCCCCAAATCCACCAAATCCCCTAAAATGCTCAAACCCCCAAACCCCAAATCCCAAAAATCCCCAAAAATTTCAAAAACCTCAAAATTCCCCAAATTTTCCAAAGTGCCCCAAACTCCCAAATCCCCCAAAATCCCCAAAATTCCCCCCAGATCCCTCCCAAAATCACAAACCCCAAAATCTCTAAAACCCCCAAATCTTAAATCCCTAAAAATCCCCAAAACCCCAAATCCCAAAAACCCTAAAAGCACCCAAAAGTCCCCCATCCCCCCAAAATTCCCCCAAATCTTAAACCCCTAAAAATGCCACAAAATAAATCCCAAAAGCCCCAAAATGCCCAAAACCGCCAAAACTCCCCAAAAACCCCCCAAAACCCCCAAAATGTCCCAAATCCCCCCAAAATCCCGAATCCCAAACCCCCAAAATCCCAAACCCGCAAATCCCCAAACCTCCCAAATCCCAAAATCCCCTCAAATACTTCCCCCAAATTCCCCATTTTTTGCCCCAAAAACCCCAAATCCCAAACATCCCAAAATCTCAAATCCCAAAATCCCCAAAAAACCCCCCAAAATCCCAAACCCCAAAATCCCCAAACCCTCAAACTCCCCCAAATCCCAAATCTCCCAAACTCTAAACCCCCACAATCCCCAAATCCGAAACCCCCCAAAATACCCCCAAAAAAACCCCAAAGTCCCGAATCCAAAATGTCCAAAATCTCAAATCCTCAAAATCCCAAATCCCAAAACCCCAAAATCCCCCAAACCCCAAAACTCCCCAAAAAACTCCAAGGCCCAAAACCGCCAAAAAAACCCCAAAACCTCAATCCCCAAATCCCCCAAAATCCCCCAAATTCCCAAACCCCAAATCCCTCAAAATCCCAAATCCCCCCAATCCCCCCCACCCCAAATCTCCAACCCCCAAAATCCCAAACACCCAAAATTGCCCCAAATCCCCCAAAATTTCCCATTTTATCCCCCCAAAACCCCAAATCCCCCAAAAACCAAAAAAAAAAAACCCACCCAAAACACTCCAAAAATCTCCAATCCCAAACTCCAGAATTCCCCATTTTACCCCCAAAAATCCCATAAACCCCAAAAACTCAAAATCTGAAATCCCAAAAATCCCCCAAAACCCCAACATTCTCAAATCCCAAACCCCCAAACTCGCCATTTTATCCCCCAAAAACCCCATAAAACCCCCCAAAACCCCAAAATTCCCGCACTCACCCTCGGCCCCTCCCCCTCCACAGCTGCTGCCGGAGCTGCTCCAGAGCTGAGATTGGGGTCAAATCCGGGGATTTTGGGGCCAGATTTGGGGATTTAGGATCCAAATTTTGGGATTTTGGGTCAAAATTTGGGGATTTAGGATCAAAATTTTGGGGTTTTAAAGCCGATTTTGGAGCTGATTTTGGGGCCAAATCTGAGGATTTTGTGTCCAAATTTTGGGATTTTGGGGCAGAATTTTGTGGATTTTGAGGTTTTGGGGCTGAATTTTGGGGTTTTTGGGGCTCCTGGGGTGGATTTTAGGGTGGATTTTGGGGATTTTGGAGCTCCTGCTGGAGCTGGGTCAGCGCCCGGCCCAGGGAGGCCCGGTAGGCTGAGAACCCCTCCCGGAGCAGGAACAGCCTGGGGAGGAAATTGGGGTGAGAAATGGGGAAATTGGGAAAAATGGGGAAAAATAGGGGGGGGGGGAAATGGGGATTTTGAGGGAAAAATGGGGGGAAAATGGGAATAAAAATTGGGATTTTGGGGTCAAATTTGGTGATTTTGGAGCCAATTCTGGAGCCAATTTTGGGGACTTCAGAACAGGTTTTGGGGCTGAATTTGGGAATTTTGGGGCCGAATTTGGAGATTTAGAGCCAAATTTTGGAGTTTTGGGGCTGAACTTTGTGATTTTGGGACCCAATTTGGGGCCAATTTTGGAAATCTTGGGGCTTTCCCAATTTTGGAAATTTGGGGCGGAATTTTGGGATTTTAGAGCTGAGTTTGAGCATTTTAGAGCAAATTTTAGGGATTTTATGGAAAATTATGGGGCCAAATTTGGGAATTTTGGGGTGAATCTGGAGTGGAATTTTGGTGGTTTCCGGCAAAATTTTGGGGTTTTTTCTGGGAGTTTGGAGCCAAACTTGGGGATTCGGGGGCTAAATTTGGAGCCAGATTTTGGGGATTTTTGGGCTGATTGTGGGGATTTTAGAGCCATTTGGAGCTGGTTTTGGGGCTGGATTTTGGGATTTTGGGGTGGAATATTGGGAGTTTCGTATGGATTCTGGGGCTGATTTTAGGGCAAGTCTGGAAGATTTGAGGCCAAATTTTCGGGCCAAACTTGAGACCAAATCTGGGAATGTTGGGGCTGATCTTAGGGCTGAATTGTGGGGATTTTGGGGTTGAATTTGTGGGTTTTAGGACTGAATTTTGGGATTTTAGACCTAAATTTTGGGGCTGATTTTAGGGCTAAACCCAGAGGATTTGTGGATCGAATTTGGTGATTTTGGGACCGGATTTTGGGGCCAGATTTGGGGATTTGAGAGCCAATTTTGGGGTCAAATTTGGGGCCAAACTTGGGGATTTTGGGGTTGAATTCAGGGACTTTAGAGCCAATTTTGGGGCTGATTTTGGGGCCGAATTTTGGGACTGATTTTGGGGCCAAATTTTGGGGTGATTTTGGGCGATTTTGGGGCCCATGGAGCCCCAGAAGGCCAAGAGCCCCACCCAGAGCAGGAACAGCCTTGGGGGAAAGAGCACAGGGAAATTTGGGGTGAGAAATGGGGAAAAATAGGCGGGGGAAAATGGGGATTTTGGGAGGAAAATAGGTAGAAAAATGGGAATTTGGAGGAAAAAATGGGAATAGAAATGGGGATTTTGGGGGATAAAATTCAGGAAACAGGAGAAGAAAAATCCAGATTGTGAGGTGAGAAATGGGGATTTTGGGCAAAAGGCAATAAAAATTTTGGGTACATTAGGAAAAATTTGGGATAATTTTGGGTATTTTAGGACAAATTTCAGGGAGTTGGGGGTGGATTTGGGAATTTTTTTTGGTACATTTTGGGCTGGATTTCAGACATTTGAGGATAATTTGAAGTATTTTAGGATGGATTTGGGATATTTTAGGGATATTTCAGGGGATTTTGGTCTCACCTGGTGACCCCATCATTGCCCATTCCCCGCTCCAGGTGTGTCCCAGGGGATTTTTGGGAGCATTTGGGATTTTTGGGGTGTTTTGGGCCAGATTTCAGGGATTTGGGGATATTTGAGGATAATTTAGAATACTTTAGGATAATTGAGGATATTTTAGGGATAATTCAGGACATTTTGGTGTTACCTGATGACTCCATTGGCGCCCATCCCCCGCTCCAGGTGCGTCCCCAGCTGCCCCCTCAGGTGGGACAGGTGGGACAGGAGGGGGGCAGCACCCCCCACACCCCCCCCACGGCCCCCCAGCACTCCTGGGGACCCCAAAAGCACATCAGGGACCCCAAAATCCCACCCCAAAAGTGAGCTCAGAAACCCCCAAAAAGCCCCAAGTCCACCCCAAAAACGACCCTGGGATCCTGAAAATGGGCTCAGAAACCCCAAAACCCCCCCAAAACCCCAAACTACCTCAAAACCAGCAAAGGAACGCCAAAAATGGACGCGGGGAGCCCAAAAATCCCAAAATCTGCCCCAAAACCCCCCAATACCTCAAAACCCACCCCAAAAATCCCAAATCCAGCCCAAAAATACCTCAGGGACACAAAAAATTGGATTCAGACACCCCCAAAACCCCAAATTCACCCCAAAACCCCAAATCCTGACCCCAAATTTGCCAAAATCCCCCCAAAAATCCCAAATCCCAACACTAAAAATTCCCAAAATCCCTCAAGTCCCCAAAAATTTCCCCAAAATGCAAATTTCTGACCCAAGAAATGCCAAAATCACCCCCAAAATCCCCCAAATTCAAAATCTTGCCCCCAAAAACCCCCAAATCCCCCAAATCTGAAATTATGACCCCCCAAAAAGGCCCAAAATCTGAAATTTTGACCCCAAGAATCCCCAAAATCCCCAATTTTGACCCCAACCCCATTCCCCTCCCCCCTCACCTGCAGGAGACTCTTCAGGGTGGGCGGGGCCTTGGCTGAGGGGGTGGGACCAGCCAGGAGAGCTCTGTGATTGACAGGTGCGAGGTCACACCCCCAACGGCACCAGAAATCCCCTCAGGGACCCCAAAATGTCCTAAAAACCCCCAAAATTCCCTCCCACCCCATTAAGCCCCACCCACCCAGTTCGGCCACACCCATTCCTTTTGGCCACACCCACTCCTTTAAGACCCACCCATTCATCTGGCCACACCCACCCATTTAGGCCACACTGATCCCTTTAAACCCCTCCCACTCCTTTAAGCCCCACCCATTTTAGCCCTGCCCAATCCCTTTCAGCCCAATGCACCCCTTTAGGCCACACCCACCCCCTTAAGCCCTCCCCATCCCCTTAAGCCCCACCCACTGCTTAAGCCTCACCCACCCCCTGTTTAAGGCCTACCCGCCCCTTTAACCCCCACCCATCCCTTTAAGCCCCACCCACTTCTTTAAGCTCCCCTCACCCACTTAGGCCCCACCCACCCTTTTAAGCTCCACCCATCCCTTTAAGCCCCACCCATCCATTTAGGCCACACCCACCCCTTTAGGCCCCACCCACCCATTTAAGCCACACCCTTCTGTTTAAGCTCCACCCAACATTTAGCCCACCCAATCCCTTCAAGACCCACCCACATTTTGAAGCCCCACCCACCCACTTAAGCTCCACCCACCCCTTTCACCTCCGCTCATCCCCTTAAGCTTCACACACCCCCTTTAAGCCCCTCCCTTCCTTTAGGCCCCACCCACTTATTAAAGCCCCACACACCATTTGAAGACCCACCCAATCCTTTAATCCCCACTAATCGCCACCCACCCTTTAAGCCACACCCATCTTTAAGTTTCACCCACCCCTTTAAGCCCCGCCCACATCTTTAAGCCACACCCATAGCCTTTAAACCATACCCTCCCCTTAAACCCTGCCCATCCTTTTTGAGCCCCATCCACCCCTCTAAGCCCCACCTACATCCTAAAGATCCACCCACCCCTTCAATCCCCACCTCCCTATTAAGCCCCACCCACTCATCAAGCCCTGCCCACCTTTTAAGCCCCACCCACCCATTTAGGTCACACCCCTCTAATCCTCACCCAACATTTAGCCCACCAAATCCCTTTAAGCCCCACCCACCCACTTAAGCTCCACCCACATCTTTAAGCTCTACACATACCCTTAAGCTCTACACTCCCCTTTTTTGCCCCATCCTTCCTTTATGCCCCACACACCTTTTAAAGCCCCACCCACCATTTTAAGCCCCACCCACCTCAAATTCCCACCCACCCTTTAAGCCCCACCCCTCTCTTTAAGCTCCAATCACCTTTTAAGCCTCACTCACCCATTGAAGCTGCACCCCTCTGTTTAGGCCCCACCCAACATTTAACCTACATTTAACCCACCCAATCCCTTCAAGCCCGAACCCACATCTTAAAACCCTGCCCACATCTTTAGGCCACACCCATACAATTAAGCCCAACCCACCTTTTAAAGCTCCACCCACCTCTTTAAAATCCACCCACTGCATTAACCCCACCCACCCCTTTAAGTCCAACCCACCCCTCTAAGTCCCACCCATTTAAGCCCTACTCAGTCATTTTGGCCACACCCACCTCTTCAGCCCCACACACTCCATTTAAGCCCAGACTATTCCTTTAAGCCCCACCCACTCATTTAAACCCCACCAATTCCTTTAAGCCCTGCCTGCTCCTTTAAGCTCCACCCACCTCTATAGCCCCACCCACCTATGTTTATGCCCCACCCATCCCTTCAAGCCACACCTACGCATTTAAGCCACACCCCTCTGTTTAAGCACACCCCACATTTAAGGCACCTAATCCCTTTAAGCCCCACCCACCCCTTTAAGCCCCACCCACATCTTTAAGCCAGACCCTTTTTTTTGGCCCCACCCACCCCTTTAAGCCCTGACTATTCCTTTAAGCCCCACCCACCATTTCAGCCCCACCCTGTCCTCTTAAGCCCACCCACCCATTTAAGCCACACCCACCCCTTTAAGCTCCACCCACATCTTTAAGCCACACCCACCTCATTAAGCCACACCTATTCTCATTAAGCCACACCCATCCCTTTAAGCCCCACCCACCTTTTAAAGCCCCCACCCACCTCTTTAGGACCCACCCATTCCTTTAAGCTCCACCCACCACCCTAAGCTCCACCCATTCTTTTAAGCCTCACCCACTCCTTAAAGCCACACCTATTCCCTCTAAGCCACACCCACCTCTTTAAGCCCCACCCATGCTTTTGGCCCCACCCACCCTTTAAGCTCCACCCACTTATGCCACACCCACCCCTTTTAAGCCCACCCATCCCTTTAAGCTCCACTCACAATTTAAGCTCCACCCACATACTTAAGCCCCACCCACTCATTTAAGTTCCACCCACACCTTTAAGCCCCACCCACCATTAAGTCCACCTCATCCCTTTGAGCCCCACCCACCCTTTTAAGCCCCACCCACTCTTTTAAGCCCCCCTCGCATATTAAAGCCCCACCCACCCTCTTAAACCACATCCACACTTTAGGCCTCATCCATCTCTTTAAGCCACACCCACCCCTTTAAGCCCCTCCCATTCTTTTGGCCACTTCCTCCCCTTTAAGCCCCACCCCCTCCTTCAGGTCCCACCCACCTTGTGCTCTGATTGGCCAGGACCTCCAGCGCCCAAAGCACCGCCTCTGGGCTGTGGCCAATCAGTACAGCCTGTAGGGGGCGCCACGTGTCAGAGCAGAGGGCGTGGCCTGAGCAGAGCCACACCCCCTTCCCCAGCCAGCCACGCCACCTCAGCCTGTTCTGACCAATCCGGAGCCTCCTGAGCCTTCCTGGGGTGATTGGCAGTTCTAGGGTTCATTAATTAATTGATTAATTGAGGGGTTAATTAGGGGTTAAGGAGGAAGGGGTGTGGCTTACCTGTGTGGGCGTGGCCTCTGGATCTTCGCCTCCCTGGCCTTGCACAAGGCCTTGATCGACACCTGCGGAGGGGGAGGGGTTGGGGGAATTTGGGGATTTCTGGGGGGTCCTGGGCTGATTTTGGGGTCCCTGAATGCTTTCAAGCCCCGCCCACTATGTCAGGCCCTGCCCACTCACCAGCACTTCCGGCTCCGCCCCTGTGGCCAACATGGCCAACAGCTCCGCCCGGGATTGGCCCGGCCTGAGGGGACCCAAAACTCTTTTAAAATACCCAAAATCTCCAAAAAATGCCCCAAAATCCCCCAAATTTATCCATAATCCACTCAGGAACCTCAAAAATCCCATCAAGATCCCCAAAGTCTCCTCAAAATCAACCAAAATCCCTCAAAGTTTCTTCAAAATTCCCCCAAACCCCCTTAGGAACACAAAATCCCCCCAAAATCCCTCAAGTCCCCCCAAAATCCCTCAATTCCCCCCCAAATCTCCCCAAATTCCAAAGAAATCCCCTCAGAAACCCCAAAATCCACTCAGGAACCCACAAAATCCCCCCAGAGAGCAAAAATTGCCTCACAATCCTCCAAAATCCCCTCAGAGACCCAAAAATCTCATCAAAATTTACTCATAATCCTCCAAAATCTGAAAATTCCCACCAAGGACCCCAAAATCCCCTCAGAAACCCCAAAATCCCCCAATAACCCCTTAGGGACCTCAAAATTTTCTTACAATCCCCAAAAATCCATCAGTGACCCCAAAACCTCCTCAAAACTCCCCAATATTTCCTTCAATATTCCCCAAAATCCCCTTAAAACGCCCCAAAATCCCTCAGGGACATCAAAATTTCTTCAAAATCCCTCATAATTTGTCAGGTACTCCAAAACCTCTTCAAAATTCCCTTAAAATGTCCCAGAATTGAAAAATTCCCACCAGGGACCTCAAAATCTCCTCAAAATTGCCCAAATCCCCTCAAAATACCCTAAAATCCTCTCAGAAACCAAAAAATTGCCAAAAATTCCCTCAGGGACCCCAAAATCTCCTCAAAAATCTCCCAAAATCTCTTCAGAAACCCCCAATTGCCTCAACATCCCTCCAAATTTCCTTAAAATTCCCCAAAATTTCAATGTTTTATCCAGGGACCACAAAATCCTCTCAAAATCCCTCAAAAATCCACTTAGAGACCTCAAAATTTCCTTAAAATCCTGAAAATTCCCTCAGGGACCCCAAAATCTCCTAAAAATGCCCCCAAATCCCCTCAGAGACTCCAAGATCCCTTAAAAGTCCTCTCAGGAACCCCAAATCTCCTCAAATGCGCCAAAATTTCCTCAAAATCCCTCAAACTTTTCTCAAAATTCCCCCAAATCCCCTTAAGAACACAAAATCCTCCCCAAATCCTCTCAAATTCCCCAGAATCCCCAAAAAAATCCTCCAGGGACCCCCAAATCCCCTCAAAAACCCCAAAATCACTGCAAATCCCCTCAGGGATCCCAGAATTTCCTCAAAATTGCCTTAAAATACCCCAAAATCTCAAAATTTCCACCAGGGACCTCGAAATCTCCTCAAAATCACCTCAGGAACCCAAAATCATCTCAAAATCCTCCAAAAATTCCCTCAGGGACCCCAAAATTCCCTTAAAATGCCCCAAAATCCCTTCAGAGACCCCAAAATCTCTTCAAATTCCCTCAAAAATCCCCTCAGGAACCCAAAATCGCCTAAAAATCCCCCCAAAAATCCCCCCAAGCTCCCCAAAAATCCCCTTAGAAACACTAAAATTCCCTTAAAATGCTCTCAAATGCCCTCAGGAACTCCAGAATCCCCTCAAAATCTCCCAAAATCTCCTCCAATTCCCCCCAAATTTCCCTCAGGAACCTCAAAATTAACTCAGAGACCTCAAAATTCATCCAGGCATCATAAAATTCCCCAAACTCCCCTCAAATTCCCAAATTTCCCCAAAAATCCCTTCAGAAACCAAAAATCACCTAAAATTCCCCCAAAACCCCTTCAGGAACTGCAAAATTGCCTCAAAATCCCTCAAAATTCCCTTAAAATTCCTCAAAATCTCAAAATTTCCACCAGGGACCTCGACATCTCCTCAAAATCCCCAAAAATCCCCTCACATTCCCCCAAAATTTCCTCAGAAACCCCAAAA
This sequence comes from Melospiza georgiana, assembly GCF_028018845.1. Classification (NCBI taxonomy): domain Eukaryota; kingdom Metazoa; phylum Chordata; class Aves; order Passeriformes; family Passerellidae; genus Melospiza; species Melospiza georgiana. The sequence continues at coordinate 834,948 of NC_080459.1, read as the reverse complement.
TCTCTAAAAAACCCCGAAGAAACCCCAAAATTGCCTCAAAATCCCTCAAAATTTCCACCAGGGACCTCGAAATCTCCTCAAAATCCCCAAAAATCACCTCAAATTCTCCCCAAATCCTCCAAGGACCCCAAAATTCCCTTAAAATCCCCCAAAATCCCTCCAAGGACCCCAGTATTTCCCTTATAATCCCCCAAATCCCTCAGGAGCTCCAAAATCTCATTAAATTCACCCAAAATCCCCAAAAAATCCCCTCAGAAACACCAAAATCCCCTCAGAAATCCTCCAAAATCCCTCAGGGACCTCAAAAATCCATCAAAATCACCACAAAATACCCCAAAAATCTCATCTAAATTACATTAAGGGCCCCAAAAATCCCTTGAAAACTGCTAAAATCCCTCAGGGACCCCAAATTCCCTTAAAATGCCCCCAAATCCCTCAAGACTCTCAAAATCTCCTTAAAATCCTCCCAAATCCTTCAAAATCCCCCCAAACACTTCAAAATCTCAAAAAATCTCCTCAGGAACCCAAAATCGCCTCAAAATCCCCCCAAATCCCTTCAGGAACCCAAAATTCTTCAAAAATCCCCTCATGGACCCCAAAACCTCCTCAAAAACCCTCAAAATTTCCCAAAATCCCATTAGGAACACAAAATCCCCTCAAAATCCTTCAAATTGTCTCAAAATTCCCTCAGGAACCTAAAATCCTCAAAAAACGCTTCAGGGACCACAAATTCTCCTCAAAATGCCCCAAAATCTCCTCACAATTCCCGAGAGACACAAAAAATCTTTTGAAAACCCTTAAAAATCCTCCCAAGTCCCAGAGAATCCTCCAAAATCCCCTCAAAAATCACCCAAAATCCCCTGAAGGGCCCCAAAAAATCTAAAAATCCCCCAATTTCCCCCATTGCCCATATAAGGAAACACTGCAAGGCCCCGCCCCTTCCACCCTGCCCCTTCAGGCCCCGACCCTTTTATGGATTGCCCTCAGCGCCCCCTCGTGGCCGTCCCGCAGCCCAGCCGGGCCCGGCTCTGTCCCCAGCAGCCAAAACTTCGCCCCTCGCTGAAGCCCCGCCCCCAGCAGCCAAAGCTCCGCCCCTCACTGAGGCTCCGCCCCCAGCAGGCAAAGCTCCGCCCCTCAGTGAAGCTCCGCCCACCGTCTCCTCTGCGCCTCCTCCAGCGAGGTGTCTGGGGGGGAAAGGGGGACCCCAAAGGTTTGGGGTGAGAGTCCCCAAATTTGGGGTTTGGGGGTTCTGGGACCCTGAAATTGAGGGAGGGGACCCCGAAATTGCGGTGGGGATCCCAAATGTGGGGTTTAGGGGGATCCTGGGACCCAAAATATGGGGAACAGGACCCCAAAATTGGGGTTTAGGGGGTTCAGAGACCCCAAATTTGGGGTTTGGGGGCGTCAGGGGACCCCAAAATTGGTTGAGGAACTCAAAATTTGGGGGTGAGAATCTCAAAATTGGGGTTTTGGGGAGCTCAGGGATCCTAAAAATGGGAATGGGGACCCCAAAATTGGAGTTTGGGGGGGTCTGGGACCCTAAAATTGGGGAAGGGGACCCCCAAATTGGGATTTAGGGGGATCAGGGACCCCAAAATTGAGGAAGGGGACCCCAAAATTGGGGTCTAGGAGGACATGGAACCCCAAAATTGGGGTTTGAGTTCACCAGGGATCCCAAAATTGGGGTTTGGCCTCGATCAGAGACCCTAAAACTGGGGAAGGGACCCCAAAATTTGGGTTTTGGGGGTTCAGAGACCCCAAATTTGGGGTTTTGGTCGTCCTGGGAGCTCAAAGAGGGGGAAGGGGACCCCAAATTTAGGGCTTGGAGAAAAATTGGGGTTTGGGGGTTTCTGGGACCCCAAAATTGGGGATGGGGACTCGAAAACTGGGGGTTGGGGGGGGTCAGGAACCCCAAAATCAGGATTATGGGAGTTCTGGGACACTAAAAATCAGGGGGACCCCAAAATTTGGGGGTAGAGACCCCAAAATACAGTAAGGACCCATAAATTGGGGTTGGGGGGAGTCCAGGGACTCCAAAATTGGGAAAGAGGACCCCAAAATTTGTGGTGAAGATGCCAAACTGGGGCTTTAGTGGTTCAGGGACCGTGAAATTGGGGTCTAGGAGGGCATGGGACCACAAAGTTGGGGTTTTGGGGGTGCTAGGACCCTAAAATTGGGGAAAGGGACCCCAAATTTGGGGTTCTGAGGTTCTGGGACCATAAAAATTGGGGGAATCCCAAAATTTAGGGTAGGGGACCCCAAATTTGGTGTCTGGGGTGTTCAGGGACCACAAAATTGTCGTTTGGGAGCATCAGGGACCCCAAACTTGGCGTTAGAGGCGGGTCAGGTACCGCAAAACTGGGGTTTTGAGTGCGCAAGGAATCCCAAATTTGTGCTGAGGACCCCAAAATTGGGACTTAGGGGCATCATGGGACCCCAAAAATGGTGCGGACCCCAAAATTTGCGGGTGGGGAGCCCCCGAAATGGAGGTTTTGAAGGTAGGAACACTTGTGCAGGGCCCGCGTTCCCGGCCGGACTCACTGAGGCGCTGCGCCGTTTCCTGTGCGTCCGCAATGGCGTCCCCCAAGTCCTGCACCTCCTTCCGGAGCCACTCCAGGGCGGCGCGCAGCGCCCTCTGCTGGCCCGGCGAAGCCGGAGCGGCCTGCACCAAAACGAGGCCAAAAGGGACAGAATTCAGCCAAAATTCTCCCAAATGTACCTGAGATTGTGCACAGGGTTCTCATGATACCCAAAACTCTCAAAATATTGAGAAAATCCCACAAAAATCCCCAAAATTCCACAAAAATTAGGGTTAAAATAGGCCCAAATCTGCCTGAATTCACCTCAAAATTCACCCCACTATCCCTGAGATTGTGCCCAGCGTCCTCACGATACCCAAAACTCCCAAACAAACGAGAAAATCCCCAAAAACGAGGCTCAAAATAGACGCAAATCCACCCAAATTCTCCTCAAAATTCACCCCAAAATCCCTGAGATTGTGCCCAGCATCCTCCTGATACCCAAAACTCCCAAACAAACGGGAAAACTCCACAAAAGAAGGCCAAAATTCCACAAAAATGAGGGTTAAAATGGCCCCAAATCCTCCAAAAATCCCCAAAACTGCCCCCCCCAAAAATCCTTAAAATTCCCCCCAAAAATTCCACCAAAATTCCCCCCAAAAATTCCACAAAATTCCCCCAAAAACTCCCAAAACCTCAAAATTCCACAAAAATGAGGCTCAAATTTGACCCTAAATCCTCCCAGATTCACCCCAAAATTCCCTCAAATATCCAAGATTGTCAAAAAATCCCAAAATCTTTTTCAAAATTCCCAAAAACCCTGAAAATTCCCAAATATCCAAAAATCCCCAAAAATTCCCCAAAAAATTCCCCCAAAAATCCCCAAAAATTCGTCCTAAAATCTAAAAAAAATCCCCAAAATATCCACAAAATTCCCCTAAAAATCACAAAAAAACCCCCAAAATTCCCCCCAAAATCCCCCAAAATTTTCCCAAAAATTCCTAATACCTCCCAAATCCCACAAAAATGAGACTCAAAATGGACCCCAAATCTGCTTGAATTCCCCCCAAAATTCACCCAGATATCCCTGAGATTCTCAAAAAATCCGAAAAACTCCCCAAAGTCTTTTCCAAAATTCCCCAAAAACCCTAAAAATCCCAAAAATCCCACAAAAAATCCACAAAATTTCACAAAAAATCCCCAAAATTCCCCCAAAAATCACTTTTAAATGCCCCAAACCCCCCAAATCCCTCCCAAAACTCCCACAAAACCCAAAAAAATTCTCCAAAAATTTTGCATTTCGCCCACAAAAAAAATCCCATTTCAAGGTCCAAAACTCCCCTAGACCCCCCAAAATTCCCTCAAATTCCCCCCAAAAATCCCAAAGAATTCTCAAAATCCAAAAAAATCCCTTAAAATTCCCCGAAAATCCACAAATTTCCCCAAAATGTCCCCAACTGAGAGAACCTCCCCAAATTTTGGGTTCCCCACCCCAAATCTGACCCCAATTCCCCCTCAGGTTTTGGGGTCCCGCTCACTTCCAGCTCCTGCAGGTGCCCGTACCTGAACCTCGAGTTAAGGAACAATTTGGGGATCCCCCAAAAATCTCCCCTTAAATTTAAGGCAAATTTGGGCACCTCCACCCCAAATTTTGGGGTTTCCAGAATTTTCTATCCCAGGAACCCCCAAATTTTTGAGGATCCCCCAAAATTTCGGATAGAAGCGCAGATTTCCTCAGATCTTCTTCACGTTCCTGTGGCGACGCCCCAAAAATTCTGTGAGGGGAGAACCGGGAAAAAGAGCGGGAAAAGCGGTGCAGGGCATGATGGGAGATGTAGTTCAGGGGGGGTTGGGCCTGCAATGATGCTCTATGGGCGGCGCGGGGCGTGATGGGAGCTGTAGGCTCGGCTATAATGAAGCGCTATGGGCGCGGAAAATGATGGGAAATGTAGGCTTGGCTATATTAGAACTCAGTGGGGCGTGGGGAATGATGGGAGTTGTAGGCTTGGCTATAATGGAACTCAGTGGGGCGCGGGGGATGATGGGAGCTGTAGTCCCGGAAAGCATCTCTCCCTCCTACCCCTTAAATTTTGGGGTCCCCTTTCAATTTTTGGGATTTTTCACCCTCCCCAATGTTGGGGTCCCCCCTCACCGCTGGTTCCGGACGTGGCGGGTGACATAATCCCAAATGGGGGCTGTGGGGCCGGAGCAGAGCCTGCAGGGGAGGGAATTGGTGCAACCCAACATTTGGGGGTGACCATAAAATTCACCCAGGAGCCCAAAATCCACCCAGGAACCCGAAAATCACCCCCAGGAACCGCCAAATCCACTCAGGATGCCCTAAAAGGGACCCCAGAAGGACCCCTCAGAACCCCCAAAACCACCCCAGGACCCTCCAAAGGGACCCCAAAATCCCCACAGGACCCCCTAAAACCTCTCAGGACCCTCCAAAGAGACACCAAAATCCCCCCATGACCCCCCAAAACCTCCCAGGACCCTTCAGAGGGACCCCAAAATCCCCTCAGGACTCCCTTAAACCACCCCAGGACCCCAGGAGAACCTCAAATTCTCTAGGACCCCCCAAAACCTCCCAAGGACCCTTCAAGTGGATCCCAAATTCTCCAGGACCTCCTAAAGGACCCCAAAAGCATCCCCAGGACCCTCCAAAGCGACCCCAAAACCCCCCAGAACTCTCCAAAAGATCCCAAAATCTCCTCAGGACCTCCCCAAACCTCCCCATTACCCCCCAAGGGGACCCCAAAATCCCCCCAGGACCCCCTAAAACCTCTCAGGACCCTCCAAGGGGACCCCAAACCTCCCCAGCCCCCCCCACATTCCCGCTCTCCCCTCACGGAGCCCTCGGGGGGTTCCCACCCCCGGCCCCCTGAAACCCCTCGGCCCCTCCCCGCCTCAGGGGGGGGTCCCTATGGGGGTCCCCGGGTGGCCCGACTTGCAGAGCGCGGCTGGGGAGGGGACGGCGGAGGGCGGCAGCTCCATCTCCTCCCGGAGCCAGCGCTCCAGAGCCTCCGCCATCATGGCCGGGGGGCATTGAGGGGAGCGAAAAAGCGCGGGAAAAGTGCCGCGGGGCAGCACGGGAGTTGTAGTGCGGGAGGGGCGGGGCATGTAATGATGGGCTATGGGAGGTGCGGGGCTTTACGGGAGTTGTAAGTGAGTAACTGGGGCGCTGTGGTGCGCGAGGGATGATGGGAGTTGTATGCGTGTTTGTAATGGGGCTCTATGGGTTATAATAATTCTCTATGGGGCGCGGGGGTTGATGGGAGTTGTATGCGTGTTTGTAATGGAACTCCATGGGCGTCGCGGAGCATGTCGGGAGCTGTAGGCCAGGAAGTTGCTCGATGGGGAAACTTGGGGGTCTGGGGACACTTGGGGGTCCTAAAGGCCACTTATGGGTCAGAGGAGCCATTTAAGGGACACTCAAAAGGCACCCGAGGGGAACTTTGGGTCTCAGGGCACTCAAGGTCACTTGGTGAGCTGGATCCTGGCTTTACCTGACCTCTGTGGGGCACGGGGGAGTTGTAGGCTCTGGGCAGCATGGGAATTGTAGGCGCAGACTGAGGGTCTGTGGGGCGGGGCAGGTTTAGGGGGGCACCTGGGAGTCCGTGAGGGCACTCGGAAGTCCTGAGTGGGGGCTGAGAGATCACTTAGGAATCCTGGGAGGCACTTGGGGGTCCGGGGGTCAAACTTTGGGTTTGGGGGGACATTTGGGGGCGTGTACCGGGCACTCTGTGTGGCTGCGTGGCATGACGGGAGGTGTAGGCCCGGCTTCCATTAGATTCTATGGGGCCGCGGACGATGAAGGGAATTGAAGTTTAGCCATTAATACTTACGTGCCGTGCCGCAGGGCATGACGGGAGTTGTAGGCCCCGCTTCAATGGCGCTCTAAGTGGCCGCGAGGCATGCTGGGAGCTGTAGTCCAGCCTTTAATAGCTCTCTATGCTGCCGCAGGGCGTGACGGGAGTTGTAGTCGAAAAAAGCCAAAATGGCGTGGCCTTTAGATACCGCCTTCATGGCCACTGATTGGTTGGAGGCTGTGATTGACAGGCAGGTCGACCAGTGGGAGGCGGCGCTGGCGGAAGGCGGGAAGCGGCAGCTCCTGAGGGCGGCGGTGAGGGGTGGGCGCAGATTTGGGGGGGATTTGAGGCGATTTTGGGGAATTTAGGGGGATTTTTGGGATCCCTCACGAGCCTCTCACCCCTGCCAGGCCCCAGGGACGCATCCGGAGCCATGATGGCCGCCAAGGTGAAGGTGGAGAAACCAGGTGAGCTTGGCCGGGAGCCCCAAAAACCCCAAAAATCGCCCAAAAAACCCCCAAATTCCACAAAAATCCCACTCGGGACCCCCCAAAATCCCTCAAATCCCCTCAGAAATCGCTGAAATCCCAAAAGATTTCCCGAATATATCCCAAGACAACACAAATCCTCCCCAAAATTCCTAAAATATTCCCCAAATTCCTCCCAGATTCCTCCAGAACCCCCAAATTCCCCACAATTCTCAAAATTTTCTCCCAAATTTCCTAAAAACTCCTCACAGAACCCTCAAAATTCACCAAATTCCCAGAGCTGGACCCAAAAATGCCCAAAAATTCCCCAAAATTCCGAATTTTTTCCAGTGCTGAACACCAAAATTCCTTAAAATTCCCCCAAAATACCTCAAGATTCTCATTTGAATCCCCCAAAATTCCAACGAAAACCCAAAAATTCCATTTAAACCCCAAAAATACTTTTAAGACCCCAAAATTGCCCCAAAAATTCCCCATATCCCCTCAAAATTCCCATTTCAATCCCTCAACATTCATTTTAAACCCTAAAATTTCTTCTTTAAACCCCCTCCAGGATCCCCCAATTTTAAAAGAATCCCTCAAAAATCCCAAATTTCCTTGAACTTGTCCTTCCAGTTCCCCCCAAATTCCAAAAAATCCCCAAAATTCTCCCAAAAATTCTCTAAAAATTGCCCAAATGCCCTCCAGAATCCCCCAAGTTTTAAAATAATTCTCAAAAATCCTCAAAATTTCTTTATTTCCTGGAACTGAACCCCCAAATTCTTCCCAAATTCCCAAAAATTCTCCCCAAAATTCCCAATTATTCCCCAGATTTCCTCAAAACTGCCCCAAATCCCTTCCAGGACTCCCAAATTCCCAAAAATTCCCCCAAAATCCCAAAAGTCTCCAATATTCCCAGAGCTGGACACCCCAAAGCCCCAAGACTCCACAAAATCCCCTAAAACTCCCCCCAAACGCCTTCCAATATTCCTAAAAATTCCCCAAAAAATCCCAAATTTCCACTAGTTTCCCCAATATTCCCCAAAACATGCCAAATTTCCCATTTCAGTCCTTCAAAATTACCATTTTAACCCCAAAATTCCCCCAAATCTCCTCCAGGACCCCCAAATATCCCCCCAAATTTGCCAAAATCTCTTCCACCATTCCCAAAACATCAAACAAAATCCCCAAAATTTTCCCATTTCAACCCAAAAAAATCTCCCAGAAACCCCAAAATTCCCAAAAAGTCCCAAAAATTCCCCCAAATTCCCATTTCAAACCCCCATAAATCCCCAAAATTCCCAGAGCTGGAGCCCAAATTCCCAAAAATTCTCCTCAAAACCCCCAAACCCCCACAGCATTTCCCCAAATCCCCCCTAAGTCCCACAAAATTCCCAAAAATTCCCATTGCAATCCCAAAAATGCCCCAAAAGTTCCTAAAATTCCCCAAAATGTCCCCAAAACTCTTCAAACTTTCCACAAATCTCCCTGAAATGCCTTCCAATTTTTAAAAAAATCCCCAAAACTCCCAAGAAATCCCCAAAATTCCCCAAGAAATCCCAAAATTTCCTCAAAAATCCCCTTGTTCCCTGAGCTGGGGCCGCTTGGAGGCCCCAAAATCTCCCAAAACTGCCCCAAAATTCCATTCAAAATGTCAAAGAAACCCTCAAAATTTCCCCAAAGTCCTTTAAGAATTGCAGTTTAAACCCCAAAAGTTCCTATTTCAACACCAAAAGCCCCCTTAAAATCCCAAAACCTCCCCTAAAACTCCCCCAAATCCCAAAAAATTCCCAAATTTCCCCAAATTTCCTAAAAAAAATTTGAATTTCCCAGAGCTGTGTCCTGGAGCTGCTCAGCACCACCTGGAGCCCCCAGATCTCCTCAAAATTCCTCAAAATCTCCTCAAAATTTCCCCAAAACCTAACCAACATTCCCAGAAAATCTCAAAATCCCTAAAAAATGTCTTCCAAAATTAAAAAAAAAATCCCAAAACATCCCAAATTTTCCCCCCAAAATTCCCATTTCAAGCCACAAAATTTTCAAAAACTCCCCAAAATTTCCCCCAAAAATCCCATTTCAAACCCCAAAACTCCCCCTAAAAATCCCCCAAACCCCCAAATTCCCCCAAAACTGTCCAAAATCTCAAAAAAAAAATCCCAAAAATCCCTCAAAATCCCAGGAATTCCCCAAATTTTCTCCAAATTCCCCCAAGTTTCCCCAATTTCCTAGAGCTGTCCCCCGGTGCCGCCCGGTGCCACCTGGAGCCCCCAAATGTCCTAAAAATTCCCACAATTTTCCCAAAATGCCCCAAATGCCCCCAAAATCCCCCCAAAATTTCTTCCAAAAATCCCCCAATTCCTTCCAACATTCCCCAAAATTCCCATTTCAAACCCCAAAATCCCCAAAAATTTTGTGGAGAGTCAGGGCTGTGTGTGCAGCAGGAATGGGGCTGTATGGTCAGTCAGGGATCTGTGTGTGCGGCAGGAATGGGGCTGTACGGTCAGGGCTGTGTGTGCAGCAGGAATGGGGCTGTACAGTCAGTCAGGGATCTGTGTGTGCAGCAGGAATGGGGCTGTACGGTCAGGGCTGTGTGTGCAGCAGAAATGGGGCTGTATGGTCAGTCAGGGATCTGTGTGTGCAGCAGGAATGGGGCTGTACGGTCAGGGCTGTGTGTGCAGCAGGAATGGGGCTGTACGGTCAGTCAGGGCTGTGTGTGTGCAGGAATGGGGCTGTACGGTCAGGGCTGTGTGTGCAGCAGGAATGGGGCTGTACGGTCAGTCAGGGATCTGTGTGTGTGCAGGAATGGGGCTGTACGGTCAGTCAGGGATCTGTGTGTGTGGCAGGAATGGGGCTGTACGGTCAGTCAGGACATCCCCCGCTCTGCAGTCAGACCTTTGCTCCGTACCTGGCCGCACCCAGCCGGACGTGAGCAGAAGGAAATGACACTGACTGCCCAAGGTATAAAAACCCCTGTGACCCCTCAATAAACGCCATTTGCTGTCCACCACGTTGGTGTCGGGAGCATGTGGACTGAGTGACCCTGGAGTTTGGGCCACCGTGCCGGACTGAGAACCTGGTCGCCACGCCTTGAGAAGGCAACAGTCATGCATGACACACAATGAGAAAAAAAGGCATATATTATTAGAAGAGCATCTGAGTTTTTCAGAGGAGGAGAGATTCATTGATGTCCCAGCAGTCAAACCTGTTCAAATACTTTCCTCGGGGCTTTCTTGAGATGAGAGGTGACCACCAGAGGCCAAGGCCAGCCAGAGCTCTCTGTCCTGGCAGCTTTTTCCTGGGAGAACCCTTGCAGATAGGGAATTTTTCAGGGAGAGTATCAGTTTTGGCTGTGGGCACCTGGAAAGAGGGACGGTTCTTTTCCATAGGAAGGAAAGCACCGAGCCCTAGTTCTCCAGGGGCTGAATTGAAGCGGCCCTCAGCATGCCAAGATCAGCTGGACCTGTCAGGGGGCCCCTGGGAGGCCAAACCAGCCAGACCCTTTCCATGTCCCCTTGGTTCCAGCAGGCCCTGCAGTGTCACAATGTCCTCCTTGCTTCTGCAGTGTCACAATGGCCCCTTCCTTCCATGAGGCCCTGCAGGGTCACAATGGCCCTTTGGTTCCCTGGGGCCCACAGTGTCACAATGGTCTCCATGATTCCATGGGGCCTTGCAATGCCACAATGCTCTCCATGGATCCACGGTGCCCGGCAGGATCACAGCGGCCCTTTGGCTCCACAAGGCCCTGAAATGCAGCAATGGCCTCTTGGTTCCACAAAGCCCTGCTGCTTCACACTGGGGCCTAGGGACCGTGTGGCCCAGCAGAGCCTTAGTGATGGCCTTGGTGCCACGGCGTCCTCCCAGTGTCACAAGGATCTCTTCATTTCAGAAAGCCTCACAGGGTCACAATGATCCCCACAGGAAGGAAAGCACGGAGCCCCAGTGTTTCAGGGACTGATGACCTGCAGTCATCAGAGGCCGAGGCCAGGCCTGTCTCTCTGTATTGGCAGGTTTTTCTGGGAGCAACTCTTGGATATTGGAAATTTTGAACGTTGAATCTCATTTTCCACCAATATCGGCCTGGAGGAGAAGGCTAATTCTTCTCCACAGAAAGGAAAACACTGAGCCCCAGTGTTTGGATGGCAGGTGAGAGCTTGCCCTCAGGAGGCCAAGGCCAGCCAGACCTGTCTGTAATGGCAGCTTTTCTGCAGGAGAAATCTTTGGATATAGGACTTTTGGAGGTGGAGTCCCATTTTCAGCCATGAGCACCTGGAGAAGAAAGATGGTTACATTCCATAGGAATGAAGGGGTGCAGCCCCAGGGTTTCAGGGCAGAATAGAGGCAACGACCAGAGTCCAAGTTCAGCCGGAGCTGTCTGTCCTGGGAGCTTTTGTCTGGGAGGAAATCCCCTTGAACATAGGAATTTTGGAGGAAAAATACCAAATTCAGATATGGCCAGCTGGGCAGGAGAGATGGTTCTTTTCCATAGGAAGGAAAGCACTGAGCCCCAGTGTTTGAAGGCAGGTGAGACCCAGCTCTCAGGAAGACAAGGGTAGCCAGACCTGTCTGTAATGGCAACTTTTGTCTGGGAGCAATCCCTGGATATTGGGAATTTTGGAGAGGGAATCTGATTTTGGCCACGGATGCTTGAAGGAGAAAGGCAGTTCTTTTCCATTTGAAGGAAAGCCCAGAGCACCAGAGTTTCAGGGGTACATGAGCAGAGACCCTCGACATGCCAAGGGCAGTTGGAGCAGTCAGGGCAAGCCAGCCAGGGCAAGCCCTTGTTTCCATGGGGCCCTGGAGTGTCACAGTGGTGGTGTCATATTGGATCCCTGGTTCCATCAGGCCCAGATGTGTCACACTGGCCTCTTGTTTCCATGGGGCTCCAGAGTGTCACAATGGTCCCTTGCTTCCATGAGGCCTTGCAGTGTCACTGGGGTCTCCTTGGTTCCATGGTGTCACAATGGACCCTTGGTTCCATGGGGACTCACAGTGTCAGAAGGGTCTTCTTGGTTCCATGAGGCCCTGCAGATCCCCTTGATTCAACGAGGCCTCCAAGTGTAATCATGGCCTCCAGGATTCCATAAGGCCCCACAATGTCACAATGGACCTTTGGTTCCATGGGGTCCCACACTGTTCCATGGGTCCTTAGTTCCATGGGGCCCTGGAGTGTCACAATGGACTCCTTGGTTCCATGGTGTCACACAGTGTGACAACTGCCCCTTGGCCTGCCAGGACTCCATAGTGTTACAGTGGTTCCTTGCTTCCATGAGGCCTTCTAGTGTCACAATGGTCTCCATGATCACATAAGGCCTTGCAGCGTCACAACAGACCATTGGTTTCATGGAGCCCCACAGTGTCACTGTGATCCCCTTGGCTCCACAAGGCCCTGAAGTGCCACCATGGCCCTTTGGTTTCACAAGGCCTCAAAGTGTAAAAATGGCATCCATGGTTCCATGAGGCCCTGCTGGGTCACAATGGACCTTTGGTTCCATGATGCCCCAGAGTGTCACAACGGTATCCTTGGTTCCACAGTGTCAGAATGGACTCTTCATCCCATGGACACCCACAGTATTCACTGCAGTCCCCTTGATTCCACCACGCCTTGCCATGCTCTAATGGCCCCTTGGTTCCAGTGGGTCCCAAAGTGTCAGAACAGTCTCCATTGTCCCATGAGGCCACACAATGTCCCTGTGCTCCCCTTGGTTCCACAGGGCCCCACAGTGGAACAATGGACTCTTGGTTCCATGAGGCTCCTCAGTCCCAATGGTCTCCTTGGATCCACAGGGTCACAGTGGCCCCTTGGCTCTGTGTGGCCACGCTGTGTCACAATGGCTCATGATTCCATGAGGCCACACAGCTTAACAAGGGACCCTTGGTTGCACCAGGCCTTGCTGTGTCACAATGGCTCATGGTTCCAAGAGGTTTTTCAGGGTCACAATGGTCTCCTTGGATCCGCAGTATCACAATGGACCATTGGTTCAATGTGGCCCCAATGTGCCAAAATGGGTTTTGGTTCCATGGGGTTCTGCTGTGCCACCATGGACCCTTTGTTCCATGAGTTTGCACAGTGTCACAGCTGACTCATTGGTTCTGTGAGGCCCCACTGTCACCAAATTTCTGAAATATCAGAATAAGGCTCCTTAACACTCATTTGCTATTTCAGAGGGGATCATTTATTCAGGCCTGAGGTCCAACATGGGATAACTCCTAACCCTTTGTGGACATGGACTTCTACCAGTATGTTACTTATATACAGTCCCTAAATGTGAATTACAATTTACCCCTTTCCATAAAACCCACCCCAAGTTCCCAGATTCACACCTTGTTTTCTCTATCCTTGCACCCTTGAGCCAGATGTCTTCTTTTCCTCTTCCAACCATCCTTGCTGGGAAAGCAGCCCCAGCATGCCTTGTTCCTGCACTGAAAGTTCACAGGCAGGGTAAAAATGGAATGAACCCTTTTGGTATCAGCCCAAGGCTTTGTGTGGGCAGGCAGAGGCAGGCAGGAGGCAGAGCTGTCAGCAAAGGAAGGGCCCAGCCAGGTGGGGCAGCCGGGGGATGCCGACAGCCTGCAGGGACAGAGGTGCAGGGCAGGGACACCGTGGGACAGCCTGGGCTGCACAGGGCACAGGGATGGGCAGCAGCTGCAAGACAGCCCTGCCAGAGCCAACTTGGGCAGCACTTTGGCCATGGCTGCTGGGCCTGGGCCTGAGGCCAGCAGGGGACAAGTGACCCTTGCAGGGCTGGGGCCTCATTGCCTCCTTGTCCCTGCTCAGCAGCCTGGCAGGGGCCGCCCCATGCTCCTGCCCTTGGCATTGCACATGCCCACATGCCAGTGCCCATCCCGGGAAGAGCCGTGAGCAAGGAGGGAAGGACAGGATCTGCCTGGCCAGGGGCTGGGGCTCAGGCCTTGGCCCTTTGCATTCCTGAAACACATCCAGGTTTGCTCAGCACCAGAGACACCTTTGCCTTGTTTGTCCCCAGCTGTCATCACTGCCTCCAGTGTTCTGCTCTAACTGGAACCTGGGGACACTTTCCAGTGGTGTCCCTCTGTGGGAGCCATTAAAACTTCAGGAAAATTTGGAGTCTAAATTTAACTTTCAGTTCTTGAGAAGTTTTTTCAAGACACTCTCAAGGACTGAGTCTGATGTAAACAACATCAAAGCCCTGAGAGGGTCAATAAAGTTTTCCTAGTCCAGTTTTGGAGAAAGATTTCAAAGAGCAGTAATAAATAAAATACGCATTTCTATTTTAAAGGGTGTCTTTTATTACATTTCTCTTTAGAGCAGAGGTGATTGAAGCATTCTGTGATTGATATTGATCCAGGGTCTCTCCTCAGCAGCTCTGGCCTGCTCACAGAAGCTGTGCCTGGAGCTCTGACTCAGTGTGGACAACCTTGCTCCACATTGCCCAGCCCCATCCTGTCTGTCCTCACTGCCCTGGGCCCTGCTGTGCTTGCAGAGCTGGCTGCACCCAGCCTGAGAGGGGTTTTCTCTTTCTGTACTTTTTGCAGCCATCTCAAACTGCTGAGTTTCCCCAGTGCAAACAGACACAGTGCTCAGGTGTGTGCCAGCCCCAGGTGCCACCAAAGGCACTGCAGAGCTGCCCTGGGCCAGCTGTGAGGGTGGATCATTAGCCCAAGCTGCACTGGGCCCCTGCAAGGGGCTGTGGCCATGGGCACTGCACTGACCCCACTGCTGGGTTTGGCTGCCATGGCCACCGAGAGAAATTAAACTGTGCTTGGAAACACTGGGGAGGACTGGGACATACTGGGAACACTGGGAACGCTGTGGGAGACACTGGGACATACTGGGAGTGACCTTGGGGGATACTGGGACATATTGGGGACACTGGGGCCATTGCGGAGAAGACTGGGGACACTGGGGCATCCTGTGGATGTCATTGGGATGAACTGGGAGGGACTGGGAATAAACTCAGGTGTATTGGAAGGGACTGGGCTGTACTGGGACGGTCTGGAGGGGCTCTGGGTTTGTACTTGGTTCTACTTGGGATGAACTGAGCTGTACTGGGGTTGTATTGGTCTGTACTGGGAATGAACTGGACTGTACTGGGAGGTACTGGAGAAGTTGAATGGGCTGTTCCCGCCTCCACCGTATCCCAGATGCCGAGACTCCCACCCATCACCGCCCGAAGCCAATCAGCGCCAGAGATCGGCGACTCGGGGATGGTGCCTACAGTAGCCACAACTCCCATCATACCCTGCGGCCTCATTGAGTCCCATGGGAGCCGGGACTACAACGCCCGTCATGCCCTGCACTCCACAGAACCCCAGGATACGCCCCCCCTTTGTGCCTGAAGTGTCCCCCAGACCCTCCAGGATCCTTCAGTGCCCCCTCAGCGCCCCCTCAGCGCCCATTCAGGACCCCCAAAAGCGTCCCCAGATACCCTGAGTGCTCCCAACCCCACAGATGCCCGGTAAAGCCACTTCTGGGAATTCATCTCCTCTCATCCCCCGTGGCCCCAGAGCCCCTCAGAACACAGTCCCGCGCCTGAAACTCCTGCCGTGCCCCGCACCCTAAAGAGCCCAGTTGGAGCTCCCTGAGCTCCCCCGAAGGGCTCCTGAACTGTTTACGTTCCCCCAAGGATCTCAATTCGTGGCTCTGATGCAGAACTGTCCTCCAAGAGCCTTCCCGGACCCCCAAACAAAGCGTTCGAGCTACTTCCGGGACTACGGCTCCCATCATGCTCCGCAGCGCATGTCCAGTGCTGTTCCAGCTGGGACTTCATCTCCTGTCATGCCCTGCGCCCCACTGAGAGTCATTGCAGCTGCGTCTCGAACTCCCGTGATGCTCCGCGGCCTTGTTAAACTGCATTAGACCCCCGCGTTTACAATTCCCATCACCCCCCGCCCCCCAGCGAGCCCCGTCAGAGCCCCCCAAGGCCCGTCCGGACCCCGAAGGGCCCCAAATTCCCCTCCCTGACCTCCAAGGACCCCCCTGGACCCCTAAGTGCTTCCCTGGACCCTGAACTGTCCCTCGGAATCCCTGAGCGCTGCCCCTCCAAGTGCCCACCCGGCTCCCCCAAGTGTCCTCCAGACCCTCAAGTTCTCTCTGAATTCCCTCTCCAGACCCAAAACTGCCCCAAATGTGCCCCAGAAATGTCTCCAGGGACCCCAAAGTGCCTCCCTTGACCCTTTCTGAGAAAAAGATGATAAAATGATGACAAAAAACCTCAAATATTACTAGTTACCATAAAGAGGAATAAATAAATAGCCAATGGAGATCAACTAATGAATGAAGGGAATTGTATTACTTAGAGCCAACGACCAATAATTGTTTTGCTTCCTAAAATGTATTGTTATGAACAAAAATTCTGCTATTTTTTTTGTGAGAAAAGGTTACAAAAAAATCAGCCAGAGCACTGTTGCTGCTAGTTTTGCCTGTTTTGTTATTGTAATTGTGGGTCGTTGTGGCTAAAAACCCCAAAAGAATGAGCCAACTAAGAGTTGAGAGGTTGGAGTGATATCTGGACGTGAGGAGCCGAGTGCTGAGCCTGCAGAGATGCGGAACACGTTTGGAGTCCCTCTCGCCCTGACCAAGGGAGTTGTCCCCGGCGCCGAGACCGGGCGGACAGGAACGGGAAAATGAACAACGAAGGGATCATCACACCCTAAACGGCTCCCGCAAGGACCTGATCCCCAGCTCTGCCCCTAGTGGACAAAGCTGCACATATCCTTGACGGGAGACTGCAGCCCCGCCGAGCTGCCCAATCCTGAGCTGATCACTTTTAATAAAGGCATTAAAAAGGAGAAGAAGTCTCCTGGCCCTGTTTATTTCATGTATTGGTTTTTTAATATTAAAAAAAAAAATCAGGCAGGAGATTTTTCTCCTTTTTAATGTCTTTATTAAAAATCAGCTCAGGTGGGGTGATCCGCTGGGTCTCATGCCGCTTCTGCCCCCAGGAGTGGCACAGAGGAGGAGAAAGAGTGCAGCTTTGTCCACTGGTCTGCAGGCAGAGCTGGGGGTTCCTTCCTCACCAGAGCACCAGGTGATTCCCAGTATTTTGGTTTGACATTCGAGATCCTCTTTCCAGCCAACATGTTTTTAGGTTAGGTTGAGGGGTAAAAAGGGTCTTAGCAGACACTGGATTCTGTTCTTCTGGTCTAGACATCACTTTGATCCCTCAATTCCATGTTGGTTTCTTGTTTTTAGGGGTTTTTGGCTAGATTTGGTGAGGGGCTTCCTCATTTGCATGCCAACCCTGATGTCATTTCTCTGCCAACTTGGTTGTTCCATCCTCTTCATCGTCCCGGGTGCCATCCTCCAGGAAGCAGCAGGGTGCCGCTCAACAAAAAGGGGAATTCCCAACCATCAACAACAGGTAGTTAATGAAAAACTATTAACAACAGGTGAGTACAACAACAAACAGTTAGAAGTCCAGTCTGGCAGCAACTGGCCCAACCTGTGAACTCTGGAACCTTTTAATAAAATGGGCAACTTCTCTACTCATAACAGTGTGACATCACAGAGAGGGTTTTGTGACATCACTGAGGGTGTTGTGACATCATACAGGTTCTATGACATCATATAGTAGGGTGTGAGGCCATAGAGGAGATCGTGCCATCATAGAGGGTGGCTCTGGGGCATGAGAGAATGGGTTGTGACATCACTGGTTGGCTGTGTAACATCATTGAGCAGGCTGTGACATCACAGAACAGATTCTGACATCACAGAACAGATTCTGACATCACATTGTGGCTTTCTGACATCACAGAGTCTTTTGTAACATCACAGTACTGCTGCATGACATTCCAGGGTGACATCCTAGAGTTGGTTCTGTGACATCACAAGGGTGCTCTATCACATCCCAGAGTGGGCTGTGACATCACTGCTGTCTATGTGACATTGCAAAAGAGTTGTGTGGCATGATGGGGGGCTGTGTGACATCACAGGAGCTGTGTGCCGACACACGGGCTGTGTGATGTCACTGGGGAGGTCACTCTGCCCCGGCCCCCTCACAGTTTCCCCCAGAGCAGTCCAACCCTGCTCGTGCACAGCGGGGTCCCCTGTCCCCCCGGGCCCCCCGGCGCTGCAGCCTCCCCCAGAGGATGTTCCACAAGATCTAACTGAGAGCCTGAGACAGAAACAAAGCAACAATAAAACCAAACAAATTCTGGGCAATCGAACCAGAAAGGAACCCAGAACTGTCCCTTTGGCTGGGAAAGAACCGAGGGAGGGGGACAGACTAAAGGACACTAAGGGCAAGGATAAAGGGAATACAACCCAAAATGTTAACAGAGCTCAAACTTAACAGGACTTAACTTATACCTTAACTTTAACTGATACCTTCGACCTCACAATTTAGCAAAAGAACATCTTTTAACAATACTTAAACTAACCTAAAACCTATGACTTAGCAATAAACAGAGGAATAACGCTTAAAAATATGCAACTTATATAATAACTTAAATATAACTTAACAACTTAGCAAAAGACCAACTCTTAGCAGCATTTAACTTAGCATAGACCTTGTGACTTAACCTCACTTACAGGCCTCACTGACTCAGCTATCCAATGCACTCAAACCCCTCAGACAGCAGCATTTCTGCACATTTCCCCAGCACAGGCACTCCTGTGTGCACACAGACACCAAGAGTCAGTGCAAGGCACCTGTGAGCAATTCCCCTGAGGGCAGGGAAATGCTCACTGTGGATGCTTTGGCATCTCCCCAGCAAAGGGCAAAGGGCTGAGCCTGGAGGAGTGGGGGGATCGGCCCAGGCTCCGTTGTTTGGGGATCCCCGAGTGCAGCAAACGGGAGAGTTTGTGGCTGGGAGAGGCCCCACTCAGAGGGAGTCGCTGGCCCAGGAGAGCTCCAAGGGCTCCTTTTGGAGCGCTGTTTGCAGGGCCCCAAGAGAGGGGCTTCAGTCCCAGCAATGGTTCATCCTGGCCGCACTTGGCACCAACAGCTTTCTTTGGCAGTGTGAGAACAGGGATGTTGTGCCACTGAGGGAACAAAAACAGTTCCCAGGGCTGCTCCTACAGAAAGCAGGAGGTGTTTGGGCAGCAGCAGTGTCTGGAGCAGACAGTGTTTGTGATGAGCTGCAGAGGAGCTGAGTCCAGGGGCTGTTGGCCAAGGCCCAGGCCCAAGGAGCATTTCTCAGCTGGCAGGGCAGGCTGAGAAGGGGAGGGGGGAGTGCAGCAGCACAAGGCCCATGGAACCAAGGGACCATAGTGACAGTGGGGCCTCATGGAATCATGGAGAGCACTGTGACATTGCTGGACCTCATGGAACCAAGAGGGCTGTACTGACACTGTGGGTCGATGGAATGTAGGGTCCATTGTGACACTGAGAGGCCTCATGGAATCATGGAGAGCACTGTGACATTGCTGGACCTCATGGAACCAAGGGGACCATACTAACACTTTGTGACTCCACGGAATGTAGGGATCATTGTGACACTGAGCGGCCCCATCAAACCAAGAGTCCACTGTGACACCACGGGGCCTCATGGAATTGTGGAGAACATTATGACACTTTGGGGTGTCATGGTACCAATGGGGTCATTGTGACACTGTGAGGTCCCGTGGAGCCAAAGGTTCATTGTGGCATTGCAAGGCGTCATGAAACAGTGGAGAGATCATTAAAACACTTCACAGCCTGATGGAACCAAGGGGCCATTGTGACACTAAGGGGACTCATGGAATCATGGAGACCATTGTGACACTATGAGACCCCATGGAATAAGCAAATCATTGTGACACTGTTGTGAGGCCTCATGGAACCAGTGAAACAATTGTGACCCTGGGGATCCCCACAGAACCAAGAGGCCCATTGTGATACTTTGGGGCCTCGTGAAACCAAGCAGCCTTTGTGACACTGCAGGGCTGCATGGAACCGAAGGGCCATTGTGACATAGCAAGGCCTCGTTTCATCAGTGGTCCATTGTGACACTGGGCAATCAAAGGAGACCATTGTGAAATGGCAGGGCTCATAGAACAGAGGAGTCATGTGACATTGTGGGGCCTGGGGATCCATGGAGACCACTGGGACACTGCAAGGGTTTATGGAATTGTTGGGACCATTGTGGCACTGAAGGGCCTTCTGGAACCTCGGGGCCATTGTGACACTGTGGAACCCAATCGAAAGAAGGGTCTATTGTGACACTGCTGGATCCCATAGAATCAAGGCACCATTATGACACGGCGGGGGACCCATGGGACGAAGGTGCCATGGTGACACAATGGGGCACCATAAAACCAAAAGAACATGAAACAGGTCTGGCTGGCTTGGCCTCTCAAAGGTCACCTGACTGGTCCAGTTGACCTTGGCATGTTGAGGGTCACTTCTCATCTGCTAAGGAAACACTAGGGCTCTGTGCTTTCCTTCCTATGGAAAAGAAGTCTCCTTCTCAGCCAGGTGCCCATGGCCAAATTTGGGTTCCACCTGCCACACTGCCTATTGTGACAGACTGGAGGAGATTGTTGGCTAGAAACATTTCATGTGTGGGGGGAGGAAGGGGCAGGTCCAGCCTTGACCTGCCCAGCAACCCCAGCCCTGCCCTGCCCTGGAACCCCAATCCCCCCAGAGCCTCTATCCCAGCCCAGCAATGTCTGCCAGTCCCTGACACAGCACAGGCAATGTTCCACAGCCACCTCTGCAGCCCCAGCCCAGCTCCTGAGGGACCAAATGAGTCCAAGTCCCACTTGGGGAAAGGGCCCAGGGAGACCAAGGGGTATTGAAGGCTGACCACAAGGCAAGCACACATCTTGACCCTACCTCCTCTTGGAATTTCCATCTGAACAGTGCTGAAATCCAGGACTTGGTACCTGTGTATGTGCTTCTCCATATATTCTTTTTCTCCTTGTGTCAATTTCTTCTATTTATGTTCTCTTGCAAATTTTGACTAAGTCAAAACTGAACAGGCTTAAAATTTGATATTTTGAATGGGCCAATTTAAAGCTTTGATACGTTTTTTTTTTGGTTTTTTTTTTTTTGTTTTGTTTTGTTTTTTTTTATTGAATGTCATATTAGCCATTTGCCAAGTTTCCCTAATTTTCTCAAATTACCAGTAAAGGCTGTTTTGTTGTTTTTGACCTGTTGTTTTGACAAGAGGATCTCTTGTCAGTATTTCTCCAGTACGTCCACTCACAGTACAGAAACAACTATAATCCCTTTTAAATGTCTTCTTGTGTGAGAGAGTTGTTTGTGGATGGTGGTCAGGGCTTGTCTGTCCTGCTTGGCACAGCCCAGGCAGGGCTTCCCCAGCCACATTTCACACTCCATTTCCCAGCTGGAGCCGCTGGTGCCTCTGAGTTTTGCTGCCCCAGCCCCAGGGACGCTCTCCTTGTCTGCCCATTTCCCCACGGTCTCTGGGCAGGGAAGGCCTCAGTGGGGGCTGCTGACATCCTCAGCACCTTGGAGGCTGCTGCTGAATTTTCCTGCTGCAGAGGCTTGTTCAGCCTTCAGCTCTTGAGTGCAGGAATTCAGTGTCCCAGGGCTCATTGACATTCAGTGCATCTTAACAAGCCAAGCCTCCAGGAATAATTTAATTTTAATTTTCAAATAATTTGTGGTTAATTAGACAGATCTCAGTAGTATATCCAAACTGAATATATTCTATATAAAAAGACAGTGAGAAAAGAGTTTTTAGTTCCTGTTTAGGTTTTTTTTCCTGTTAATTCATTGATATGTGCAATCTCCAATTGACACTGAATCCAAGTACTGCTCCAGAGGCTTGTTCAGCCTTGATGTCTTCAGTGCAGGAATTCACAGGGCTCATTCACATTCAGAACAGCTTAACAATACTAAAATTGATACAGACAAATGTGGTTCTGAGATAGATATAAACAGGCCATTTTGTCCAGGCGTGGGGACAACACAGCCTGAACAATTCCTGATTTGCAAAGCTTCAGTGGTGGATGGAGAAGGGAGGTCAGGCTGCTCTTGGTGTTGTGGAAATGCTGAAACGGGCCTGACTCATTTCATCTCCTCATGCCCTGGCTGATCTCCCCTCTTTCCCCTTCCACCCATTGGCTTTGTCTCCCACCAGCCCCTGGTGAAGAGCCTGGCTCTGTGTTCTCCATCCCCTCCTCGCTGGCACTGCCAGGCTGGCATGAGGAGCCCCTCAGCCTTCCCTGCTCCAGGCTGGACCAGCCCAGCTCCCTCAGCCTCTGCTCACAGCCCAAGGGCTCCAGCCCCACCTTGGAGGCCCTTCCCAGACCCTGCTCCAGCTGCCAGACATCTTTCCTGCCCTGGGCAAGCCAAACCAGGCCACATTGACCTGGATAGTCCCCATCCTTGATGTCCTGGTCACACAGCCCTGGCCCCTTGTCCCCTGTCAGGCTCTGGGGTGGATCCTGTGGAACATCCTTT
Source organism: Melospiza georgiana (assembly GCF_028018845.1). NCBI lineage: Eukaryota > Metazoa > Chordata > Aves > Passeriformes > Passerellidae > Melospiza > Melospiza georgiana. Next base: position 812,818 of record NC_080459.1, on the reverse strand, counting down.
GGTGGAGGCTGTGGCTCCAGGTGGGCCAGGGGGATCCTGGGGGACAGGGACCCTGCTGGGCATGAACAGCATTGGACTTGTTGGGAGAAACTGTGAGGGGGAGCTGGGGTGGAGTGACCAACCTAGTGAGCTCACACAGCCCTGCTGGGATGTCACACAGCCCCTCTGTGATGTCACAGCCTGCTCTGTGATGTCATAGCCTGCTCTGGGATGTCAGACCTCTGCCCTGTAATGTCACAGCTGGCTCTGTGATGTCCAGAGGAAGTATATGATGTCATAGTTCTCAATGACCTCACATAACCTGCTCTGTGATGTCATTGTCCACTCTGTGACCTCATGTTACCAGATGATAAATTGTCTCCACCAGGTGAGCTGACACCTGGAGCTTGTTCTCCACAACCCCAGGCCTATGGAAACCACACAATGCCCATTGTGTAAGAAGGGAACTGGAAGTTCAGCAGTCTCAGTGTCCTTCCAGTTCCGCCAGGCCCACTGGACAGAAGAACACATGTAAAAGGTTAGGGGAAATATGGTAATGATTTGGGGGAAATGATCATTTTATATATGTTTAGTCCAGGACAATAAATGAATATGTGTACAAAATACAAAATATAAACAGAAACTTTCCTGCACTCAGCATGCATGGCTTTGGAAGGAGCTGTACCCCGTGCACCCAGCTGAAGAAAGAATGCTGCATCCAAATGCTGCATTGGTGTTAAGGAGTTTTCTGGTTTACAGAATTTTTGGTAACACTCCCACTACCAAGGAAAGCTCTGTCTCCTGCTGTTCACAAACAGAGAAGGGGTGGTGGCAGGTGTGGGGCTTGGAGGCTGCCTGGGGTACAGTGACCATGAAATAATTAATTTTCAATGTTCTGTGAAAGAAGGAGGGGCAGCAACAAAACTTCTACACTGGAATTAGGAAGGGCAGACTTTGGCCTGTTTAGGATGCTGATTTGGGCAGTACTAAATCAGGTACTGATTTTTTTAAAGGGAAACATCCCTAAAAACAAAGGGATCCAGGAAGGATGGACACATTTCAAGAAAGTAATCTTAAGAGGGAAGGAGCAGCCTGTCCCAGTATGGCAAAAGATGAGCAGGTGAGGAAAATTACTGGCCTGGCAGGGCATGGAGCCTTTGTGGGAACTCAGGGAGAAAAAGGACCAGCAGCTCAGGAAGTGTTTCAGGATGTCATTAGGTTATACAGAAAGAAGATTAGAGAGGTTAAAGCTCCATTAGAATTCAATCTAGTGGCTTCTGTGAAGAAAAAACCAAGAGTTTTTATTTAAAAATTATAGCAAAAGAATGGAGAAGAAGAACCTCTATTCTTTATTGGATGCAGTGGAGAATATAGTAACTGAAGAGAAGGAAAAGGCTGAGCTACTTAACACCTTGTTTGCATCAATTTTCAATATTAGGATAGGTTTACCTCAGGACAAGTGTTCTCCTGAGCTTGTAGATGGGCACAGGGAGCAGAACAGCCCCTGTAATCCAGGAGGAAGCAGTTGGTGACCTGCTGAGCCACTCAGATACTCACAGTTGTATAGGATCAGATGGGATCCATCCTAGGGAGATGAGGGAGCTGTGGATGAGCTCCCCAAGCTGCTCTCCATCATTTACCATTAGTCCTGCCTCACTGGGGAGGTCCCAGGGCAATGGAGGTGCCAGTGTGAGCCCATCCCCAAGAAGGGCTGGAAGGAGGATCAGGGGAACTCCAGGCCTGTCAGCCTGACCTGGGTGCCCAGCAAGGTTATGGAACAGATCACCTTGAGTGCTATCACAGGGCCTCCACAGGATGGCCGAGGGATCAGAGCCAGCCAGCGTGGATTTAGGGGTGGCAGGTCCTGCCCAACCAACCTGGTCTCCTTTTATGACCTGGCGACCCACCTGTGGATGTGGGAAAGGCTGTGGACGTTGTGTACCTGGAATTCAGCAAAGCCTTTGACACTGTCTCTGACAGCATTCCCTGGAAAAGCTGCAGCCCACAGCTTGGGCAGGTTCCCTTCTCTCTGGGAGACCTAAGAGCTGGCTGGAGGCTGGGCCCAGAGAGTGGTGGGGATGGTTTGCACCCAGTTGGTGTCCATGCACTGGTGGTGTCACCCAGGGATCTGTATTGGGCCCAATCCTGTTTAATATCTTAACTGGTGATCTGGGTGAGGGGATCTAGTCCACCATTCACAAATTGCAGATGGCACCAAGCTGGGTGTGAGTGTAGATCTGCTGGAGAGCAGGACAAGAAGACACAGCCTTAAGCTGCACCAGGAGAGGTTCAGGCTGGACAATAGGAGGAAGTTCTTCACAGAAAGGGTGAGTGGGCATTGGAATGGGCTGGCCAGAGGGGAGGTGGCAGAGTCACTGTCACTCTCCAGTGGCACCTAGTGGCATGGTCTGGGTGACAAGGCAGTATTAGGGCATTGGTTGGATTGGATGATCCCAAAGGTCTTTTTCAGCCTATTTGATTCTGTCATTCTCTGATGATTGGGAAACTCTGGGGCTATTGTGACACTGCAGGGCCTCATGGAACCAAGGGGCCATTGTGACACTGCAGGGCCTTGTGTAACCAAGGGGTTTCACCATTTTGCCACTGCAAAACCAAGAAGACCATTGCGAGACTCCAGGGCCCAGTGGATCCAAGGGGGCGTTCTGACACTGTTAGGCCTCACGGAACCAAGGGGACATTGTGACACTGCAGGATCCTGTGGAACCAAGGGGCCACAGCGACACCATGGGGCCTCAAGGAATCTGAAAGAATGTTGTTACACTGTGTGGCCTTGTGGAAACAAGGAGTCCAGTGTGACACTGAGGGGACTTGTGGAACCACAGGGACCATTGTGACAGTGTGGGACCTCATGTGACCATGGGGCCATTGTGACACTCTGGGGACACAAGGAACCAAGGGGCCACTGTGAAACTGCAGCACCAACGAGAACATTGTGACACTGTGAAGCCCCATGGAACCAAGGAGTCCATTGTCACATTTTGGGGCCGATGGAATTAAGGAGACCAGTGTGACAGTGCAGGGGCTGGTGTAACCAAGAGGCCATTGTGACACTGAGGGCCCCCTTGGAACCAAGGATATCTTTGCAGATGACACCACAGTGGGTATGAGTGTTGATCTGCTGGAGGGTAGGAGGGCTCTGCACAGGGCCGTGGACAACCTGAATCCTGGGGATGAATCCAAGGAGGTGAGGTTTGACAAGTCCAGTGCCGGGTCCTGCACTTTGGCCACAACAACCCCTGCAGTGCTACTGGCTGGGGACAGAGTGTCTGGAGAGCAGCCAGGCATAAAGGGACCTGGGGCACTGATGGACAGCAGCCTGGACATGAGGCAGCCAGTGTGCCCAGGTGGCCAAGAAGGCCAATGGCTCCTGGGCTGGATCAGGAATGGTGTGGCCAGCAGGACCAGATGTACTCAGCACTGATCTGCCCCCAGCTCTGCACACAGACATTGCTACTTCAGCTCCAGAAAAGAAAACAAAAGGGGATCACTGCAGAAAACTTTGCTGGGAGATCCTTTAGCTCCTTTAAAGACACCAAGAGCACAGCCCCTCATTGACACAGTCTGTGGGCACAGGGAAGGTGTAGAGAAACAAAATGAGAAATGGCACAAACAATGCTTTTACTTTGTGGACAAAAATAAAAACTAAAACCCAGGGAAAAAAAGAACAAATCCAAAAGAGCTATCAAAGATTACTTATATTACAGATGACTTATATTACAAATTATTTATATTTCTTGGCCTGTCCCTGCTGCCACCCTGGCACTGCCACCCCCAGGACTGTGCCCAGCCCCGAGAGCATTCAGACCCTACAGCAACACCAGGGCCACCAGGGCAGCAGGGCAGGGCCATGGCAGCAGCACTGGCAACACCAAGTGCTGCTGCTGATGGGCACAGCTGCTGGGCCAGCACTGATCTGCCCTCAGCTCTGCACACAGACATTGCTGCTGCAGCTCCAGAGAAGGCAACAAAAGGGCATCTCTGCAGAAAACTTTGCTCGGAGATCCTTTAGTTCCTTTAAAAGCCACCGAATGCGCAGCCCCTCATTGACACCATCTGTGGCCACAGGGAAGATGGAGAGAAACAAAATGAGAAATGTCACAAACAATGACATTTATCTGTGGACAATATGAAAGAGATAAAACAAAAGAAAAAAATCCACAAACAAAGAAACAGGAAGTATCAAAGATGACTTTTATTATAAATGATTTGCAGAAATTGGCCAGCAGTTTAATGTTTCCGAAACCATCCAGTCATCAGTGTCCTCACTGCAGCCTTGAGCTCCTGGTTCCTCAGGCTGTAGATGAGGGGGTTCAGGGTTGGAGGCACCACTGAGTACAGAACTGAAAGGGCCAGATCCAGGGATGGGGAGGACATGGAGGGGGGCTTCAAGTAGGAAAATATGCCGGTAATGACCAACAGGGAGAGTACGGCCAGGTGAGGGAGGCAGGTGGAAAAGGCTTTGTGCCGTCCCTGCTCAGAGGGGATCCTCAGCACGGCCCTGAAGATCTGCACATAGGAGAAAACAATGAATACAAAAAAACCAAATACTAAACACATACTGACAGCAAGAATTCCAAGTTCCCTGAGGTGGGAATTTAAACAGGAAAGTTTGACAATCGGGGGAATTTCACAGAAGAATTGGCCCAGGGCATTGCCATGGCACAGGGGAAGGGAAAATGTATTGGCTGTGTGCAGCAGTGAATAGAGGAAGGCACTGACCCAGGCAGCTGCTGCCATGTGGGCACAAGCTCTGCTGCCCAGGAGGGTCCCGTAGTGCAGGGGTTTGCAGATGGACACGTAGCGGTCATAGCACATGATGGTCAGGAGGGAATAATCTGCTGTGATAAATAAAAGAAAGAAAAAGGCCTGTGCAGCACATCCTGTGTAAGATATGTTCCTGGTGTCCCAGAGGGAATTGTGCATGGCTTTGGGGACAGTGGTGCAGATGGAGCCCAGGTCAGTGAGGGCCAGGTTGAGCAGGAAGAAGAACATGGGCGTGTGCAGGTGGTGGCCGTGGGCTATGGCACTGATGATGAGGCCGTTGCCCAGGAGGGCAGCCAGGGAGATGCCCAGCAAGAGGCAGAAGTGCAGGAGCTGCAGCTGCCGCGTGTCTGCCAATGCCAGCAGGAGGAAGTGCCTGATGGAACTGCTGTTGGACATTTGCTGTGGTGCCTTGGAATGGGGATCTGTAAAAAAAGTAATCATGGAATAGTTGGGTTTGGAGAGGTCTTGAAATATCCCAGCATAGCCTGGGGGCACTTTCCTCACTCTGGTTGCCCAGGGCTCTGCTGCCTGGAGTTTTGCCTGCCAGCAGCTGCTTCCCTGTGCCCAGAGCTGGGCCCTGCCAGTGCTGCCAGAGCCCAGCCCAGCTCTGGGGGCTCAGCGGTGCCCTGCAGACCCCTCCCAGCTCAGTCATTGCCCTGGGGCAGCTCTGGCTCTGCAGGCTCTGATGGCAACCTCAGAGCAACCCTGAGGAGGCTGGAAAAGCGACACTGAGGCTGCCTCATAAAGACCCTGTGCTGATTTCGGTCACTGCCTGGTTTGTTAAGATCTGAGATAACATTTATTTATTTTTCTAAACCTGAACCAGAGACGAATATCTATAGACAACTGCCCATCCAGGCATGTCTGAGTAATACATTAAAAAAAGTAGGATTTTCCCTTGTATGCAGCCCTTGACTCGCTGTGCTCCCTGTATAATGCACTTGGAAATGTTCTCCAGTTAAATGTCATGCTAGGAGATGTCCTGATAAATGCAGCATCTTCCCCACAAAGGAGAAAACTTCCAAGCCTTATCAGCTGTCTCCTCCCACCCAAACCTTGTTCTCCAGTGCTGGGAGCAGCAGCCAGGGCTGGCTGAGAGCTGTCCCTTGCAGGCAGCAGAGTCCCTGCCCCAGCACAGCACCCTGGGCTGCAGGACCCTGCTCTGCACGACAGCCCTGGGCACCCCTGGCTGCTCTGCACAAGAGACAATCAGAGAATGTACTCACAGAGTCTGTGGGCATTGGGATGTTCCAGCTTTAGGAGATGGCTCCAGGAGCTACAGCTGCATTGTCCTGCAGCCAGAGGTTCCTGTGCCAAGGGCTGGCAGTGATTCTGCCCCAAGCACTTCTCAGCATTTTCCAAGCCCTGGCTGCTTGAAGCTGTCTGTGCCTCTGTGCTGTGCCCAGGATGGCTGCAGGCAGTGCCCCAGCCCTGCTGGGCTGGCAGAAGAGCTGCTCATCAAGAGAAATGTGCTTTTGAAGCTCTTCTTGGTTACCAGGAACTGCCTCTGTGCCAGGAGCCCAGCCCAGCTCAGCAGCACAGACACAGCACCAGGACTTTAATGAGCCTCTGGGGCTTTGTGCTCAGGCCCTGAACATCAGTCCCTGAGAGGCAGCTGAAGAAACCTCTCCAGAACGCCAAGTCAGAATCCAACTCCAAAGTTTCTTGGACTTTTAATGGGTCCCAGTGAGGAACACGACTGAGAACGTGTCCCCAGGCCCCAGGCAGAGGAGAGAACTGCAGGCAGTGATGACAGGTGGGGACAAAGAGAAACCAAGTCTTGATGCCCTGGGGCACAACAGAAGGGTCTGTGCCACCAAGGGCTGTGAGGAGACACCTTGTCCTGAGGCCCTGGGGCCTCCTGGCACAGCCCCAGCCAGGCTGGGCACTATCAGCCCCTTGTCCTGCCCTCAGCATCCCCCCCTAGCCCACATCCCAGTGGCCTCAAGGATCTGCTGGAAGGAGTCCCTGGGGAGCCTTGCTCAGCAATGGCCCTGGGGCTCCTGAATGCTCCCAAGGACTGCAGGTTTTTCAAAGGACTTTGGGTTTGGCTTTTGCCTTGGAGCCTCTGAGGGTTTTTTACAATCATGGCTTCCAATTCTCTGCTTTAATTATTCCCTGGAGATTCTCCTTCTGTTGCAGCATTCATTGGGACTCACTAATACTTAAAGGTACTTCAGTTATTTTAAGGTACTTGATGTTTCCCTTTTGATCCAGACTCTGTGAGAGGTTTGTGCAATCATGGCCCCAATTATCTGCTTTAATGAGTCCCTTGAGAGCTTTGTACTGACACTCAGTGGGACTCATTAATGCTTTGAGATACTCAAGGTTTTTTAGGGTACTTTGAATTTTCCTTTCTACACTGAATCTCTGGGAAGTTTTTTTCTGCAATCCTCACCTCCAATTCTCCCTTCCACAGAGTCCATGAGGAATCTGTGCTGGGATGGATCTCAGTGGGACCCATTCATGCTTTGAAACACTTCGAGGTTTTCTCCTGACTTTATCTCCTGGAAAGATTTGTGCAATCTCTTCTCAGGCCCGGAGGTTCCGGGGCTCAGCTCCAAATGCACCATAGAGGTCATTAGGATCAAGGAAGTCCTGACAAACCACGGCTCTGCCTTGATTTCCCTCTGGTCTTGTCCTATTCATCAGGAAGTTTTCCTTTTACAGTTATGGAGAAATATTTCAATGAGCTTCTAAGAAATATATAATCCTATTTCAAAGAGTGTATTTTATTACTGTTCTCTTTAGAGAAGAGGTGATTGCAGCATTCTGTGCTTGATATTGATGTAGGGCCACTCCTAAGGAGGTCTGGCCAGGTCAGAGAAGTTGTACTCTGGAGCTGACCCAGTGTGGACAACCTGTCCTCACATTCCCTAACCCCATGTGAGAAATCATTTTCACTTTCAAGAATTTAAATGCTTTTTAAAGACCTTATCAAAATACAACTTAAGGGTCTTGATTTTCATATCTTTGATGTGAATTGAGTTCCCTGGTCTGAATCAATCCTGTTTAACGACCCATATTGGGGAATAATTGATTCCAGAAGTGTTTTACTCACAACACTGGCATTGGCTTTCACAGTGAGTACCACCTTTACCCAATGAGTCACGTGATCTACTATCACTGGAAAAAACTTCCACCGTTGTACCTGGGGAAGCTCAGTAAAGTCTACTTGGATGTTTTGGAAGGGCCTTAAGGCTAGTTCTCACCCTCCTCTGGGGGTTTTCCTCATGATTTTCTTATTCACTTGTTGACATATCACGCACCATTCAGTTACTTGCTTAGCTATTCTGAAAATTCCTATGCAAACCAATCCCTTAGAAATTGATCAATTAGCACTTGTGTACCCCAGTGTGCTGTTCCATGTATGCCTTCTAGCATTTTCTTGGCAAGGGGGTTTATTTAACTTTTGCCCCCCATCTGCTCATCTCCACTTCCCTTCGTTATCTTTCTTGACTCCTATTTTAAGGAGTTCTTCCTCTTCTGTCCCACTGAATACAGGGATTTTTTGCATTTTTCTCATGGGAGTTAATACTAATATTAGTTTTTCTATCTCTGATTCAGTTGCATTTTAAGCTTCTAAATCAGCTAAATTGTTCCCTCACGCATCCTGAGTTGCCCTCTTTTTATGTCCTTTAACATATACCACTGCTACTTCCCTGGTAATTGTCAGGTTTCTAACACTTTAATCAGTCCCTTTCCCTTTGAATTTAATAGCCCCCTCTCTTCCCAAAATTTTCCAAAGATATGCATTATGCCAAAAGCATATTTTCAGTCTGTATCTACTGTTCCCCTTTTCTGTGCTTATATTTCCAGAGTTCTCTTTAGGGCATATAGCTCACACGCTTGGGCTCACCAGTTGAAAGGTAACTTTCTCTTTTAAATGGCTACCAACCCTTCATGCACTATAGTGTACCCTGATACCCTGTGCTCCTTTATTACCCGTGCAGATCCATCGATGCACAATCATTTCCCTCCTTGGAGTGGTTGATCTGTTAGGTCCTCTCTTACTCTAGTTTGATAGTTTATAACCTCTAGGCAATTATGTATTAGTTCCTCACTTGGTTCTCCATACAAAAACTGGGCAGGGTTGTTTTGGTTACTCAATATTAGCTCTAAATCATTATGTGTTAGGATCACATCATAATTTAACATCCAGGAATCAGTGAGCTATTTCTCAGTCTTTTTGCTTAGGATACTTCTAACTGAGTGTGGGGTATATATTTTCAGTTTTTTCAATAACCCTAAAGGTTAATAGCTTGGTTTGAAATGACAGGTGTTCACTAAGGAAGTCAGGAGCCTCCATTGAAATGGAAAATGTAAACCCCCCCACTTCCTAATTACAATAATTTTTAAATTAAGAGGCTCTTAGGCAAAAATATTGTAATAGGAATAACAGTTCTTTACTAGGAAAACTAAAAATACAAATGTAATAGTACAAACAAACAAAAAAAACCCAACCTAGTGACAGAGTCATAATACCTGCTGGTCAGGGTGTTGGTAGCGGTCCCATTGAATGGTGGCTGCACTGCTCCTGCAGTGACAGATGTGGTTCTGTTGGAGCAGGGATCCTGTAGAAGGGTGTAGTTTTCCTCTGAAGGTCCAGTGTTGGTGTAGATGGGCCTGATTTTCCTCTGGGAATCCAGTGGAAAAGAAAACTGCTTCTCTGGGAATCCACTGCGGAAAAGGCTGCTCATCTGGGAATCCATTGGAAAGATTGTACTGGTGTCCCAAAATCTCAGATTGTATCCAGGATGGAATGCTTGGCTCCTCCTTCTGGGTGGAGCATCTCACAATGGGATGATGTAATTTTGATCAGTCATGCAGTGACTCATGGCCCATTAACAGAAGATACCTCCCCAGAGGGAGGATTGGTTTGTGGAAGAGATAAAGAAAACTGCCCAATTAAGACAACATAACTGCCCCACCTCTAAGAGATAGGAATAGAATACAACCCCAGCTGCAGTCTCACTTCCTCAGCCACTGGAGCTGACAGGTCCGGCTAGCCACTCTCAGAGTGACCGTTGGAGACTACGAATTCTGCCACTCCCAGGTTCTCGGCGAGAACCCCTGAGTAGTGGCTCCGTCTGCTGTGTGGCGATGCAGGCGAGAGCAGGACTGCGAAGTGCTGAGGCAAAGGAATGAATGAGTGGACACGCATGTGAATGCCAAGGTGCTTTATTTGACCCAGGCGGGGCCAGTGACGGTGTCAAGTAAAAACTATTAGGGAGGCACTCATAAAGGGGAAAGGTGTAAAAGACGGGGACATGAGGGACCAATGAACAAAGCCCAGGGATGGAGTGAGAGACATACAGAACCAATAGGAAGGGCCCAAGGTAGGGAAAAGGCTCAGGGGACAAATCATACGTTAGGTACAGGAAGATTGACATAGAAATTTCTACAAAGGAAAGGGGGCTGGTATAATGATTTACAGGTAACTGGTGGAAGGAACAAACCATGAGGAGGGAGAACGTGGGGGGAACCGAGAGTCAAACCAAAATTTAAACTTAGAAAAATAACCAACTTTACAATAAACCCGTATAAAACACACAATGCTACACCAGCTACGTTTTTCAACTTAAGACATTTACAAAAGTTGCCATTTCAAGTACTGAGTTTGGCTCTTTAGTTTTGTTTTTTTCTACATGCTCTAATGGCTCCCTTAAACACTACCTGTGAGACCTGACCCTCCTTCCAAAGATGATACCTCCTCTTTTTATTCTAAAGTTCCTCCAAAATCTTCTTGCCCATCCAGGCTGGGCATTTACCTCATCGACTCGTCTTTTGGCACACAGGGACAGTCTGTTCCTGTGCCCTCAAGATCTCTGTTTTGAAGCATGCCCACCCTTCCTGAACTCCTTTGTTTTTAAGGGCTGCTTCCCAAGCAACTCTCTGAATAAGTCTCCTAAATAGACCAAAGTCTGCCCTATGGAAGTCCAGTGTAAAAGTCTTATTGATGTTCATCCTGATTTCAACAAATATTGAGAACTCTATAATTTCATTATCACTGTTCCCCAAGCAACCTCCAACCACCACATCTCTCCCTAGACCATCTCTGCTTGCAAACAACAGATCTAACACAGTCCCTCCCCTGCTGGGCTTACCCATCAGCTGCGACAAAAAATTGTTCTCCAAACCCTTTAAAAATTTCCTGGACTGCCTTTTTTCAGCTGTATTGAGTTCCCAGCAGATGTCCAGCAGGTTGAAGTTGCCTACAAGAACAAGGGCTGATGATCCAGAAACATTCTCTAGCTGTTTATAGAATGAATTGTCCACCACTTCTTCCTGGTTGGGTGGACAATAACAGACTCCTAGTAGGATGTCAGCCTTGTTGGCCTTCCCTCTAATTGTCACCCATAGGTATTCAGTTTCATCATCATTAGTTTCAATACCTGTGGTGTCCAAAGCCTCTCTAATATAAAGGGCCACCCTTCCACCTCTTCTCCCTTTCCTGTCTTTCCTGAAGAGCTTGTAGCCATCCAGTGCAGTGCTCCAGCCATGTGAGTCATCCCACCACATTTCCCTGATGGCAATTACATCACAGCTCTGCTGTTGGACCATGGCTTCCCAGGTCTTCCTGTTTGTTACCCATGCTGCATACACTGGTATACATTCACCCCAGCTGGGCTGATTTCACTCCTAACTCAGGCTTACCACCCTTGGGCCTGCTTCCAGACAGCCCAGCTGCATCCCCTTCCCCCTTCAAACCTAGTTTAAAGTTCTCTCAAGTTCTGCTAGTTCATGAGCTAAAAAGCTTCTGTCCTTAACTGAGAGATGGAGCCCATCTGGTTCCAGCAGGCCAGGCACAATAAAAGTTGCCCCGTGATCAAAGAATGCAAAATTCTATCCATGACACCAACACTTGAGCCACTGCCTTAGGCTGGAATTGGGTGTGTGTATTCTATTCCTATCTGTGGAGCAGTTATCATCTGTTAATTGGGCAGTTTACATTATCTCTTCAACAACTAATCCTCCCACCAGGGCAATATCTTCTGTAAATGGGCCATTGAGTCTCATTGCATGACTGATAAAATTACATTATCCCACTGTGAGAAGCTCCACCCAGAGTGAGGAGCACTCCTGGATATAATCTGAGATTTCGAACACCACAGTGACTCTTTTCCTACTGGATTCCCAGAGGAGCAGCTTTCTTCTCCAGTGGATTCCCAGAGGAAGATCAGGCCCATCTACACCACCACTGGACCTTCAGAGGAAGACTACACCCTTCTACAAGATCACTGCTCAAACAAAAGCACATCTGTCACTCCAGGAGTACTGCAGCCACACTTTAATGGAACTGCTACCAACACCCTGACCCACAGGGTGTCAGGTCATATTTTGACCCTGTCAGCGGGTTTTTTTGTACTATTGCACTTCTATTTTTAATTTTTGTAGTTAAGTGTGGAGAGTCTGGTTCAAGCATATCTTAAAGAAAGAGGCCATGAAGACATACAGTTAAGGGAAAAGTAAAAGGTAGTTGTGAAGTAATTCCCAGGCTTGCTTCTATAAACAATTAGGCTCTCTCAAGCACCACTTTATAAACAATAAGGTTCTCAGACAGTCTTCCCATAACAGGCAAAACACTGTGTCCTTGGGCTCTCTGGGAAAAGACAGCTCCCTGGGAACAGATATGGAGGTTTTGGGAACTTTTCATATCACAGTGAGAACGCTGTCCTGTTTTCAATAAACAATCATAGGTATGGTAAAACAAAAGGAGGGGTTAGAGTTTTCTCTGTTAACCTATTGTGAGCTTGGATTTTGCAATATGCATGAAGTTAATTAACACTGTTATATAAAGTGGCTGATTTAATCAATAAATTGGAGTCGATGCTGATCAATTAGGATGGGTCGACTTCCTTCACTTTCAACAGTTAAGAACTGTTATTCCAATTCTCATATCTTTTCCTGAGAGAACCTTAATTTCAAAATTATAATAATTTGGAGGAGAAGGTTTTTCCATTTTCCATTTCAAGGGGTGCTCGTGCCTTCCTTAGTGGACGCCTGTCTTTTCAAACTGACACAATGCCCTGGGAAACTCAGGCAGGTGAGGAAGAAGTCAGTGCCCCTTTCCCCCTCTCTCCTGCTCCATCTCCCAGCCCAGCATGGCCCCTGGCTGCAGGACAACCCAGCTTCCAATCCCGTCCTTCTGGGGATGCACTGGGGGGCTCTCCTTCCCCTTCCCTCTGGCATGGAGGGAAATCCCATTCTGTCCTTGTCCTTCCTCCCACAGACAAGGAGCTGAAGATGGAAACCAGGGAGGACAAATCTCCGTGGCAGAACCTTGTGGAAGAGAAGCTCTACAAGTGCTTGGAGTGTGGGAAGAGCTTCAGGAAGAGCTTATACCTGATCAGCCACCAGATGATCCACACTGGTGAATGGCCCTACAAGTGTGGGGAGTGTGGGAAGGGCTTCAGCTGCAGATCCAAACCTTGTGACCCACCAACGCATCCACACTGCGGAGACGCCCTCCAAGTGCCCCAAGTGTCAGAAGAGGTTTCAGACCAGCTCCTCCTCTACCAATCTCCTCCTCTACCTGCAGATTCACACCGATGAGAGGCTCTTCCGCTGCCCTGACTGCAGGAAGGGCTTCAAGCACAAGTCTCACCTCACCACCCACCAGCATATCCACACTGGGGAGAGGCCCTACGAGTGTCCCCAGTTGTTGTGGTGTGCTGCATTGTCCCATTTTGGCCTTCCAGGTCACTTTCCCAGGTGTGCCTATACGTCTATCCCTTCCCCCTTGCCCCCATGCTGAGTGAGTCCTGTCAATCAGGCTAAACGTTCCAGCAAGGCGTCGTGTGGTTGGTCAAGTTCAAAGGATGCCACTCAGGCCCAGGGGTCATTGGCCTGTCTGGGTGTCATCTTCCCCTGAGACCCTGCCCCTCTCACCTGGTTGGTGGCTCACCTGTACCTCCCCTCCCCCTGTCCCTGAGCTTAAAAAGGTGATCAGACCATGCGGTCCTTTGTTCTGTTGGAGCAGCTCCTCACGTTCAGACCTCTGTAACCATGGAATAAACCTCTGGACATTAAACCCTCCAGCAGAATCCTCTCCTTTTTCTCTTCACCATCGCCTGAAGCTATCCTCCTGAGGTAACGGGGTCCCTTACAAGCCTGGACTTGTTCAGTGCCCAGCTGCTACCACCAGCAAGCCGAGGTAACTCTGCGGTGATACACCGCAGTTGCTGCCTTTGGCCCAGCAGCGAGGGTCAGACTGGCCCAGGCACAATCTTACTGGTAATATTGGGAGCCTTTTTTTCCAATATTTGGCGTCCCTGGGTGGGCAAAGCGACTCTGCAGCCCAAGACGGACCCGCAGCACCTTGGAGAAGCTTCTGGCAGCTGTGCATCCAGCTGAAAGGGGCTTTGGTTGCAAAGCCCTCGGCTAGAGACTTTGGGAATATTCCCAGAAGAAGTTTCGTGGACTGTTCGGCGCCTCTGGAAAGCCCAGCTCCTTTCTGGTGAGCGGATTTTCCAGAGGGAGGACAGGGGAGCCTCTCTCGCCCAAGAGAGGTCCTGTTCCGGTGAAGAGACCTGCCTGTACCCAGCCAGCTACAGCTTCCATTTCGGGTGAGTATCTCTGCTCTCGGTAGGGCAGGAGCTCAAAAACAGACTCTGCCGTGAGTTCTGTTCCTTTTTGCCTTTGCATTTTTGGCTGCGCAGCCCCACAGACGGGAATTCATTGATTTCTAGCTATTAGCTTTCTGCCGCGTGTTTTGCTGTCTTTTGGAATTCGCGCGGGAGCTCTCTGCCCTTTCCTCTTTGCTCTGCAGGCTCGGCTCTCTCCACGTGGTCGGGAGATCTCTCTCTCTCTGTGCGGGGGAGGGGGGGGTTCTCTGCACACGCGGCGCTGGGGGGGGTGGGGCCCGGTTTCGGCTTGCCACGTGGTGTGGCTGCTCTCTCTGCTCCGCGGGGGGTGCATTCCACGGCGGGGGAGGCTTTGTTACTGCCTCAGCTCGGCAGGGCGTGCCCTGCTGCTCCCTGGGAATTTTAAAAGCAGTAAATACAGCTGCATTGTGAAGCTTTTGTCAGCTCGTTATCCCTTTCCATCTGTGGTTTTTTTTTGAAATCGGTAGCTGATTTTGGCTTTGTTTTTGGTCAGGCAGGATTTAGTACTTTGCTTTTTACATCTAACATGGGTTTGAAACTCAGCATTGTACAAAAAGGAGTGTATTATAATATTGTTAGCATTTTAAATAGTGGTAATGTTAAGTTCTCTAAAGGAAAATTGAAACAGTTTGTAAGATGGCTTTTCTTCCACTTCCCACAAATCTCCCCTGAAGAAATCCACAATATTCAATTCTGGGATAAAGTTGGAAATGAATTGATAATCTTAGGACAATCTGGCAATGCACCCTCAGCTAAATTTTTGTTTTGGAGTTTACAAATTCGTACAGCATTGCTCAAACAAAAGGAAATGGAGAAAAAGCCAAATGTAAAGCCATGTACCTCTGCTCTCCCTGTTTCTCCCTCTCCTAATTCTAAAACCCCTAAACCTCCTTCCCCAAAACTTAGTATTTTAAACAGATCAAACTCATTGGGAAGTCGACGCCCAAAGTCTGTTGAAATGCCTGAGTTGCCCTATCCACAAGGCCCTGGCCAGGCGGCGTGGAATCTTTCCCAATCCCCTGTGTCCCATCCTCAGAAACCCACAGCACGTGTTAGCTTTGCAGAGAGTAGCGTTACCCAAAATGGCCCCCAGCCCCTAGGGGGTTCACAAGATGGTGGATGCCACGTGGCATCTTCCCAAACCTGGTCTTCTTCTTCCCAAAATCCCCTTAAGCATCCCGAAACTCCAGCCCCATCCCCCTCTCCTCCTGTTCCTCGTGACACCTTCCCCCCTCCCCCTCCATTTCCTGCAGTACCCTCAGCTCCGCCCCTCTACACCTCCCAGGGGGCGTCTGCTGACGTGATGTCACCAGGTGTCCCCGCCCCCTGCTTGTCCCCTGACCCCGCCCCTTGTTCCCACGGTTTCCCCGCCCCTTGCCGGCCCCCTGTCCCCGCCCCCTCCCCGGGTTCCCACGGTGGGGACACACCCACTGCCATTCCCCAAACCTGTATCTGTGACCCCAATGCTTCAAATTCAAGGGATACAGAGCAGGGAACAGCAGACCCAATGCATAGTCCCATGTTGTCACTGGCTCCTGTTACCTTTCAGCCTGCTGCTCAGGGGGGAGCAGCTCCAACTGCTAATTGGAGTTCTTTTGGACGGCAATTGATTAAAGAGATCTGTAAGTCTCATAAAGAATATGGTCCACACAGTCCATATTTCCGTGGCCTTTTAAATTCTGAATTGAGTAGGACTGTAGTGATTCCACATGATTTAAAACAGCTTTTTTCCTGTCTCATGACCTCTACGGAATTTAAATTATGGGAAATAGCATGGAAACAAATGCTGAATGATGCTCTCCCAGGCTTGCATGCTGATCCAAACACAGCCAAAGACAACAGTGGTAACCCTATCACCATTGAGCACCTCTGTGGTGAGGGCCAATGGTCTTCTCCCTCAATCCAAGCTACTGCAATTCCTGCAGAAACACTCGAAAAAGTAAAGGAAGCAGCTGAAAAAGCGTTCTTTTCCCTACAACCTGAGGGGCCTTTTGAGCCCTATAGTAAAATTAAACAGCTACCATCAGAGCCTTTTTTGAAATTTGTAGAAAGGTTAACTAGAGCTATTGAAATACAAGTTAAAAAAGAGAATGCTAGAGAAGCAATTTTAGAAGAAATGGCGTTTACAAATGCAAATAATCAGTGTCAAGCGGCAATCCTCAGCCTTCCTCTCGAACCTACCCCTACGTTAAAAGATATGCTCCTAGTCTGTAACAGGAAAGTGCCTCGGATGAGTGTGGCTGAAGACACCAGACCAAGGCTGCTGCCAAGACCACCTCAGCGTGTCGCCGTTGCCAGCCCTGCGCCTTTCCCCTCAGCACAGCAGTACCCTGGGCAGCAGCGGAGACCAGCAATGGCTGAGCCCACAAAACCATGCCTGCTTTGTAACAACCTAGGGCACTGGAGTAACCAGTGCCCCCTGAAAAGGGAATTTGATGAATTTAGAAATGGCAGGGGAGGAGAACTACAAGCCCTCCCTGGGGGTCAACAACAACAAAAAAACTGATAAGCCAGCGCCAGCCTGCCAGGCGTGCAGACACAAAAAGAGCAGGCCAAGGGAATAAGGGTAGCACAACAAATCAAGCGCGCGATAATATTAATGATTGTGTAAGTGAAGCAGGTGCTTCAAAGACTGTGTATGATTTAGGTGATCCTGTGTTAACCACGTCTTCTGTCAATGAGCCTTACAGGTTGCAGCTGACTGAGTCACTCCATCTGGAGGACACTGATTGGCATTTTGTGTCTGTAAATCCTGAACAGAAAGGTACTTGGAACCGGATTTGTTGTAAGTACATCGTCATTGGGGACACCAAACACACACCACAAGAGATCAAAATTGCTCCAGGAATGACAACATCAGATCCTGAGCAATTCGTTCTCGGCCTGCATTGTTTCCACCCACCCCTGTTTCTTCCCAAGGGACAAATTGTTGCACAAGCTATCCCTGTGCCATCTTTACCTGAAAATATCAAAAAACAAGGGCCCACAGTCGCCCGGGTCCAAGTTATTGGAAAAGACAAACCGAAATTATGGTGTAATGTCAGTGGGGGTGGGGAGTCTAAACGCATTGAGATGCTTGTAGACACAGGTGCAGACTGCACAGTAATTCCAGTACAAGACTGGCCAGCACATTGGCCTTTGCAAAATGTTGCCGGTCACCTTCAAGGTGTAGGAGGTCTGCAATTGGCAAGGCAATCCAAAAGCATTATTCAATTTGAGGGACCAAACGGACAATTGGCAAATATCCGTCCATTTGTGTTGGATTATTCAGAACCTTTGTTAGGGAGAGATTTGATGGCCCAGTGGGGTGTCACAATTGATATTCCAGACTCTCCACAGCATATTTGTACAGCAGTCACTGAACAACAGCGCCCCACCCCAAAACTGAAGTGGATAACAGACAAACCAGTTCAGGTGAAACAGTGGCCGCTCAGTAAACAAAAAATAAAGGTGCTTGAGGAGCTAGTGGAAGAGCAACTAAAAAAGGGCCACATTGTGGAGACCATGTCCCCATGGAACTCTCCAGTGTTTGTCATCCAAAAAGCTGACAAAAAGAGATGGCGGCTCCTCTGCGACCTCCGACAAATTAATAATGTAATTGAAGATATGGGTTCTCCCCAAACTGGTATGCCATCCCCAACAATGCTTCCCCAAGATTGGAAATTAGCTGTTATTGATATTAAGGATTGTTTTTTCCAAATCCCCTTGCACCCTGACGATGCACCGCGTTTTGCATTCTCAGTCCCTTCTATTAATATGGAATCACCTATGAAAAGGTACCATTGGACCGTTCTTCCTCAGGGATTAAAGGTCTCTCCAGCTATCTGCCAGTGGTATGTGTCTTCCCTGCTTTCCCCAGTACGTGCAGCCGCAGAGAAGGCCATTATCTATCATTATATGGATGATATCCTTGTGTGTGCCCCCAATGATGATTTACTCACGCATGTGCTTGACCTAACGATCGATGCATTGATTGTTGCAGGGTTCGAGCTCCAGGAAAAGAAAATTCAAAAGATGCCACCTTGGAAGTATTTGGGCTTAGAAATTGGAAATAGGACCATTGTTCCTCAAAAATTAGAAATCAATCCAAAGATCAAGACCCTTGCGGATGTCCACAGGTTGTGTGGGTCTTTGAATTGGGTAAGACCATGGCTCGGTCTGACTAATGAAGACCTTGCCCCTCTTTTCAATTTATTGAAAGGGGGAGAGGACCCAGGTGCTCCTAGGTCTGTTACCCCAGAGGCACGGAAAGCTCTAGAAAAGGTTCAGATTGCAATGTCCACAAGACAGGCCAACCGATGCTGGCCTGACCTGCCATTCAAATTTATCATCCTAGGTAAGTTGCCACACCTCCATGGAATTATTTTCCAGTGGAAGGAAAAACAAACACCTAAGGCAAAGAACACACCAAAAAAGGACCGGGACCAGAGGGACCCTCTCTTGATCATAGAATGGGTTTTCCTCAGTCACAAAAGGTCCAAGAGACTGACAAAGCCTCAGGAGCTGGTAGCAGAACTGATCTGGAAAGCAAGGACCCGGATCAGGGAGTTAGCAGGATGTGATTTTAAGTGCATTCACATTCCAGTTGAGTTAAAATCAGGACAAAATACTGTGAAAATACTGGAACAATTGTTTCAAGAAAATGAAGTGTTGCAGTTTGCTCTGGATTCCTACTCAGGACAAATTTCGGTAGCGCGGCCCGCTCACAAATTGTTCGAACAAGATGTTCAATTTACCTTAAAACTGAGAAGTGCTCTAAGTAGGAGACCTTTAAAAAGGGCTCTAACTGTCTTCACAGATGCATCCGTTATGACTTGGAAGGATCCTCAAACCCAGCAGTGGGAGACAGACATTGCTGAGGTGGAAGGTTCACCTCAGGTTGCTGAATTGGCTGCGGTTGTTAGGGCCTTTGAAAGGTTCTCAGAACCATTTAATCTGATTACAGACTCTGCATATGTGGCAGGAGTAGTATCCAGGGCAGATCAAGCAATACTGCAAGATGTGTCTAACATCGCACTTTTCGAATTGCTCTCAAAGCTGGTAAAGTTAGTCACTCACCGAGAGCAACCATTTTATGTGATGCACGTCAGGTCACACACTGACTTGCCAGGGTTTATTGCTGAAGGCAACAGAAGGGCAGATGCTCTTGCTGCACCTGCAGTGATGGCCACTCTCCCAAATGTTTTTGAACAGGCAAAAATCAGCCACCAGCTTTTCCACCAAAATGCACCTGGCCTGGTTCGTCAGTTTAACATCACTCGAGAACAGGCCAAAGCGATTGTGGCCACATGCCCAAATTGCCAACAACATGCACTCCCTACAGTGAGTACGGGAGCAAACCCAAGGGGACTGAACAGTTGTGAACTGTGGCAAACAGATGTAACACACATACAGTCTTTTGGACGGCAGAAATATGTTCATGTTAGTGTAGATACCTTTTCTGGAGCGGTCTATGCTTCTGCCCACACAGGAGAATCATCTATTGATGCTACTAAGCACCTCTTGCAGGCTTTTTCTTTCATGGGCATCCCCAAGGAGCTGAAAACTGATAATGGGCCTGCTTACAAATCCAAGGAATTCGGGAGCTTCCTGCAGCAATGGGGAGTAGAGCACAAAACTGGCATCCCCTACTCCCCTACAGGTCAAGCCATTGTAGAAAGAACTCACCGTGATCTTAAAAGGGTCCTGGACCAGCAACAACAGGTTCTGAAGGTAGAACCTCCCCACATCCGGTTATCCAGGGCGCTATTCACAATAAATTTTCTGAATTGTTCTTTTGACAGCCTAAACCCACCCATCCTACGCCACTTTGGGGGGAGCAGTCATAGGTTAATTAAGGAAAAACCTCCAGTTTTAGTAAAGGACCCTGAGACTTGGAAAATGGTGGGACCTTACAAATTGGTTACTTGGGGACGTGGATATGCCTGTGTGTCCACCCCCTCTGGTTTAAGGTGGGTTCCTTCAAAATGGGTAAAGCCCTATGTTCCCAAGGTCTCAGAGAAATCTACAGAAGCACCCCAGGTTGCTCATGCTGCCTGGAGAAGAAAACGCCACACATGTTCTCTGGAAGAAATTCCATTTAAACCTCCAATCTGGAATAGTTTGTAATATATGTTTGTCTTAAGTTTCCTTTTACTGGTTTAGATCCTGCTGTTCGTGTGCAGTCTCGAGACGCCATGAGACCGAGCCTGCTTCTCGTCCTACTTGTGATCATTTCTCCAACGACCTCCTGGTTAGTCCCTCAGCCCAAAGCGAATGTATGGACCACTCTGGCCAGAGCCCTTGGACAAGATCACATTTGCCTCTCCACCGCGACAGCCTCTGACCCCCTGTCAACTTGCCTGGTGGGAGTTCCTTTTAAATCCTCAGAGTTCCCAAATGAAATGTGGAGTGCCTTAAATGAAGTTAACTTACTCGCACCTTCCCCTGGCCGTTACCCTGCTGACAATCCTTTACTGTTTTGGCAGGAGTGGGCGAGAAAGTTACCAGTATCAAAAAGGGAGCCACAAGAGTTCCATCTCTTAGGCTCCATGAATGCAACCTTTTGCATTCACTTTAAATTCAATTCCCGCTTGCCATATCATGAAGCTAAACCAAACACCTATTCTGACCCTAGCAACCCACACTACACAGACAAGAACTGGTGTGAAAATTCAGTTTTAGTCATTCACTCATCTGGTGGTGATTACAAGCCTCATGAACTCCCAAAAGGTGTGTTTTTAATATGTGGAGACAGAGCATGGGCAGGTCTCCCTCCTCGTCTGCTCGGAGGTCCATGTACCTTTGGCAAGCTGAGCCTGTTAACACCAAATCGAACAAACCTAATACATTGGCAAACTAAAAACAACACACATACATTGGCTATAAAAAAAAGAGACCTAAGGCAATTAGACCCTGACTGTAATTCAGAAATTGTTCACTGGTCCAGACTTAAGGCCACCGCAATTACAGTCCTTCTGCCGTGGATCTCGGCAGCAAAAACCATGGGCGAATTAGGCCGATTGGAATGTTGGGTTGCAAAACAGGCAAACCTCACTTCTACTGCCCTGAGTGACCTCTTATCAGATGAGGAAATCACCAGGCAAGCCACCATTCAAAATAGGGCAGCCATAGACTATCTGCTCCTTCTGCACAACCATCGCTGTGAAGAATTTGAAGGACTCTGCTGTCTCAACTTGTCATCAAAGGCAGAGAACGTACATGCCACAATTGACAAGATGAAAACCATGGTGAGCGACATCAAGAGAGAAACTGAAGACTGGCTGAATGGACTGTTCAATGGCTGGGGACTCTCGGGCTGGTTGGGATCTATTCTGAAAACTGTGTCTTTAGTGCTGTTTATTTTAGTTATAGTTATTGTAGTTTTTAGCATTGTTTTTGGACTAATCAAACGCATGGTTCTCAAGTTAGTTTCAAGCTCATCTCCCCCTCCAGAGGTCTACCATTTGGAAGCCCTCAGTGCTCCAATGGATGACCTAGAAGCCTCAGTGGAAAACACTGACCCTCCTGTAGAGGAAGAACTGATTTACCAACCATGGTTTAGCAATCATTCTGCACCACAAACACAGTCCTCTTCTTTTTAAACAAAACTAGGGGGAGATGTTGTGGTGTGCTGTATTGTCCCATTTTGGCCTTCCAGGTCACTTTCCCAGGTGTGCTTATACGTCTATCCCTTCCCCCTTGCCCCCATGCTGAGTGAGTCCTGTCAATCAGGCTAAACGTTCCAGCAAGGCGTCGTGTGGTTGGTCAAGTTCAAAGGATGCCACTCAGGCCCAGGGGTCATTGGCCTGTCTGGGTGTCATCTTCCCCTGAGACCCTGCCCCTCTCACCTGGTTGGTGGCTCACCTGTACCTCCCCTCCCCCTGTCCCTGAGCTTAAAAAGGTGATCAGACCATGCGGTCCTTTGTTCTGTTGGAGCAGCTCCTCACGTTCAGACCTCTGTAACCATGGAATAAACCTCTGGACATTAAACCCTCCAGCAGAATCCTCTCCTTTTTCTCTTCACCATCGCCTGAAGCTATCCTCCTGAGGTAACGGGGTCCCTTACAAGCCTGGACTTGTTCAGTGCCCAGCTGCTACCACCAGCAAGCCGAGGTAACTCTGCGGTGATACACCGCAGTTGCTGCCTTTGGCCCAGCAGCGAGGGTCAGACTGGCCCAGGCACAATCTTACTGGTAATATTGGGAGCCTTTTTTTCCAATACCCAGTGTGGAAAGAGTTTGTCCATGAGCTCTCACTTGACCAGACACCAATGGAATAACCAGTAAGGGAAGCCCTGCAAAGGCCCCAATTGCAGGAAGAGCTCTGTGCCCTGCTCCAGCTCCATCCTCCATAGGAGGATCCACGTTGGGCAGAACCCTGGTGACCTACATTCAGTGATCTCTGCTGGGAGGACACAAGGCAGGTTATCCTTTTGGTTTTGCCCCAACTTCCTCTTGATTTTTCTTTATCACTTAAAAACACCTAAAAAAGGACTAAAAACAAAGATATTTATCAAAGATGTTGAAAGTTCCATCAGTTCACAGTTACTTGAGCAGGAATTTATGGTTTTGGGACATATTCTGGAAGATTTGTGGGGTCTTGGGCGACTTCAGGAAGTGTTCTCCATATCTTTGCACTCTACAAATAAAGATGGATTGATCTGTCACCTCAAAATGACTCAGTCCCACTGAAAACACCTCAATCTTACACTCAAGGGGCTCAATCCCATTACAAATTGCTTTGTTCCCACCTCAAAAAACCTCAGTCCCATGCTAAAATGACTCAATTCCACAGCCTCCAGGGTGAGGTGGGATTGGATACAGACTGGGAGAAGTGGGATCCAAATTTGAGGGTGTGGGATAGGGATGTGGGGGGCTGCATGTGTGGGATGTATTTTGATAGTAAATAAAACTTTCAGAACTATTAATTTCTTTGCAATTCATTTTCCGTCAGTTCTGGTTCTGTTTTTCAGAGTGCCACCTTCTCAGCTGATTGTGTTTGTGTCCTGCTTTCTCCCCTGCCTTTCTTTGCCTGTCCTGTTTCTCTCTCAGTGTCTCCCTTGACCCAGGGCAGCTCCCACCAAAGACCCTGCCCTGATTTAATTCCCAATCCACAAGCTACAAGAACCATGGGTGAAGTTATGAAGAGTGGCAGTGAAATGTCACTGTAAGATCTCGCTGCACTTGGATTTTGACTCTTTGATAAGACTTCAAGGGCAGGAACATCTTTTCCTGTCTGGGAACTGGAATTCCAGCCCCTGGGAGTGGGTGCCATGGATCCCAGAGGGGCATTCCTGAGGCTTCCAGGATGCTGCTCCTGCCCTACCTCCCCAGGAGCTGTGCAGGGCCAGGGGACAAGGTCCAGCAACTCTGTTGTTTCTGCAGTGACACAAGGGCCCCTGGTTCCATGAGTTTCCCTACTGCCAACAGTGGTTCCTTGGTTCCCATGCTGCCCTGCTGTGTCACCATGGATATTTGGTGCCATGAAATTCTTCAGTGTCACAATGGCCTTCTTCACTCCATGAACTTCCACAGTGTCACAATGGACTCCTTGGATGGGCAGTGTCACCATGGACCATTGGCTCCATGTAGTTCTCCTGGGTCACCATGGACTCCATGGCTCCATGAGGTTCTGGAGGTGTCTCCATGGTCTCCATGGATCCACAGTGTCACAATGGACCACTGGATCTACATGGCCCTGCTGTGTCACCATGGCTGTTGCCTTCCGATGCAAGGCGAGGTGACCTGGTTCTGAGGAAACGGCACGGCGACCCACTGCCCAGGGTCACTCGGGCCAAGAACACACACAGACACCAGTATGGTGGACGGTTCAAGACCTTTATTGTCCCGTTTCGTCGGGTTTTATACCGGGAAAGTTTTTTCCCTACGTCAGGGGGCTTTACTTTACTGTAATTGGTTAGTAAGGAGTAGAAAGTTACTAATGTTAGGGGGGACAACATTCTTGGGTGATCCTTTATCACTAGGAGTTAGGGGGAGAGGAGCTCTACTGCTTTCCGTAACATCGCGAGACTTTCCGAACGCCTGACCCTATTCTACTACACATGGCCCCTTGGTTCCATGGGACCCCAGGGTCACAATTGACTCCTTGCTTCCACGTCACCCCCACAGTGCCAAAATGGCCCCTTCGTTCCAGAGGAATACAAAAGTTTTTAGAAACATTGAGCAAATCCTGCTGAACACAGCTGGGAACATCTGTTTGCATTCAAGAGAGATTTTAAAGGTGAGGATGGCACCAGCAGTTTCCATCTGCAACAGAGATCCAGGGAAAGGATAGGGACAGAGAATTCAGGTGGGAGACTCAGAGAATTCTGCTTCCAGAGATCATTTCTGCTCACAGTATCCCTTGGAGGAAGGTGACATCATTCAGGGCAGCCTGGGCTGACCAGGTGCTTCCTGCGTGAGGTTTGTTGTTCAGGAAACTTGCTCAGGCTTTTCCATTCTTTCCTTCCCAACAGGAGAACTTCTCCTGGGCCTGTGTGCAGGCAGAGCCCCGAGGAGAGCAGGTGGGACATGGTGCAAGGGGCTGGGACATGGAGCTGCAGAGCTCAGGGACAAGGTTCGGCTGCAGGGCACAGGGCTGTCAGTGCCTGGTGGGCCATGTCAGACATGGTGAGGCTGAGGGTGAGGAGCAACTTGTCCAAACAGGGTCAACCCTCAAGGGGCTCATTCTTCTCTGTGCCCAGACCCCCTAAGGAGACATTTAGCATCATGATCACCTGGGGAATGCTTCCCTCAGCTCTTCTTTAAACTGAAAATAAAAAATACTCACTTGATTAAAGAAAGCAAGTCATGAGGTGGACTTTGAAATCTTCATTATTAATGGAATTCCAAACTGACTCCAACCAGCTGCACAAGCCCTGAAGACCTGAAGGAAGACAGAGACCACGAGGGTTTCTGTATTTCATTGAGCCCCATAGTAGATTTAGGGCTGAGTCCAGGACCCTCAGGCACTGAGAGAAGGCTGAAGAAGCTGCTCAAGGACTCGGGAGCAAAACTCCAAGTCCCTTGGAGCATCACTGGGTCCCCAGGGACTAAGGGCAGGGAGTGCCAAAGGCTTCCCAGGGACTGCTGAGAGCAGATCCTTGAGGCCAGGATTGCAGGGAGCCAAAGGCTCTGAGCAGGGAACTGCAATGCTGAGCAAGGCCTGGCTTGGCTGCAGGAAGAAGAAAGGCCAAGCCCTGAGCCCAGCCTGGGACAGCAGGGCCTGTCCCTTATGGGTGGCTCGGGGCTGTTTGTGGGGCACTGGGATGTGAGGGGCAGGTAGGACAAATGTCATAAACCTGTGTGACACTGCAGATCCTCATGGAACCAAGGGGCCAGTGGGACACTGTGAAGCCTCATGAAAACAAGAGGCCATGGTGAGCTTGCAGTGTGCACCCCAGAACATTGAAATGCTGGGGGTAATCCTTGACTTGAGTTTGATGCACAGGAGAAACACCAACCAGATATTCTCAACATGGGCAGATGCAAAGAATATTCTTGCTAGGAAGGGACCCACAAGGATCATCAAGTCCAGCTCCTAAGTGAATGGTCCACACAGGGATTGAACCAACAGCCTCAGTGATACCAGCACCATGCTCTAACAAACTGAGCTCGGAGGTCAAAATAACACAAAATTTTGCTGGCAAAATATAGACAATCAAGGAAATTTGGCAAAGCGTTTAATATAACATCCACTTCAACATGAAACTCTTACCATAGCAGTAATTTCATTGCCTTAGCCCATTTAACCTGACAACTTTTGACCCTTAAGATATTAAGTTACACAAAAATGTTCCAGGTAAGTAGGACTAGAAGCAGAAGAAATAAAGAACAACAGAAAGACACAAGATCCAGAGAAAGACACGCACATAGGGATCAACTGCTCAGGTTCCAGCATTACCAACAAAGGAACCCCAGGAGAAGCCAAGATCCAGACCATGGGCTGGTCTCATGCTCCGGCTTTTAACCCCCTGGGCCTTCATGGGCCTGCCTGTGGGGTGGGACTGCCAGTTGCTTGTCGAATCAGAGTCAGGCTAGGTGTAGCTGGTAATGTGTGATTGATTGACAGCTCAGCCAATCAGAGCTGGGTTAGCACAGCCCCCTGCTGTGTGATTGACAGCTCTGCCAGGCTAGGGCTGGAGACGGGACTCTGATCCACCACAAACCAAGGCCTGACCCTCCCCTGGCCCCACACAGGCATTCTGAGCATCCCAAGGTGTCTCAGTACATCAATCTCATCCAGCCTCTGACAGCGACCACAGTGACACTACGGAACCTCATGGAACTATGGGTCAGTTGTGACAATGGAGATCCAAGGAAACTATGGTGAGACTGTGGAATCCAGGAATCATGGAATCAAGGAGACCACTGTGCAGCTCAGGGGCCCTATGGAAGCAAGGATCAATGATCAAACTCTGGTTTCATTGTGATTGATTTAGAACAGAAACAAGGAGCCATTGTTTCACAGCGGGGCTGCGTGGGGCCAATGGACCCTTGTGACTCTGTTGGGGCTCATGAAACCAAGAAGCCCTTGTGACATTGTCAGACCTCATGGAATCAAGGGGATAATTTTGGCAGTATTAGGACCCATGAAGTCAATGGATCATGGAACAGGTCTGCCTGGTTTGGCCTCCTGGGGGCTGTCTTACAGGTCCTACTGAATTTGACATGTCAAGGGCTACTTCCCATCTGACCTGGAAGCACTAGGGCTCTGTACTTTTATTCCTATGGGAAAGAATTGTCTTTCTTGTCTAGGCACCTATGGCCAAAATTGGAATTCTGCATCTAAAATTCTCTATATCCAAGGGTTACTCCCAGATAAAACCTGCCCATACACGTCAAATCTGGCTAGACTTGGCCTCTGGTGACTGCCTCTCATCTGTCCCTGCACCACTGGGGCTCACTTTTTTCCTTCCTTTGGACGCCATTGTGACACTGCGGAGGATTATGGAAGCAATGGGCCATGGTGACACTGTAGGAACTTGTGGAACCTGTTACACTGTCGGAACTTGTGGAACCAAGAGGAACATAGTGACCCTGCAGGGTACCATGGATCCAAGGGGCTTCTGTGACACTGTGGAGTTTGAGGAACCATGGAGACAATTTGGACACTTTGGGGCCTTGTGAAATGCAGGACATCATAGTGATACTGCCAAACACCATGGATCCAAGGGACGGTTGTGACACTGTGGAGCCACATGGAACCAAGGACATCTTTGTGGCTCTGTTGGGCTGCATGGTCCCAAGGGGCCAGTGTGAAGCAGCAGGGCTTTGTGGAACCAAGAGGGCATTGCTGCATTTTAGGGCCTCGTGGAGCCAAAGGGCCATTGTGATCCTGTAGGGCACCATGGATCCATGGAGATCATTGTGGCATTGCAAGTCCCCATGGAATCGTGGAGACCATTGTGACACTGCGGGGCCACACAGAACCAAAGGGCCATTGTTACCCTTCAGGGCTTCATGGAAGGAAGGAGTCATTGTGACACTATGGGAAGTTGTGGAAACAAGGAAATTATTGTTGTACTACTGAGCCCTAATAGAATCCAGGGACCATGGTGACACAGAGGGGCTTCATGGAACCCAAAGACTATTAGGACACTGAGGGGCCTTGTAGAACCATGGAGACTATTAAGAACCTTTTGTAACCATTAAGTACTTGTATAACCAAGGGGCAAATATGACACCTGAGGGCATCATGGAAGCCAGAGAACCATTGTGGCACTGCAAGGCTTCATGGAAGCAAGGAGCCATTGTGACACTGTAGGGCCCTGTGGAACCAAGGCAACACAAAATAGGTGTGGCTGCCTTGGTCTCCCAGGGGTGACCTGACAGGTCTGGCTGACCTTGGAATGTGGAAGGCCACTCTCATCCACCCCTGAAACACTGGGGCTCTGGTATTTCCTTTGTATGGAAAAGAACTGTCCATCTTTTCCAGGTATCCTTGGCAAAAATTAGGATTCCACCTCCAAATTTCTGTGTATCCAAGGATTGCTGCCAGACAAAAGTTGCCAGGACAGACAGGTCTGGCTGGTCTTTAACTCCTGAGTGCCAGAACTCACCTGTTTTGCAAACACTGGAAAAGGCTCTGTGCTTTTCTTTGTATGGAAAAAATCATCCTTCTTCAGGCACAAATGCTTGAAATTAGTACTCCGCATTCATAATTTTGAATATCCAAGGGTTGCTCAGAGCAAACCTGCCAGGACAGACAGGTCAGGCTTGCCTTGACCTTTGGTGGCTGCCGTTTATCAGCTCCTAAAACATGGGGGATCTGTGGTTTCCTTGCTATGGACACCAATGTGACATTGGGAGACTTCTGAAATGAAGGGGCCATTTTGACACCGCAGAGCACCATGGATCCAAGGGACCATTGTGACACTGTGGGGCCTCGTGGAACCACGGACATCGACATCATTGTGGCTCTGTTGGGCTGCATGGTCCAAAGGAACAAGTGCAAAGCAGCAGTGTGGTACTTGACCCAGCTGTAACTCAGAGTCAGCCAGATTTTACCCCTGAAGAACTGGGTGTGAGTTTCAAGCCCTGGGAATTATTTGTTCAACTTAGGGTGAGTTTGAGAGTTCCCTCATAAGCCTTTCATATTGTTATGCGAACTTTTCCAAGTTCTACTCCCCTATTGGTTACTTGTTTCCCCTGTAGGGTTATTGTTCTAGAGTGTTCTACCCTCAAGTATATATATTGTTGCTTCACCTTTATCTCAGGTCTTTAAATCCCACCCCTCGTACTGTGCTTGACTTCTCCATGTTTATTGTTTTTCACCCTGTTACAAAAGTTCTTTTTGGGAAACTCTATTGATCCTGCTTGTCGGAGCGTCGGGGGTTAGGATGGTTGGGATGGACAGACACAAGAGATCTCTCAAGCCATGTCTTGGAACTTGTTGTTTACTGCAAAGGGTGTGGGTGCAGGGGCCTTGTTTGGAGCTGCCAGCCACAGCTCGGAGCAGGTCCAGAAGAAGAGCTTGAAAGAGGTGCCCAAAATGGATGCCCAAAAGAGGAGGGGAGTTCCCACTACAAAACAATAAATCTTCTGTGCTGCATATTCCAATTTTCACTAACCAATCTAGTACAAGATACAAATCTTATAGCATTTACATACAGCCAATAAGAATTATTATATTGCCATACTGTGTTACATTTTAAACCCTAAAACCTACTCTTTTGACCCCTTCTGCCAAGCCACTAGAGTCTCCTCTGACACTTGGATCTTTCTGCAAGCAGAGGGAATTGTTTCATCAAAAGGGGATTACCTTCAGCCAGCCATACCATTGTTTTCCAGTTGTTCAGTAACTAAGGTATTTCAAAGATTGCTTTCATTTCAATCTCACTTATAGTTTCCATATTTTCAAAATCTTTTGCCAGGCAATCATATTTATAAGGCTTTCCTGTTTCATCTTCCCCAGCATCTGCTTCTTTTCATATTCACCACCCTTGCCCTGAAGTTGGGGAACCAGAAAGATTTGCAACAGCCACTCTCATTGTGACCTATGGTGCCTGAATAGGGACCCTGAAATTCAGTCCTGTCAGCTGGGGTTAGCTGATGGATAGGCCAGCGCTCCCTGGGATTTTGGATTGTCCTGTGCTGGCAGATTCATCATTGCTTTGAGGGACCTCGGCGAGGATTCACAGGGACAACAATGGTTTCACCTGCATAGGATTGCAGGTGGGTTTGGGGAAATGCAGGACAGTTATTGGCCATTTTGCCACTGTGTTTTCACAATATGCATCCATATCCCATAATTGATTTGGAGTGTCCAGTGGCTGTTCCATCTAGGGTGGAGAAAGAGAAAAATGAGCAGTCGGATGTCCGAAGTAGAAAGGCACGTATTTGGATGCTGTAAGTTAATTCTCACTGATCATCACCAAATATTTCAAAGAACAAATTAAAATCAATCGTGAAGTGGATCATTAAAAATTTTCCAGATACACCTGAGCCTGACCATCCTCCTTCCATCTTGGCTCCTCCATTTCCTGCTACAACCTTCTCTTCTGCCCTGAACAGACCTCCAGACTCCACCCCCAGGACTGCGGGTCATGCCCCCATGTTCAATCATTTCACTTCCACCCAGGGCCATGCCTCTAGAAGGCCAGCCTGGAAGTCTGCCATCCTAGATCAAGGCCCTTCCTCCCCAACACCTGAAAAAATGGCAGTACCCTTTGAATCACTCTCCGGCAACAATATAACCCCATGATCAAAGATACTAAGCCCAACTGTCACACTATTTCTAATCTGAATGTTTCTGCTCCAAGATATTCTTCTTCCCCAGAAAGACAGTTTGGATTCCTCAGAGCCATCTCACCCCTCAACCCCAGAAGATCCCTGGGAAAGGAAGAAGACAGGCAAATAGTCTCGAAACTCCTCATTGTCCCTGTATGTTTTGAAAGAAGGGGGCATAATCCCAGGTATCAGCCACTGGTTTATGAGGAAATCAAGGATCTGTGTAGGGCAGCGAAAGACCATAGGAAGGACTTACCTTGTTTTAATGGCCTAATGAGGGCCATGTTTACAGCTCATGTCTTAACCGCCTATGATTTAAAATATTTTATGACCATGTTGTTGCCACCTACAGAACACACCCTGTGGGAAGGGGGATGGAAGTGTTTACTAAATCAATTAATAGCAGACTATGCTAATAATGAGGCAAGGCCGGAATTGACAATCAACCATCTAGCTGGAGAACGGACAACACAGCCTGCCAGATGATCAAGCAGCAGGTATCCCCAGAGAAGTATTGGATGATATCAAAGAGATGGCTTTGAAAGCTTTAATCCAGGTATTGGATGGTAGCACCCCCAATTTGGACTACC
Organism: Melospiza georgiana; assembly: GCF_028018845.1. Lineage (NCBI taxonomy): Eukaryota > Metazoa > Chordata > Aves > Passeriformes > Passerellidae > Melospiza > Melospiza georgiana. Next base: position 781,645 of record NC_080459.1, on the reverse strand, counting down.
TTGGGTGCCTGCAGCTAAAGCTTTATGACAATTAGACCATCTTGGGTGCCTGTTAAGTAAGCAAACCAATGCTACCTCCCTGCTCTCAGACATAGAGACCATCAGACATGCCACCTTGCAGAACAGCGATAGAGTTTTTACTCTGGGCACATGGGCATGGCTGTGTAGACTCTGAGGGCATGTGTTGCATGAACCTCTCCAGCCAATGTAAGTCAATCCACAAGAGCATTCAGGTACTGAAGGAAGAGTTCAAGAAGCTTCAAGTGGAAAAGAAAGACTGGGTCAATGAACTCTTCCAATCCAAGGGACTAAAGGGTTGGATGATGTCTAGCTAAAACAGGACATTTAATTCTGTTAGTGGCTGTTGTTGTATTGTTAATTTTCCCATGCTTGTTTGGATGCTTTTAGAAAGTCTTAAAAAATTCTTCCAGTTCCCTCTTTGTTGTAAAACAGAAAGAGGGAAGATACCCAACACAGGATCCTCATGGACTCCTTGGAGGAGGGAATTGGAGGCCAAGATGGTGCAAAAACCTCTCAGAGACTCAGTGTGGGAAGGAAAATCCTTAAAAGTACCTAAAAGTATTCTTAAATCCATAAAGTACCTTAAAAACCTTGAGTATCTCAAAGCATTTATGAGCCCAACTGAATGGCACTACAAAGCTCTCAAGAGATTCATTAAAGCAGATAACTGGGGCCATGATTGCACAAACCTCTCACAGAGTCTGGATCAAAAGGGAAACATCAAGTACCTTAAAATAACTGAAGTACCTTTAAGTATTAATGAGTCCCAATGAATGCTGCAACAGAAGGAGAATCTCCAGGGAATAATTAAAGCAGAGAATTGGAAGCCATGATTGTAAAAAACCCTCAGAGGCTCCAAGGCAAAAGCCAAACCCAAAGTCCTTTGAAAAACCTGCAGTCCTTGGGAGCATTCAGGAGCCCCAGGGCCATTGCTGAGCAAGGCTCCCCAGGGACTCCTTCCAGCAGATCCTTGAGGCCACTGGGATGTGGGCTAGGGGGGGATGCTGAGGGCAGGACAAGGGGCTGACAGTGCCCAGCCTGGCTGGGGCTGTGCCAGGAGGCCCCAGGGCCTCAGGACAAGGTGTCTCCTCACAGCCCTTGGTGGCACAGACCCTTCTGTTGTGCCCCAGGGCATCAAGACTTGGTTTCTCTTTGTCCCCACCTGTCATCAGAGCCTGCAGTTCTCTGCTCTGCCTGGGGCCTGGGGACACTTTCTCAGTCGTGTCCCTCACTGGGACCCATTAAAAGTCCAAGAAACTTTGGAGTTGGATTCTGACTTGAAGTTCTCGAGAGGTTTCTTCAGCTGCCTCTCAGGGACTGATGTTCAGGGCCTGAGCACAAAGCCCCAGAGGCTCATTAAAGTCCTGGTGCTGTGTCTGTGCTGCTGAGCTGGGCTGGGCTCCTGGCACAGAGGCAGTTCCTGGTAACCAAGAAGAGCTTCAAAAGCACATTTCTCTTGATGAGCAGCTCTTCTGCCAGCCCAGCAGGGCTGGGGCACTGCCTGCAGCCACCCCGGGCACAGCACAGAGGCACAGACAGCTTCAAGCAGCCAGGGCTTGGAAAATGCTGAGAAGTGCTTGGGGCAGAATCACTGCCAGCCCTTGGCACAGGAACCTCTGGCTGCAGGACAATGCAGCTGTAGCTCCTGGAGCCATCTCCTAAAGCTGGAACATCCCAATGCCCACAGACTCTGTGAGTACATTCTCTGATTGTCTCTTGTGCAGAGCAGCCAGGGGTGCCCAGGGCTGTCGTGCAGAGCAGGGTCCTGCAGCCCAGGGTGCTGTGCTGGGGTAGGGACTCTGCTGCCTGCCAGGGACAGCTCTCAGCCAGGCCGGGGAGCTGCTCCCAGCCCTGGGGATAAGCTGTGGGAGGAAGGAGCCATCCTGAGCAGGGCAGGTGCTGCTGCTGAGAGGAGCTGTGTGGGGCAGGGCTGCTCCCATCTCTAGACCAGCCTGGGCACATCTCCAGAGGGCACTTCCCAAAGAAGGTACGCCTGGGATTCCTGTAAAGATCAGGATATTTCCTGAGAGTATTTTCAATTTCCTTCAATTTCCTGGGATGATGACAAAAATTTTTTAATTTTATACATTTTTCATATATTTGTAGCTCTATAAATTACTATTACATAGTTATGAATCTATAATCCTTATTTACGTCTATTAAACTCGTAATTAACTCTTTACTAATATATACTTCTATAACTATAATTCTGTATTAATTCTATTATTTTCTCTAACCTTTTTCTTTGATTTTAGAAAAATAAGCTGATTGTGTAAATGCATTCCTGAAATATATATAGTATACAATACATATTGTATCCTATATAGTCTTATTGGATAAAAGGCTCCCAATATTACCAGTTAGATTGTGCCTGGGCCAGTCTGACCCTCGCTGCTGGGCCAAAGGCAGCAACTGCGGTGTATCACCCCAGAGATACCTTGGCTTGCTGGTGGTTGCAGCTGGGCACTGAACAAGTCCAGGCTTGTTAGGAACCCCGTTTACCTCAGGAGGAATAGCTTCAGGCGATGGGGAGGAGAAAAAGGAGAGGATTCTGCTGGAGGGTTTAATGTCCAGATGTTTATTCCATGGTTACAGAGGTCTGGATGTGAGGAACTGCTCCAACAGAATGAGACCGCATGGTCTGATTCACCTTTTAAGCTCAGGGACAGGGGGAGGGGAGGTACAGGTGAGCCACCAACCAGGTGAGAGGGGCAGGGTCTCAGGGGAAGATGACACCCAGATAGGCCAATGACCTCTGGGCATAGGGGCATCCTTTGAACTTGACCAACCACACGACGCCTTGCTGGAAGGTTAAGTCTGATTGACAGGACTCACTCAGCATGGGGGCAAAGGGGGAAGGGAGAGACGTATAAGCACACCTGGGAAAGTGACCTGGAAGGCCAAAATGGGACATTACAGCACACCACAACATCTCCCCCTAGTTTTGTTTAAAAAGAAGAGGACTGTGTTTGTGGTGCAGAATGATTGCCAAACCATGGTTGGTAAATCAGTTCTTCCTCTACACGAGGGTCAGTGTTTTCCACTGAGGCTTCCAGGTCATCCATTGGAGCACTGAGGGCTTCCAAATGGTAGACCTCAAGAGGGGGAGATGAGCTTGAAACTAACTTGAGGACCATGCGTTTGATTAGTCCAAAAACAATGCTAACAACTACAATAACTAAAATAAACAGCACTAAAGACACAGTTTTCAGAATAGATCCCAACCAGCCCGAGAGTCCCCAGCCTTTGAACAGTCCGTTCAGCCAGTTGTCAGTTTCTCTGTTGATGTCCGAGAGCCTTTGTCAAGGTAGTCCATATGTGGTTTGGGCTGCGGCAGTATGCAGGAGGTCACAGGTGGGATGATCACGAGTGGGACGAGAAGCAGGCTCGGTCTCGTGGCATCTCGAGGCTACACACGAACAGTGGAATCTAAACTGGTACAAAAACTTGAAACAAGCATATATTATAAACTATTCCAGATAGGAGGCTTAAATGCAATTTCCTCCAGAGAACGCATGCGGCGTTTTCTTCTCCAGGCAGCATGAGCAACCTGGGGTGCTTCTGTAGATTTCTCTGAGACCTTGGGAACATAGGGCTTTACCCATTTGGAAGGAACCCACCTTAAACCAGAGGGGGTGGACACACAGGCATATCCACGTCCCCAAGTAACCAATTTGTAGGGTCCCACCATTTTCCAAGTCTCAGGGTCCTTTACTAAAACTGGAGGTTTTTCTTTCATTAACCTATGATTGCTCCCCCCAAAGTGGCGTAGGATGGGTGGGTTCAGGCTGTCAAAAGAACAATTCAGAAAATTTATTGTGAATAGCGCCCGGGATAACCGGATGTGGGGGGGTTCCACCTTCAGAACCTGTTGTTGCTGGTCCAGGACCCTTTTAGTATCACAGTGAGTTCTTTCTACAATGGCTTGACCTGTAGGGGAGTAGGGGATGCCAGTTTTGTGCTCTACTCCTCATTGCTGCAGGAAGCTCCTGAATTCCTTGGATTTGTAAGCAGGCCCATTATCAGTTTTCAGCTCCTTGGGGATGCCCATGAAAGAAAAAGCCTGCAAGAGGTGCTTAATAGCATCAATAGATGATTCTCCTGTGTGGGCAGAAGCATAGACCGCTCCAGAAAAGGTATCTACACTAACATTGATGCCGAATTTTGCCCCAAAAGGCGAGAATAACTGCTTAAGAGACTCAGCTTAAGTCAAATAAGCAGGAGGTATTTTATTGCGACGCGTCAGAGAAATCACAAAATGGATTTCTGAGTTTTCCGTAACAAAAGCAAGCCTTTTATACAGTTTTGAATATAGGATTACATCAGATCATATACATAATCATATCTTTGCATGAATATTCATATGGGGCGTGGTGTAGGCGGAGCGTAGGCGGGGACACCTCTTTTGAGGATCATCTTGGTGGTCGTTCCAGTTGCCTTCATCATGGGCTGGGGTCTCCTGATGAGTCTTCCTCCTTAAACTTTTGAACTTCTTTCCTAATTTGGCCAATTCCCGGTGTACTTGGCTTGGTCTCTATGGCTTGGCAAAGTTCTTAGGGTCAGTTTGACATTGTTGGCTCTGAACATGCTTAGCCCATCAGTTCCCCTATCCCTATCTCTTTTTCCTGTCATTGTGTTCCATGCTTTAGCTGATTAATTGCTCTATGTGTTTCCTAAATGCTATGCTTTCTTCAAATGCCTCACCTTCTATGTTTTAACTCATTATTTCTTGAAGGCTATCTGTTTTGGGGCTTCAACATGAACATATTTCTGCCGTCCAAAAGACTGTATGTGTGTTACATCTGTTTGCCACAGTTCACAACTGTTCAGTCCCCTTGGGTTTGCTCCCGTACTTACTGTAGGGAGTGCATGTTGTTGGCAATTTGGGCATGTGGCCACAATCACTTTGGCCTGTTCTCGATTGATGTTAAACTGACGAACCAGGCCAGGTGCATTTTGGTGGAAAAGCTGGTGGCTGATTTTTACCTGTTCAAAAACATTTGGGAGAGTGGCCATCACTGCAGGTGCAGCAAGAGCATCTGCCCTTCTGTTGCCTTCAGCGATAAACCCTGGCAAGTCAGTGTGTGACCTGACATGCATCACATAAAATGGTTGCTCTCGGTGAGTGACTAACTTTACCAGTTTTGAGAGCAATTCGAAAAGTGCGATGTTAGACACATCTTGCAGTATTGCTTGATCTGCCCTGGATACTACTCCTGCCACATATGCAGAGTCTGTAATCAGATTAAATGGTTCTGAGAACCTTTCAAAGGCCCTAACAACCGCAGCCAATTCAGCAACCTGAGGTGAACCTTCCACCTCAGCAATGTCTGTCTCCCACTGCTGGGTTTGAGGATCCTTCCAAGTCATAACGGATGCATCTGTGAAGACAGTTAGAGCCCTTTTTAAAGGTCTCCTACTTAGAGCACTTCTCAATTTTAAGGTAAATTGAACATCTTGTTCGAACAATTTGTGAGCGGGCCGCGCTACTGAAATTTGTCCTGAGTAGGAATCCAGAGCAAACTGCAACACTTCATTTTCTTGAAACAATTTTTCCAGTATTTTCATAGTATTTTGACCTGATTTTAACTCAACTGGAATGTGAATGCACTTAAAATCACATCCTGCTAACTCCCTGATCCGGGTCCTTGCTTTTCGGATCAGTTCTGCTACCAGCTTTGTGACTGAGGAAAACCCATTCTATGATCAAGAGAGGGTCCCTCTGGTCCCGGTCCTTTTTTGGTGTGTTCTTTGCCTTAGGTGTTTGTTTTTCCTTCCACTGGAAAATAATTCCATGGAGGTGTGGCAACTTACCTAGGATGATAAATTTGAATGGCAGGTCAGGCCAGCATCGGTTGGCCTGTCTTGTGGACATTGCAATCTGAACCTTTTCTAGAGCTTTCCGTGCCTCGGGGGTAACAGAACTAAGAGCACCTGGGTCCTCTCCCCCTTTCAATAAATAGAAAAGAGGGGCAAGGTCTTCATTAGTCAGACCAAGCCATGGTCTTACCCAATTCAAAGACCCACACAACTTGTGGACATCCGCAAGGGTCTTGATCCTTGGATTGATTTCTAATTTTTGAGGAACAATGGTCCTATTTCCAATTTCTAAGCCCAAATACTTCCAAGGTGGCATCTTTTGAATTTTCTTTTCCTGGAGCTCGAACCCTGCAACAATCAATGCATCGATCGTTAGGTCAAGCGCATGTGTGAGTAAATCATCATTGGGGGCACACACAAGGATATCATCCATATAATGATAGATGATGGCCTTCTCTGCGGCTGCACGTACTGGGGAAAGCAGGGAAGACACATACCACTGGCAGATAGCTGGAGATACCTTTAATCCCTGAGGAAGAACAGTCCAATGGTACCTTTTCATAGGTGATTCCATATTAATAGAAGGAACTGAGAATGCAAAACGCGGTGCATCGTCAGGGTGCAAGAGGATTTGGAAAAAACAATCTTTAATATCAATAACAGCTAATTTCCAATCTTGGGGAAGCATTGTTGGGGATGGCATACCAGGTTGGGGAGAACCCATATCTTCAATTACATTATTAATTTGTCAGAGGTCACAGAGGGGCCGCCATCTCTTTTTGTCAGCATTTTGGATGACAAACACTGGAGAGTTCCATGGGGACATGGTCTCCACAATGTGGCCCTTTTTTAGTTGCTCTTCCACTAGTTCCTCAAGCACCTTTATTTTTTGTTTACTGAGCGGCCACTGTTTTACCTGAACTGGTTTGTCCGTTTTCTACTTCAGTTTTTGGGTGGGGCGCTGTTGTTCAATGATTGCTGTACAAATATGCTGTGGAGAGTCTGGAATATCAATTGTGACACCCCACTGGGCCATCAAATCTCTCCCTAACAAAGGTTCTGAGTAATCTAACACAAATGGACGGATATTTGCCAATTGTCCGTTTGGTCCCTCAAATTGAATAATGCTTTTGGATTGTCTTGCCAATTGCAGGCCTCCTACACCTCGAAGGTGACCGGCAACATTTTGCAAAGGCCAATGTGCTGGCCAGTCTTGTACTGGAATCACTGTGCAGTCTGCACCTGTGTCTACAAGCATCTCAATGCATTTTGACTCCCCACCCCCACTGACATTACACCATAATTTGGGTTTGTCTTTCCCAATAACTTGTACCCGGGCGACTGTGGGCCCTTGTTTTTTGATATTTTCAGGTAAAGATGGCACAGGGATAGCTTGTGCAACAATTTGTCCCTTGGGAAGAAATAGGGGTGGGTGGAAACAATGCAGGCTGAGAACGAATTGCTCAGGATCTGATGTTGTCATTCCCGGAGCAATTTCGATCTCTTGTGGTGTGTGTTTGGTGTCCCCAATGACGATGTACTTGCAACGAATCCGGTTCCAAGTACCTTTCTGTTCAGGATTTACAGACACAAAATGCCAATCAGTGTCCTCCAGATGGAGTGACTCAGTCAGCTGCAACCTGTAAGGCTCATTGACAGAAGACGTGGTTAACTCAGGATCACTTAAATCATACACAGTCCTTGAAGAACCTGCTTCACTTACACAAACATTAATATTATCGCGCGCTTGATTTGTTTTGCTACCCTTATTCCCTTGGCCTGCTCTTTTTGTGTCTGCACGCCTGGCAGGCCGGCGCTCTCTTTTCAGATTTTTGTTGTTGTTGACCCCCAGGGAGGGCTTGTAGTTCTCCTCCCCTGCCATTTCGAAATTCATCAAATTCCCTTTTCAGGGGGCACTGGTTACTCCAGTGCCCTAGGTTGTTACAAAGCAGGCATGGCTTTGTGGGCTCAGCCATTGCTGGTCTCCGCTGCTGCCCAGGGTACTGCTGTGCTGAGGGAAAAGGCGCAGGGCTAGCAACGGCGACACGCTGAGGTGGTTTTGCCAGCAGCCTTGGTCTGGTGTCTTCAGCCACACCATCAGAGGCACTTTCCTGTTACACACTAGAAGCATATCTTTTAGGGTTGCAGGAGGTTCGATAGGAAGGCTCAGGATTGCCGCTTGACACTGTTTATTTGCATTTGTAAATGCCATTTCCTCTAAAATCGCTTCTCTAGCATTCTCTTTTTTAACTTGTATTTCAATAGCTCTAGTTAACCTTTCTACAAATTTCAAAAAAGGCTCTGATGGTAGCTGTTTAATTTTACTATAGGGCTCAAAAGGCCCCTCAGGTTGTAGGGAAAAGAATGCTTTTTCAGCTGCTTCTTTTACTTTCTCGAGTGTTTCTGCAGGAATTGCAGTAGCTTGGATTGAGGGAGAAGACCATTGGCCCTCACCACAGAGGTGCTCAATGGTGATAGGGTTACCACTGTTGTCTTTGGCTGTGTTTGGATCAGCATGCAAGCCTGGGAGAGCATCATTCAGCATTTGTTTCCATGCTATTTCCCATAATTTGAATTCCGTGGAGGTCATGAGACAGGAAAAAAGCTGTTTTAAATCATGTGGAATCACTACAGTCCTACTCAGTTCAGAATTTAAAAGGCCATGGAAATATGGACTGTGTGGACCATATTCTTTATGAGACTTACAGATCTCTTTAATCAATTGTCGTCCAAAAGAACTCCAATTAGCAGTTGGAGCTGCTCCCCCCTGAGCTGCAGGCTGAAAGGTAACAGGAGCCAGTGACAACATGGGACTATGCATTGAAGCTGCTGTTCCCTGCCCTGTATCCCTTGAAACAGAAGCATTGGGATCACAGACACAGGTTTGAGGACAGACAGTGGGTGTGTCCCCACCGTGGGAACCCGGGGAGGGGGCGGGGACAGGGGGCCGGCAGGGGGCGGGGAAACCGTGGGAACAGGGGGCGGGGTCAGGGGGCAAGCAGGGGGCGGGGACACCGTGGGAACAAGGGGCGGGGTCAAGGGGCTGGCAGGAGGCGGGGACACCTGGTGACATCACGTCAGCCGACGCCCCCTGGGAGGAGTAGAGGGGTGGAGCTGAGGGTATTGCAGGAAAGGGAGGGGGAGGGGGGAAGGTATCACGAGGAACAGGAGGAGAGGGGGATGGGGCTGGAATTTCGGGATGCTTAAGAGGATTTTGGGAAGAAGAAGACCAGGTTTGGGAAGATGCCACGTGGCACCCACCATCTTGTGGACCCCCTAGGGACTGGGGGCCATTTTGGGCATCACTGGTCTCTGGAAAGCTGACACGTGCTGTAGGTTTCTGAGGAGAGGACACAGGGGATTGGGAAAGGTTCCACGCAGCCTGGCCAGGGCCTTGTGGACAGGGCAACTCAGGCATTTCAACAGACTCCGGGAGTCGACTTCCCAATGAGTTTGATCTGTTTAAAATACAAAGTTAAGGGGAAAGAGGTTTAGGGGTTTTAGAGCTAGGAGAGGGAGAAACAGGGAGAGCAGAGGTATGTGGCTTTAAATTTGGCTTTTTCTCCATTTCCTTTTGTTTGAGCAATGCTGTTTGAATTTGTAAACTCCAAAACAAAAATTTAGCTGAGGGTGCATTGCCAGATTGTCCTAAGGTTATCAATTCATTCCCAACTTTATCCCAGAATTGAATATTGTGAATTTCTTCAGGGGAGATTTGTGGGAAGTGGAGGAAAAGCCATCTTATAAACTGTTTCCATTTTCCCTTTGAGAACTTCACATTCCCACTGTCTAAAATGCTAACAATATTATAAAACACTCCTTTTTGTACAATGCTGAGTTTCAAACCCATGTTAGATGTAAAAAGTAAAGTACTAAATCCCTCCTGACCAAAAACAAAGCTAAAATCAGCTACCGATTTCAAAAAAAAACACAGATGGAAAGCGATAACGAACAGACAAAAGCTTCACAATGCAGCGGTATATACTGCTTTTAAAATTCTTGGGCAGCAGCAGCAGGGCACGCCCTGCCGATCCGAGGCAGAAACAAAGCCTCCCCACCGTGGAATGCAGCGCCCCCGCGGAGCAGAGAGAGCAGCCACGCCAGGTAGCAAGCCGAAACCGGGGCCCCCCGCACCGCGTGTGCAGAGAACCCCCCCTTCCCCCACAGAGAGCTGAGAAAGAGAGTCCCCCGCGGCAAGAGAGCCGAGAGCCCCCCCCTCCCCCGCACAGAGAGAGAGAGAGAGAGAGAGAGAGAGAGAGAGAGGGATCCCCCGACCACGTGGAGAGAGCCGAGCATGCTGCGCTGCAAAGCCGGGGGGAAGGGCAGAGAGCTCCCACTCTGGTGCGAATTTCAAAAGAGAGTAACACACGCGGCAGAAAGCTAGAACGCAATGAATTCCCGTCTGTGGGGCTGCGCAGCCAAAAATGCAAGGGCAAAAAGGAACAGAATTCATGGCAGAGTCTGTTTTTGAGCTCCTGCTCTACCGAGAGCAGAGATACTCACCCGAAATGGAAGCTGTAGCTGGCTGGGTACAGGCAGGTCTCTTCACCGGAACAGGACCTCTCTGTGGGCGAGAGAGGCTACCCTGTCCTCCCTCTGGAAAATCTGCTCACCAGAAAGGAGCTGGGCTTTTCAGAGGTGCCGAACAGTCCACGAAACTTCTTCTGGGAATATTCCCAAAGTCTCTAGCTGAGGGCGTTGCAACCAAAGCCCCTTTCAGCTGGATGCACGGCTGCTAGAAGCTTCTCCGAGGTGCTGCGGGTCTGTCTCGAGCTGCAGAGTCGCTTGGCCCGCCTCAGGGACGCCAAATATTGGAAAAAAGGCTCCCAATATTACCAGTTAGATTGTGCCTGGGCCGGTCTGACCCTCGCTGCTGGGCCAAAGGCAGCAACTGCTGCCTCTGGTGTATCACCCCAGAGATATCTTGGCTTGCTGGTGGTTGCAGCTGGGCACTGAACAAGTCCAGGCTTGTTAGGAACCCCGTTTACCTCAGGAGGAATAGCTTCAGGTGATGGTGAAGAGAAAAAGGAGAGGATTCTGCTGGAGGGTTTAATGTCCAGAGGTTTATTCCATGGTTACAGAGGTCTGAACGTGAGGAACTGCTCCAACAGAATGAGACCGCATGGTCTGATTCACCTTTTAAGCTCAGGGACAGGGGGAGGGGAGGTACAGGTGAGCCACCAACCGGGTGAGAGGGGCAGGGTCTCAGGGGAAGATGACACCCAGATAGGCCAATGACCTCTGGGCATAGGGGCATCCTTTGAACTTGACCAACCACACGACGCCTTGCTGGAAGGTTAAGCCTGATTGACAGGACTCACTCAGCATGGGGGCAAAGGGGGAAGGGAGAGACGTATAAGCACACCTGGGAAAGTGACCTGGAAGGCCAAAATGGGACATTACAGCACACCACAACATAGTCTTATTATCAGGAAGAGGACCAACAGGAACATTTTGTTTCTCAATCAGAATGTGAGCAGTCATAAGCAAAAAGTGAATGCAAAGAAACCGTTGGACCTACTCCAATGGGTTGAGCCAGGGGTGTGTAACTGGGGTAACTGAATCTCCTATTGGATGTTCTGGTTAGATATTCTAATTTATCAACCTTAATAAATTGTCCTCCCCATCCCTGGATCTGTCCCTGTCACTTCTGTACTCGGCGGTGCCTCCAGCCCTGAACCCCCTCATCTACAGCCTGTAGAACCAGAAGCTCAAGGCTGCTGTGTGGAGACAGATGACTGGATGGTTCCAGAAAGAATAAACGGCTGCAAAATTCCATTCCAATACCTTGTAAAAGAAGTCATCTTTGATACTACTCGTTGGTTTCATTTTGGAGGTTCTCTTTCTTTGGTTTACATTTTCATATTGTCCACTAATAAATGCCATTCCTTGTGCCATTTCTCATTTTGTTTCTCTCCACCTTACCTTTGCCCACAGACTGTGTCAATGAGGGGCTGCGCTCTTAGGGGCTTTAAATGAACTAAAGGAGCTCCCAGCAAAGTTTTCTGCAGAGATGCCCTTTTGTTGCCTTCTCTGGAGCTGAAGCAGCAATGTCTGTGTGCAGAGCTGGGGGCAGATCAGGGCTGGCACAGCAGCTGTGCCCAGCAGCAGCAGCACTTGGTGTTGCCAGTGCTGCTGTTGTGGCCCTGCCCTGCTGCGCTGGTGGTCCTGGTGTTGCTGTAGGGCCTGAGTGCTCTCGGGGCCGGGCACAGTCCTGGGGGTGGCAGTGCCAGGTCTGCAGCAGGGACAGGCCATGGGCACTGCTGGGGCAGTGCTGACGCCTCAGGCCAGGCCCTGGGGTCTCCAGGCTCCTTGCCCAGGCTCTCTCAAGAACACAGCCAGGCCAATGCTCAGCACAGAAAAGCCCCGTGAGCAGCCCCAGGCTGGCTGTGGGCAGGCTGGAGGCAAACAGCATGGCTGGGGCTCTGCAAGGGCCATGGGGGAGATGGGAAGGAGCAGCAGAGCAGGGGCTGATCCATCCCCAGTGTGCTGGACAGCCCAGGACAGTGTACCAGAGCATCCTTATGGAGCTGCCAACAACATCCCCCCTCTGCAGCCCTGGCCTCTCCCCCAGCTCACAGAGGTGCCCCATCCTTGCAGGCACAGACACAGCAGCACTGGCTCAGCAGCCCCTGTTTGATTGCAAAAAGCAGGCAGGAGCACCCCCATGCTGTTGCTGTGGGGACATGAACCTGAGGGAGCACAAATGCCATCAGCCCCTGGGGCCAGCAAGGGCTGGGGGACACCAGGGAAACCACTCAGATGTGTTCTGGCCTCTGCAGTCAGTCAGAAAGTTTGTTCCCATCTGCTGGGACTTTCCTGTCCCACTGCAGACGTTGTTGCTCAGAGCCAGGGCTTTCTGGCAGCCACCCCCAAACTGCCCTGACCATTTCCTTTGCTTCAGCTTTGCTTTCTTTACTCTTCCCTGGCAGAAATTTCTTTCTATGGCCCACCCAAAGGGGCCTAGAATTGGATAGCACTCGAGGTGCTGCCCAACCAGTGCTGAGATCAGGGAAAGATTCACTGCCCTGCTCTTGCTGGTCACACTATTCCTGATCCATAGGAGTGCCAGGAGTTGGATGAGGGAAATGGTGGAGTGGGGGAAGGGACAAAGTCTGACTGATTGTCGGCAACGAATAGTCTTGATTTTCCTATCTTTTCCTATCTTTTCAGGCTGCATTAGAAGGTGCTGTGGGTCCATATCAAGTGGACATTGCTGATATCAATATATAAACAGGAAAAAAAAGAGGACAAAACAGTTCTCTCTGCATTACCCTCAGTAGTGTATATTCACTTTGAATATACTTCTGCAATTTTTTCAGTTAACCACAGAACTGAACATTTAGATAACTCCTTGGAGCTTTTATCCTTCGGGTATGTTAGAACAAATGCTTATGACCCTTTTTTACTGAAGGGTCATTTTACTGAACTCTCAAGAGTTAAGACGCCTCTGGTGTATTAAAATTCATCCTCAACCTCCAAGTCGCTGAGGATCCATCCCCATCAGAGCAGCAATGAACAGAAATGGGCACAGCTTTGTGGAAGCCCCAGCTTTGGCATGGGTTCTGGGTCTGGAGCAGGAGCAGCTCTTGAGGGCCCCAAGGCCGGGGCTCTTGTGCTGCCCTGGGCAGATGGGATGGCAGCAGGGGCTGCAGAGCTCTCAGTACCTCAGGCAGAGGGGAGCAGGGCAGCCAGGGAGCCTCCTTTGGCCTTGGCCAAGCACCTTCCCCCACAGCTGGGGCTGAGTCCTGTGGCAGCTGCAGCTGCTGCTGTGCCCTTGCCAGGGGCTGAGGCCGTGGGGCAGTGCCCAGAGCAGCCTGGCCTGAGCAGAGCTGTGGGGCCAGAGCTGGCTGGACTGGGCTGGGGAGAGGCACTTGGTGCTGCCCAGAGCTCAGGGCAGCTGGCAGAGCTTGCAGGGAGCTGGGCTGGGCTCCAAGAGCCTGGCCCAGAAACCATCAGTGTCCATCTCAGCCTGGCTGAGCGTGCAGGGGCAGGACTCAGGCCAGGCCTTTTAGGCAGGGCCAGCACCTGTGCAAGGCATTGCAAACAGGCAAGTGGTCAACAGAGGAGGCTGCTCTGTGCCTTTGGTGGCATGGACACAGAAGGGAGGGGGCCCAGGACATTTGTCAGTGCCAGCCTCTGTGCCCAGCCCTTGGCAGCCCTGGCTGCTGAGCCCAGCTTTGGCCTGGGCTGAGTTTGGCTGTGGCCCAGCTCCATCCTGCTGCCGGGCTCAGGGCCTGTTCCCAGACATGGCAAGCCCTCCTGCCTCTCTGCTGGCCCAGAGGCCGGCAGAGCCCGGGCCAGGGCTGTCTGTGCAGCCCCACAGGTGCCACGGGCTCTGCAGGAGCTTGCAGAGGCTGCCCAGCAGGGAGGCCATGGGGCACAGAGCCCCAAGGCTGCTGTGGGCACCACGGCACAGGGGCCGTTCCCAGCCACAATGCTCCTGGCCTGGGCTGGGCCTGCACAGGGGCTGGGCCACCATGGCTGGGCCAGCACAGGGCCACAAAGGGGCCACGCAGCCGCTGCCGGGGCTGACAGCAAGGCCAGGCACACACAAGCAATTGCTGAGTATGGCCTGCGCTGGCCAGGCCTGACTGTGCCAAAGGCAGAGCTCAGCTGCCTTTGGGGGCTGCAGCAACAGTCCAGAGCCCAAAGAGCCTCCATGGCTGTGCTGGAGACCAAGGCTGCAGCAGGGAAATGCAGGGCTGCTGTGGGATGGAGAGGGCATTGAATTCCAGCACACACCTCAGCTCTCTGATGATCCCGGCACCCTGCTGGGCTCAATTTCATGCTGGGGCAGAGCAGATGTTGATGGGACAGGAGCCCTGTGGGGCTGTCAGGGACCTGCAGCTTGCAAGGTACTCTGCTCTCCCTCGGAGAGATCCAATCCCAGCTCGGCACTTCAGGGCACACGTTGCACTGCCTGTTCATGGGCGCACAACTGATGTTGTCCTGGAAATGGGCACAGGTTTTAATACCGGTTAGTTTCATAATATACCTGCAAATCTTTATTATCTGGGTCATTTGAGTACATTCAAGAAATGGCAAAGTTATCCCATCAGGAACAAGAATTCTCTGGATATTCTGGATTGTTTTACTAATGGCAGGAGAAGAAATGCTGATCTTCCCCTCTACTTGTGTCACCAATATTCATTCTAATATTTAACCACATTTTTTCCATCACATGTTTCCAACCCTCCGGGTTTAATGCCATGTCGAAGAACATCTCTTCATTTAGAGCAGCTGGACCTATGTTCTTCCCATTCCTCTGAGATTTCCTTCTCCAGATGCTTTCTGGTCTTTCAAGTGCCTCTCAACTAACTGGTTTTATGATTTGAGCTGCAGGCAGTTGCCCAATATTTCTGAAGTTCAAATAAAAGTATAATAAATCTCTTAATTGTGTTTATATCTATCACATCCTTATGTCTCTGCGTAAAACTGTTCCCGTACAGAAATCCCTGGGGGATAGTGGACATGTCAGATGCCGCTGGGACATTACAGAGAGCTGGGGGAAGAGCTGTGATGGTTATTAAACTGTTCAAATGTTCACCTTGTATTTGTTGGCAAGAAACCTTCCTGTGCCTCTGAGTATCACCAGTCCCTGAGCCCAAAGGACACAAACCTGATGAGTTGTGGTTCCCACTGCACGGGCTGCTATTGGACTTTGGCTTTGCACAGGGGAGCTCTTCATCCCCTTTCTCTCTTTCCTCCCTCTGGGCATGGAGGGAGCTCCTGACTTCAGCGTGTGACTTGTGTGTGCAAAGAGCAAATCTGGGCAGAATTGGGGCAGGGAGGGTTTAGGGGACCTTGGGATCTGTGCTGGGCACAGAAGGTGTTTTCCATTGCTCTGAGGCTGCCTGCTGTGGAAAGTGGATTTAATGTCCAGCAGAGAAATTACTTTTGCATTTGATGGAGCTGTGCCTCCCCTTGGCTTTGTTGGCTGAAAAGAAATGAACATCCCTCTGTGTCTTGGGCAGCTCCTTCTCCAAGGAAAGCAGGTGGGAGTTGGAGCCAAGGAGCTGAAAGCTGCAGGTGCAACCTGGGCTGGAGGGAGCTCAGATTTGCACAAGGCTGCAGTGACTGCCAGGGCTTGGATGGAGGAAATGGTGGGGTGGGGGTAGGGACAGAGTCTGATTGATTGTCAGCCATGGAGGGTCTTGATTTTCATACCTATTCAAATTGCATGAGGAGGAACCTGGATTCAGTGTCAGCTGGAGCTTGCACATATCAATTTATGAACAGGAAAAAATCCTATACAGGACGTAAAAAAGTTTCCTCACTGTATTTTTAAATATAATGCATTCACTTTGGCAACACTACTGAAATCTCTCAAATTAACCACAAAAAGATTTGAACACCTAAATCGAATTTTCCCCAAGGCTTGGCTTTTTAAGGTGTTCTGAATGTTAATGAGCCCTGGGCCCCTGAATTCCTAAACTGAGGAGTTGAAGGCAGAACAAGTGATTTGGAAAATTAAATCGAATTAGTCCCTGAGGCTTGGGTTGTTAAGGTGTTCTGAATGTCAATGAGCCCTGGAACAGTGAATTCCTGCACTGATAGAGCTGAAGGCTGAACAAGCCTCTGCAGCAGGAAAATTCAGCAGCAGCCTCCAAGGTGCTGAGGATATCAGCAGCCCCCACTGAGGCCGTCCCTGCCCAGAGACTCTGGGGGAATGGGCAGACAAGGAGAGCGTCCCTGGGGCTGGGGCAGCACAACTCAGAGGCACCAGCAGCTCCAGCTGGGAAATGGAGTGTGGAATGTGGCTAGGAAAGCCCTGCCTGGGCTGTGCCAAGAAGGACAAACAAGCCCTGACCCCTATCCACTAAAAAACTCTTTCAAGGAGACATTTAAAAGGAATTACAATTGTTTGTGTATTCTGAGTTGGACTCCCTGGAGAAGTACCAAAAAGAGATTCTCAGGAACTCAAAACAACATAACAGTCATTACAGTCAACTTTGGAAAATGAGAGAAACTTTGGCAAATGGTTTATTATGACATTGTAGTGGTTTTGGTTCATTAATTTAAGATTTTTCTAATCTTGAGATTTTTTAATTAATGTATTGTTGAGTGTGGTGGGTTTTAATGTCGGTTAATTATTCATTTTGTTGTGAGATAGGATTACGGGAAAGGTAAAGTAAGTCTAACATTTTAAAAGGGTAAAAAGAAATTTTTATTAAAAGTAAATTGAAAAATAAAAAAGTGTAAAAATTAAATTAAAATAAACCCTTTAGAACACTTTTTTTTCTATCTAACTTTTTCTTTTTACTGACAATCTAAAGAAAGTAAACTAAAAATTTCTAGTTTGTTTACTATTTGTAGAATAGTCTTTTTATTTTACTTTGGAAGATAAGCTTTTCTTATTAAGGTCGTGGAGATTTTTTTACAAGAGCAAAAAATAGGGTTTTATGTGATTCGTAATTTTTTCATGGATACCAGTTGTGTTGAGAACTCAGTTATTGTGAAGTTATTTTTATTGCTACAAGCTTTTTTACTGCTTGTTGATAGGCCATGTCAACTTCTGGGGCTTTGTTTTAAAGATGAGTTATTTAAAGGTAAAAGTTTTTATAAGTTACTTTTAAAATAATTTTTATCCCTAAGAATAGAGATCTTCTCTTGGGGATACTAGATTACTTGTTTTTTTGTTTCCCTGTTTAAACTTTTGATGAAATTATTTTAACAGTTTTAACAGTTATTTTAACATTTGTTTATTTTAGGATAGAGGTTTTTGTTTGATATTAATTTGAATTTATTTTAATAGTTGTATGTGTTATAAAGACAAAGAGTTTTTTCTTTATAGTTTATAAGAGAATTTTAGCTTTAAGATTAAGGTATTTTTTTCTTCTTTTCTATTTGAGATTTCATTTCTTCTTTACTGACTTTGATGGTTTTAATTTTTTTTTATATGCTTGCATTTTTTTTTCTTTTATTCAAGGGAGGATGAAGTCTTGAAAGGATTAATACCTGACCTGCCAGAAACTTGTAGTGGAAGTTGTGGTTGGGTTGTGTAAGGATTGGTTTTATGGTTGGTTTTTGGGGTTTTTTGCATTTAATTGTAGCTATAGGGGTTTTTTTGGGTCATAGGTTTTAGGAGTTTTTAGTTTTAATTGTGTTGGGGTTTGGTTTGGTTAGAATGGGGAGGTGGGAAGGGGCTCAGCCCACAGCAGGGTTGCTTGGTTTGGTTTGGTTTGGTTTGGTTTGGTTTGGTTTGGTTTGGTTTGGTTTGGTTTGGTTTGGTTGAGATGGGGGCCAGGGCCAGGGCCCGCTACTTCTTAATTGACTGGAAAAGAAAGAGGAGGTTCCTGGGTTTTTTCATCTTTAACATTTGTGTTTCACAGAGGCCTGTTCAGTATCTTAGTGGTTTAAAAGATTGTCAGTTACACAAAAAGTTTTGTAACACTTTTTAAAATTCTTCTCATGTCCAACTATGATAGACATTCAATCAACAAAAAACACTTCTCAAGGCATTTGCTTGGCCCATTCAGCGTCACAAACTCTAAGCCTGTTTAATTTCATGTTAATCAAAATTTGCAGGAGCACCAAAACAGAAGAAGTAGACACAGAAAGAGAGAAGGACAAAAAAGGTACAGAGAACCACAAACACAGCTGCCAACTCCTGGATTCCAGCAGTGTTCAGACGGAAAATACAAGATGGCATAGTGTCAAGATGGGTGCTTGCCTTGTGGTCAGCCTTCAATACCCCTTGGTCTCCCTGGGCCCTTCCCCCAGGTGGGAATTGGGCTCATTTGGTCCCTCAGGAGCTGGGCTGGGGGCTGCAGAGGTGGCTGTGGAGCATTGTCTGTGCTGTGACAGGGACTGGCAGCCACTGCTGGGCTGGGATGGAGTCTCTGTGGGGATTGAGGTTCCAGGGAAGGGCAGTGCTGGGGTTCCAGGGCAGGGCAAAGCTGGATCTGCCCCTTCCTCCCCCACACACGAAATGTTTTGAGCCAACAATGTCCTCTAGTCTGTCACAACAGGGAATGTTGGAGGTGAAATCCCAATTCTGGCCATGGACACCTGGCTGAGAAAAACTTCTTTTCTATAGGAAGGAAAGCATGGACCCCCAGTGTTTGGAAGGCAGGTGAGAGCCTCACTGGGCCAAGGCCAGCCAGACTTGTCAGAAATTGTCACCCTGGTTTTTTAACATTTTCTAAGCCTTCTGATGTTGACATTCTTGTAGTGAACTTTCTCACACACTTTCTGTACACAACTCATTGTTTTGCATTCCTTTATGGAGGAGGAGAGCGTTGATGGACTGTTGGTTTGACCAGTGTCATTGGAGAGGTGGGACTGTCACCCTCCAATCCGCTGTCAATTTTGGAAAACTATAAAAGTTGGAGTCAGAAAATAAACTTCCCTTTTTTCTTCACCTTGAGAAGAACAGTGTGCGCTTCTGTTCTTTCGTGTCCTATAGTGACATCTGGTGACTGCCGAAGTGTACTGCAGCCTAGGCTGAGACACAGAGTCCGGATTGCCGGTGAGGTTGTATTCTCCCCCTCTCTTTGGTGCTTTGCCTGCTGTTCTTGGGGTAATGGCAACCGCTGTGGGTTTCAAGGAGGATTCCCTCGTTTTGACCTCTGGAGAGGGGTCCTGGAGTGGAAACAGGTTTCTGTTTCCTGGGATGATTTTGAGAGATTGTTTCTGTGGGCCTGAGAGCAAGAGTTATTTTCAGACCCTGCGAAGGCGTTTTCTAGGGAGGCGCAGTCTCTCATGGGAGTCCGCCTCATGGAGGCCCTCTTTGATGATTGCACCGTAGACGTGGGATCGCTGCTGGTGCAGGGGAAAAAGTGTGAGGAGCTTTGGCAGGAGTCTGGTTCTTGTACCCCTCGGTGTTCCCTGGGGAGCCCTTCTGTCTCAGATGTGGACAAGGGGGAGTTTGAGTTTCTGTGCGATGTGGAGCTCTCTCCCCCACCCTGGGAGTGTGGGGGGACAGGTCCAAATGGGGGGATGGCGACTGTACCCCTGGGGTGGATTTGGCTGTGCCAGGCTCCCTTGTGCCGCTCTGCAGTGAAGTGGCTCCACAGGCTGCACCTCTCTCAGCACCCCTCCCCTCCTCCATGTCGGGGATGGGGTCCCCTCCCCTGTCACAGACATCTTTTCATTAAATCCTTTCTTTAGGATTTCTCCTGCTGAAGCTGAGAAGTTTCAACAACAAAGTGTAAACAAGGGTTATCTGCTGCTGTGGAATGCAACAGGTGGATCAGTGATTGGTCTCCTGTGGATGTTTGGATTTACTGACCACTCATGGCAGAGCTGGGTCTTGCTCTCTGCTGAGACACAGATCTTTGTTATTCATTCTTTTTGATGCTATTCTTCGCTTAGCCTTCTGAGAAACTTTTTCCTTTCTATTTCTTTTTAGTATAGTTACAATGTAGTATATATATGATAAAATAATACATCAAGCCTTCTGATCATGGAGTCAACATTCTCGTCTCTCTCTTATCCTGAAAGCCCCAGTGACCACAGTCACATTGTCCCAATCTGCACCGGGTTTGCAGGCTGTGCTGGCACCTGTGCCCGCCAAGGTGCCCCCTGCCTGGGCTGTGGCGCCACAGGGCGCTGAGGTATTTACCTTTAGTGTGAATGCCGACACGGCTGGCGGGAGGCCGGTGGGTTCCTGGGGCTGTGATGCCTCCTCATTGAATTTGTGGACGCTTCCCTTGTGCCAGGTGACTCTGAGTCTGAGGAACCCTGTGCGTTTCTGGCGAGAAGCCAAAATTAAAACTGACAAGATGAATGAGCCTGTCTCTTCATGGTATCTGCTGGGTCGCGAAGCAGGCTCCTCTGGCTCTTCTGGTGCTGCAGGGGGCACAGGGGCGAGTGGTGTTGACCTGGCTCCTGTCAATCATCTGCTCTTGTCCCTGTGAGGCCCAAGGACTAGGACACAGCAGGTGCTGTGGCTTTGCCAGGGGGTTCCCAGGCTTTCCCTGTGCTCAGGGGGTGTTACTCATAACACCCATCAACCCCTTTTTTATAAGCTGGAGAAGGAAGTCCATGATGCGGTTGCTTAGCATGGTTTGGGGTCTGCTGAGGTTATGCTGACTCTCTGGAGGGTTGTTATGAATGTGCTGATGCCTCATGACCTCCATAGTGTGGCGCGCTGTCTTTTTGACCCTGTGCACTTTGATGTTTTTGAGACCAAGTGGGCTCGTTTGGCGGCCCACGCGGTGGTGCAGAATGCTGCGCTGGTGCCGCAGGACCCCAGGTGTGTGGATGTCACTGACATGCTGTTGGACACGGGGCTTTATGTTCAGGGGCAGACTGGATTCGATCCCCTTGTGCTTGACCAGTGGCACCCGCTGGGCATAGCAGCGATTTTTCAGACCCTAGAAATGACTGCTCTGAAGCAGCCATTTGCGACCATCGTCCAGGGGGATGTTGAGCCTTTCATGGCATTTGCAGCAAGGGTGACTGCATCTGTGGAGAGGCAGGTGCCTGATCCTGTGGCAAAGAGGATTGTGATTGCAGACCTTGTGAGGTGTAATTGCAATGATGCTTGTAGGAGGGTCATAGCGGCTGTGCCTGGTTTTCCTACTGTCTCCCAGATGGCGGAGGCCTGTGTGGACATCATCCCCTTGGGTCAGAAGTTGGCTGCCGTGGCTGCCGCTGTGCAGTCAGTCTGGGTGGCACTGCAGGGCAGGCGGCCACAGCAGGGGAATGTGCAGGCTGGCAAGAAGTGGGGGAAGAAAGCATGGAAGGTCAAATTCCCCATGTTTTTGTGCAGTTGGTGTGGTAGGCCGAATCACATGTCCAATATCTGCAAGGCAACTGTTCATGTTAATGGCCAGGCTTTACTGGGCTTGGGGAACATGAAGCAGAGCACGCAGAAGGGACGTGCCCAAACACAAGCTTCTCTCCAGACCCCGGAGCCAATGGAGGTCTCCTTTGCCAGCTTGCAGCCAGCACCCGCGGATCAGCAGGTGTGGATGTCTGCACTGCAGCAACAGTTATCTTAGAATCTTGTAAAATAAACAAGGTTCCCCTGGATGCCTCTGGTCCCTTGGGTGGGGGCATGAGTGCTCTCCTGGTGGGGAGGTCTAGTGCCACCGTTCAGGGCATCACTGTGCACCTGGGGCTCATTGATGCAGATTTCACAGGGCAGATGTCTGCCATGCTCTCCACACCCACCCCCTCCCATCACCATCCTGAAAGGGATATGACTTGCTCAACTTGTGCCTTTTAAGTCCTCTGTTCGCAGGACAGCTGACCGGTCGTGTGGAGCTGGTGACTTTGGATTCACTGGGCCACCTCAAGTTCACTGGACTGCTGTCCTGACCAAGGACCGTCCTGAGATGCTGTGTACCCTGTCTGTTCCTGGTGCGACGCCATTGGAAATCCACCTCCATGAGCTTCTGTACAGCAGTGCTGACATCACGGTTCTCTCCCTTGCTGCCTGGCCCCCTGAGTGGTGCCTGGATCTGGTGGAGACATCTGTCGCAGGCCTGGGAGGGACGGCGCGATGCTACGTGAGCCAGCGGCCCGTGCTGGTTGCGAACCCACAGGGACAGACGGCCTGGGTTAGGCCTCATGTTACTTCAACTCCTCCCAACCTCTGGGGGAGGGATATTCTGTCTGTCTGGGGGGTGTGCATCGAGATGGATTTTTGATGTGGGCCGCTGTGATGAAGGGCGCAGAGTGTCCTACGCCTCCTATACAGTGGCTGGTGGACAAACCTGTCTGGGAGAAGCAGTGGCCCCTCCCTTGAGATAAATTGGACACCCTTTGGAATCTGGTGCAGGAGCAGTTGGACCAGGGTCATCTGGAGCCTTCTACCATTCCCTGGAACACTCCTGTCTTCTGCATCAAAAAGAAATCTGGGTAATGGAGGTTGTTGCAAGACCTCCGAAAGGTTAATGCCATGATGGAAAGCATGGGAATATTGCAGGCGGGCATGCCATCGCCTACCATGCTTCCCGCAGACTGGCCGGTCCTCATTGTGGATCTGAATTATTGTTTCTTTACAATTCCTTTGCATCCTGATGACAGATTGAAGTTTGCCTTCTCAGTGCCAGCGATTAACAAGGCTGAGCCTGCACAGAGATATCAATGGAGGACATTGCCCCAGGGCATGCACAATTATCCTGCCATATGCCAGTGGTGTGTGGCCCGTGCCTTGTCTGGAGTTGGCAAGCAGTTTCCTGATGCACGTCTGTATCATTATATGGAAGACATTTTGGTGGCCATGTCCACCCAGGATGAGCTGCTGAGGATTCAGCCTTGGTTGTTCGATGCTTTGCATGCTCATAGACTGCAGGTGGCTCCAGAAAAGGTTCAACAACAATCACCTTGGAAGTATTTGGGGGTCAAAATTCTGGAACGGACTATCCGTCACCAGGAGGTGCAATTTGTGTATTCTGTGAAGACACTGAATGATGCTCAGAAATTGGTAGGTGTCATCACTTGGTTATGTCCGTACTTGGGACTAACCAACACACAGCTGTCTCCTCTGTATGATTTGTTGAAAGGAGACTGATCTAAAGTCACCTTGCACACTGACTCCTGAGGCGCATAAGGTGCTGGAGGTGGTTCAGCAAGCTGTTTCGGCTTGCCAAGTTTATCGCATTGATCCCTCTGTTAATGTCACTGTGTCGACGGAAGGAGACCCGGACATCAATTAGATCATCACAGGTCTGATTTTACTGATTGGTACAGCAGGTTAAATACAGTTCATAATGAGCTTCATACATATTGCAAAAGTTGAACTCAGGATTGGTTAGTTACATATCAGCAACTACGCCTACTTCTACATTCTTATGGTTATACTTTTGATATTTTCTACATATTCTCAGGAAGAATCTCTCTTCCCTATCCTCATGTTGCGGCAAGGGCACCCTGTCCTTGCCTGTCATTGGTCACTGACTGCTGACTTCCCTTTTCAGCTTACTGACTGCTGACTTCCCCTCTTCAGCTTTACCAGCAGCATTATGTCAGTATGGCCTTTCTCAGCTAACCAACTATTAATAATATCCTCCACATTTCCCCCGTTTTCTTCTTGAGCAAGAAGATTAGTCTGCCAGGTTTTTGCTATTGTACGGCTGACCATGTTTTGAATACAATTAAAGACACAACGCAAAATAAGCAAAAGCAGTAAAATTACACCCAGTAGTCCTATAGCATAGATCACAAGGTTCCTCAGCCATGGCCCAAGTCCTAAGCTTTTAAGCCATTCGTCAATTCCTAAACCTTCTTCTTCCTTGAGATTGTGAAGTCCCTGTTGCAGTTCTTTTATCTTAGTGTGAATGGACACTGAATGATCAGACAGATTCATGCAACACATTCCCTCGAACTCTTCACATCCATGCCCTTGTGCTAAGAGCAAAAAATCTGCAGCAGCTCTATTTTGCAAAACAGCATGGTTGACACTCTGCACATCTGTGGTTAGCATGTCTAGAATCTGTGATGTCTGGTTCAGCTCATCCTTTGCCCAGCATCCTAATTGTTTTGCTAAATTCATAGCTTTATTGGCAGATCCTCCTGGCAAGATAGTTGAAACCACCAATTGTTTGAATGTACCCCAAAACTGTGGATCTCCTATTTGGCTGCAGTCTAAGTCATGTATACTATGTCTTTTCCTATTTGAATTTTGACTCAGCTGCATTAGCAAGGACACATTAGTGTGAAACAATGACAATTTTCCCAAATAACAGGGTCCACCCTGTGGTTTAGCTGGTATACAATTCCACGCCCTGTCTCCACAAATCAAAAATATTCCTGTGGGTAATTTCAGTGGTGCTGTGATATTTGTGCTATTACATTTACTGTAATGCTGTGGAGAGAATTTACTCACATTCAGGAATGAATCTAGGGTGGCTCATGTTTCTTTAGGTTGGTTTGAATTCCGAGCATCCGAAAATTCGAAGCTAAACCATCCGCCAGCTGTAGTGTTAGACATACTGGCGTTTGTACTTCCAAAAAGATCCAATTCCTCAGGAGGAGAATGCAAAGAGGTGTTAAGTGATTGGATTAGTAAACACTGACGATAACCATCACTCTGACTTGCAGTATACCTTTGTTGTACTGGCAATGTAATGTTTGACATGTTAGACATACATAAGGTTCGATTATTTATCAAACTGCAAAATTCTCCAGGAGACCACACCAGAAGTGCCACCAGGCATGTTCGAAATGGGTTAGTAACTCCTCCAAGACTAAGACAAAGCGATGATTGGTTAATTTGATTAGCAAGTGTCACCCATAAGTTTTCTCTTGGCTGACTAAAATGTGTTATTCCTACTGCTTCACTTGCTACAGCATTGAGCAGTATAATAAAAACAAACCTCATTTTTCTTTCTGCTTTCTCTGTTTTTCTTTTCTTCGTTGTCTTTTCCCTGGTTTGCTAGAATGTCTATTGTAAGGCTGAGTCAATTTTTGAATACACTGATCTAATTCCAAATCAGCATCCTTGCTTACAGGTATAGCGTGAGGTAAATTTAAAGGCAAATCAGCTTTACAGCGAGTTGCTATGATGCGTGAGGATGTAGTAATTTCAAGCTCTCTAAGTACTTGCTGTAATTTCCACCTTATATATGCTATGGCTACTTGTTCTGCACTCTCATAAAGTTGTAATCCTGACCTTCCTGGTAGACCAGTACTTTGCTCAAGAGCTCTATACCAGGAAGAATATCGAATCCACTTCCCAAAACAAGAGTGACACCATAAAATTCCTACTGTCCTCTGTGAATACTGATAAACCTTACTGCAATCAGCACAATGCAAACCTACCCAAGCATAACACTTATCATTATCCTTTTTGCAAACATAACAAGGAAGTGTATATAGGAAAGGATCAGTATTAAAATTTGTCTGTGTGATCCAATCCAACCAGTTCAATGGTGGTGATTGCAAAGCCTCTTCAGCTTTCTTGCTATATTAGGCTACCAATTCAAGCTCCTTATTTAATGCAAAACGTATCTTATCTCGTAATTGCTGTTCTTGTTCTTCAACAGCTGCAGCATCCCACCAGGCAGGGTCCCATAGATGTAAAATTGCCCTAATCATAGAAAACTAATTAGCAATCACTAATAGCCTTATTTAGATGAGTTCATTCCCTTTCTTGCCTTCTTTTTCTTATCTGTCTTCAGTTTTGCTGTTCCTAATTTTACTGGTCCTGTTACTTGCAAACTCAATTTTTGCAACCTTTCAATGCAGCAGTCTAGTGCTCTTTCAGGATTCCCCCTGAAGGGCCCTACAATCGAACGCTGCATTTAAGGTACTAATTTTCTACACCTTACAGAGACTATATGTGATTTACTTTGAACCTTAATTCTATTCACAACACATTGTACCTCCCATCGATAATAAGCAAGAATTTTCTGTTCAGGAGACTCATAAAGATTTAAAGCTATATATGCATTTTTCCCTGTTTGTCTCCTTAGTTCATCTTGCCAGCTTTTACCCCATGTGTGCTCGTGCTCAAAAGTGCGACACCACAAATCCCATAATAATGATTGTTCTATCCAAAAAGTTCTTTCACAACCCCCACAATGTAGGGCTATCCAGGCAGCACAGTGTGGATCGTGACAGTCAAGGCAATGTTCTTTTGCTGGATTTG
Source organism: Melospiza georgiana (assembly GCF_028018845.1). Taxonomy (NCBI): domain Eukaryota; kingdom Metazoa; phylum Chordata; class Aves; order Passeriformes; family Passerellidae; genus Melospiza; species Melospiza georgiana. The sequence goes on along the minus strand of NC_080459.1, from coordinate 755,256 downwards.
TTAAGCGAGAGGTTGATAATGAGTCAATAAAACCAATCAGCTCCTGGGCTGTCCGGTAGTGATGTGTCAGTGCTCTGTCCACCACTTTCGAGTGCCCCTTCAATTGTAACAGTAGCGGTCGTAGGACTAGAAGCAGTTTCTTCCCCAGTCTCTCCTTGTCCTCCTCCGTGAGGCGGTCCACCAGAGGCTGCATCAAAAACAGGTTTAGTCCACTTAGCAGGCACCCATAAAGGCCCTGTAGGTGAGGAAACACAAAGATACCCCCGATCCCAATATAATACTTTTGCAGGTTTTTCCCATAATCCTGTACTCGGGTTCTTATACTTAACCCAGACCTCTGTTTCCTTAGTATTTTCCTGACCTGACCTCGGATGATGTTTCATTGCAGGAGGGGTATCGTCTTCCCCAAAAATACATAAATGATTAATCACATACAAAACCTTAGCCAAACATGCTTGTGGATCTCTCAAATCTTGATGTTTTTCAATATACTGCTTAAGGGTACCGTTTGCTCTTTCCACTATTGCCTGTCCAGTAGGGGAGTGTGGAATACCTGTCACATGCTTAACAGACCACTGACTTAAAAATTTCTGGACCCTAGCACTTACATAAGCTGGACCATTATCTGTTTTGATACTCTTTGGGACTCCCATGACAGTGAAGTAACTTAACAGGTGTCTGATAACGTGTATAGCTTTTTCTCCTGCGTGAGCCATAGCCCATATGTAATGACTATATGTATCTATAGGGATGTGCACATACTTGACTCTACCAAATCTAGCTACATGTGTAACATCCATTTGCCATTTCTCATTTATTTCTAAACCTCGAGGATTAACTCCAATGCCTAAACCTATTCCACCATTATGATAACTACATGTTGGACATGCTCTAACAATGGCCTTAGCTTCTGACAAACTCAGCTCAAAGTGCCTTGCTAACCCTTTTGCATTTTGATGATATCTACTATGTGCTTCTCTGGCCAATGTATGCTTATCAATAGGACAAGAGTTATCAATGGGTAGGGTAACAAATTTATCTGCATGTTCATTCCCTTCTCCTAAACCTTCAGACCATTTATGGCTCCTAA